>NC_080792.1:62693790-63023790 GCF_028018385.1 Neofelis nebulosa | reverse complement strand
CAGAGCCAGTAAATCTATAGAAGCAGAAAGCATATTGTTGGTTGCTAGGAGCTGGGGGGAAGGGGAAAATTGTGGGTAACTGCTTAGCGAGTACAGGGTTTTCTTTTGGAATGATGACAATGTTTTGGAATTAGAGGAGGTAGTTGCACAACATTGCATATGTACTAAATGCCACTAAATCATTCACTTTAAAATGGTTACTTTTGTGGCACCTGGGTGGCTCGGTCCCCTGAATATCCAACTTCAGCTCAGGTCATGATCTCGCGGTTTGTGAGTTTGAGCCCCACATCAGGCTTGCTGCTATAAGCATGTCAGGACAGAGCCTGCTTTGGATCTTCTGTCTCCCTCTCTCTCTGCCCCTCTCCTGCTTGTGCTCTCTCAAAAAACCCAAACAAACAAACAAACAAACAAACAAACATTAAAATGGTTTTATGTTATGCAAATTTCATCTCAATAAAAAAAAATTTGAATCAAAAATTTTAAAAAGAAACTAGAGAAAAATACAAAGAAATGAACATGAAGAAATGAAAAATAATATGGGGGGGCACCTGGCTGGCTCAGCTGGAAAAGCATATGACTCTTAAGCTTGAGGTCATGAGCTCAAGCTCCACATTGGTTGTAGAGATTACTAAATAATAATAGTAATAATAATAATAATAATATAGAGGGAGAAAGAAAGGAGATCCAATCTATATATTACAGGTTTCCTCAAGAGTACTCAAGAAAGGGGCGCTTGGGTGGCTCAGTCAGTTAAGTTTCTGACTTTTGATTTTGGCCCAGGTCATGGTCTCATGGTTCATGAGTTCAAGCCCCACATCAGGCTCTGCAATGACAGTGTGGAACCTGCTTGGGATTCTCTCTCTTTCCCTCTCTCTCTCTGCCCCTCCCCTGCTCTCTCTCTCTCTCAAAAATAAATAAAAGTCAACAACAACAACAACAACAACAACAACAACAACAGCAAATAGTAATCAAGAAAGAATAAAACATACGCATTATCAGGCCCGATAAGAAAAATCCAATTTAAAAAAAGTATAAAGCTTTCCAGAGTTGAAACAAGACTTGGTTCATGGATTAAGAGTACTTAGCATATTTCAGATAAAATTAATAGAAAAAAGATCCATACTTAAATAACATTTTTATATTTAAGGATAAAGTGAGAAATTCTACAGGAATCCAATCAGAAAAACATGAGTTACCTACAAAGGAGTAAGAGTCAAAGTAGACTTCTCCATAGCATTAAATTTCAGGAGAAATAGCATAGTAGGTACAGAAATTTGAAGAGCCAAATTTTTATCCAGCCAAATAGTCATCCATATATCATACAAGGTCTCAGCAAATATATTTCTCAAAAATATTTCTTGAATTATTGGAATATATAATATGTACTATATACATGTGTATTATGAATATGCACTACACTGGAAAGCCAAATACTCAAGAAGAAATATGTAGTATAAGTTATTGTTAGTAAAGTTCAAAAGCAATTAAAAATGTAGATACTGAAACAGTGGTGCATTGGTAAATATTTAACAACAAGGTCTGGGGTGCAAAGAAAAGCCCTGATTTATAGTGATTTCTGAAGGTAGGTTCTAGCATTATGACTATTCCCAGCTATCAATATCATTTGACCAAAAAAAAAATTTAATCCTCATCTCAAATTGTATTAGCATAAACACATCAATATAAGAAACATCAAAACCTACTACAAAGCTATAGTAATCAAAACAGTATAGTACTGGCATAAAGTCAAGCATATAGACCACTGGAATAGAATACAAAGACCAGAAATAAGTCCTACATATGTGGTCAGTTGATTTTTGACCAGGGTGCCAAGACCATCCAATATCAAAAAGATAGCCTTTTCAGCAAATGGTTTTGGGGAAACTGGATATCCACATGCAAAAGAATGAAGTTGGACTCTTACCTAACACCATATAAAAAAGTTAACTCAAAATGGATCAAAGACCTAAATGTAAGAGGTAAAAGTATAAAAATTATTAGAAGAAAACATAGGGGTAAACTTTATAGCACTAACTTTGGCAATGATTTTTTGAATAGGACACTAAAAGCATAGGCAAAAAAAGAAAAAATAGATAAACTGGACTATATCAAAATTAAAATCTTCTGGACATCAAAGAACATAATCAACAGAGTGAAAAGGCAACCTACAGAATGGAAGAAAATATGTGCAATCATATATCTGACAAGGGATTCATATCCAGAATTTACAGATAACTACAATTCAATGACAACAGTGACAACAAAACAACCTAGTTTTAAAAATGGGCATAGGATTTGAATAGACATTTCTGTAAAGAAGATATGCTAACGACCAATAAGCACATGAAAAGATGCTTACTATCACTAATCACTAGAGAAATGCAAAGCAACAACGAGAGTATCTCACACCCATTTGGATGGCTACTATTAAAAAAAAAGGAAAATAAATATTAGAGAAGATAAATTGGAACCTTGTGCACTGTTGGTGGGGATTTAAAATTGTGTGGCTGTTGTGGAAAATAGTAAAACATATTTAAACATATAATTACCTTATGATCCAGCAATTCCATTTCTGGGTATTAACCAAAAGAACTGAAAGCAAAGTCTCGAAGAGACATTGGTACACCTATGGTCATAGCGGCATTATTTACAATAGCCAAAAGGTAAAAGCAACCCAAGTGCCCATCAACAGATGGATGGATAAACAAAATGTAGTATATGCAGAATATTATTCAGCCTTTAAAAGGAAGGAAATTCTGACATGCTACAACATGGATGAACATGGAGGACATTATGCTACATGAAATAAGTTAATCACACACACAAAAAATACTGTGTGATCTCATTCATACGAGGTCCCTAGCAGTAGACAGTAGAATGGTAGCTGCCAACAGTTGGGGGTGTGAGGAATGAGGAGTTAGTGTTTAATGGGTACAGAGCTTGAGTTTTTCAAGATGATAATAGTTCTGGGGATGGAAGGTAGTAATGGTTGCACAATAGCAATAGTGTGAATATAGTTAATGCTATAGAACTATACACTTAAAAATAGTTAAGACGGTAGTTTTTGTGTTATGTATATTTCACCATAATTTAAAAATCATTTAATGTAAGGAAAAAACACACAAAGGAAAAATATTCATATTGATATTTGGAGGAAAATAAGATAGGGGCTCCCCTACCAAAATCCCTGAGGAACTTAAACTGTAAAGGTCAACTAGAGAAGGAGGATCTGGCAAGACCTAGGAAAGAGCAGAAAGAGAAGCAGAAAACTCAGGCACTGCTGTACTCCAAAGACCAGAGAAAGAGGTATCAGGAAACAAGTGTGATTCTCTGAGTATCTGAATGTTGTGTAGCTTTCAGGTCAGCATATATTTTCCTTTTATCTCTTTAAAAATACCTATGTTGTTAGAGCCATCCTACAATCCAGTCATCACATGACTGGGTATTTACCCAAAAAGTACAAAAACACGAATTCAAAGGGATACAGGCACCCCTATGTTTATTGTAGCATTATTCATAATAGCCAAACTATGTTTATCGACTGATGAATGGATAAAGAAGATGTGGAATATATATACAATGAGGTATTATTCAGCCATAAGAAAGAATGAAATCTTGCCATTTTCAAGAACATGGATAAAGCTAAAGAGTATAATGTTAAGCAAAATAAGTTAGTCAGAGAAAGACAAATACCATTCGATTTCATTCATATGTGGAATTTAAGAAACAAAACACATGAGCACAGGAAAAAAAAAAAAAGAGGGAGAGAGACACAAACCAAGAACCAGACTCTTAACTATAGAAAACAAACTAATGGTTACCAGAGGAGAGGAGGGTGGGGGGATGGGTTAAATAAGTGATGAGTGAAATCACTTAAAAGCGTAAGTTGAACACAAATCAAAATGGCTGTACTAATGCTTCAGGGAAGCTCAATTTTATTTATTTATTTTTTATTTATTTTTTAAATTTACATCCAAGTTAGTTAGCATTTAGTGCAACAATTATTTCAGGAGTAGATTCCTTAATGCCCCTTACCCATTTAGCCCATCCCCCCTCCCAAAACCCCTCCAGTAGCCCTCAGTTTGTTCTCCATATTTATGAGTCTCTTCTGTTTTGTCCCCCTCCCTGTTTTTATATTATTTTTGTTTCCCTTCCCTTATGTTCATCTGTTTTGTCTCTTTAAGTCCTCATATGAGTGAAGTCGTGAGATTTTTGTCTTTCTCTGACTAATTGCACTTAGCATAATACCCTCCAGTTCCATCCACATAGTTGTAAATGGCAAGATTTCATTCTTTTTGATTGCCGAGTAATACTCCATTGTATATATATACCACATCTTCTTTATCCATTCATCCATCGATGGACATTTGGGCTCTTTCCATACTTTGGCTATTGTTGATAGTGCTGCTATAAACATGGGGGTGCATGTGTCCCTTTGAAACAGCACACCTGTATCCCTTGGATAAATACCTAGTAGTGCAATTGCTGGATCATAGGGTAGTTCTTTTTTTAATTTTTTGAGGAACCTCCATACTGTTTTCCAGAGCAGCTGCACCAGTTTGCATTCCCACCAGCAGTGCAAAAGAGATCCTCTTTCTCCACATCATCGCCAACATCTGTTGTTGCCTGAGTTGTTAATGTTAGCCATTCTGACACGTGTGAGGTGATACCTCATTGTGATTTTGATTTGTATTTCTCTGATGATGAGTGATGTTGAGCATTTGTTCATGTGTCTGTCCACCATCTGGATGTCTTCTTTGGAGAAGTGTCAATTCATGTCTTTTGCCCATTTCTTCACTGGATTATTTGTTTTTTGGGGCGTTGAGTTTGATAAGTTCTTTATAGATTTTGGGTATTAACCCTTTATCTGATACGTCATTTGCAAATATCTTCTCCCATTCCATCAGTTGCCTTTTAGTTTTGCTAATTGTTTCCTTCATTGTGCAGAAGCTTTTTATTTTGATCAGGTCCCAATAGTTCATTTCTGCTTTTGTTTCCCTTGCATCTAAAGACGTATTGAGTAAGAAGCTGCTGTGGCCAAGGTCAAAGAGGTTTTTACCTGCTTTCTCCTTGAGGATTTTGGCTTCCTGTCTTACATTTAGGTATTTCATCCATCTTGAGTTTGTTTTTGTGTATGGCATAAGAAAGTGGTCCAGGTTCACTTTTCTACATGTTCCTGTCCAGTTTTCCCAGCACCACTTGCTGAAGAGACTGTCTTTTTTCCATTGGATGTTCTTTCCTTCTTTGTCAAAGATTAGTTGGCCAAACGTTTGTGGGTCTATTTCTGGGTTCTCTATTCTGTTCCATTGATCTGAGTGTCTGTTTTTGTGCCAGTACCATATTGTCTTGATGATTGAAGCTTTGTAATACAGCTTGAAGTCCAGGATTATGATGCCTCCTCCCTTGGTTTTCTTTTTCAAGGTTGCTTTGGCTATTTGGGGTCTTTTCTGGTTCCATACAAATTTTAGGCTTGTTTGTTCTAGCTCTGTGAAGAATGCTGGTGTTATTTTGATAGGGATTGCATTGAATATGTAGATTGCTTTGGGTAGTACTGACATTTTAACAATATTTGTTCTTCCTATCCAGGAGCATGAAATATTTTTTCCATTTTTTGTGTCTTCTTCCATTTCTTTCATAAACTTCCTATAGTTTTCAGTGTATAGATTTTTAACCTCTTTGGTTAGATTTATCCCTAGGTATTTTATGGTTTTTGGTGCAATTTTAAATGGGATCAATTCCTTGATTTCTCTTTCTGTTGCTTCATTGTTGGTGTATATGAATGCAACCGATTTCTGTGCATTGATTTTATATCCTGCAACTTTGCTGAACTCATGGATCAGTTCTAGCAGTTTTTTGGTGGAATCTTTTGAGTTTTCCATATAGAGTATCATGTCATCTGTGAAGAGTGAAAGTTTGACCTCCTCCTGGCCTATTTGGATGCCTTTTATTTCTTTGTGTTGTCTGATTGCTGAGGCTAAGACTTCAAATACTATATTGAATAACAGTAGTGAGAGTGGACATCCCTGTCTTGTTCCGGACCTTAGGGGGAAATCTCTCAGTTTTTCCCCATTGAGGATGATATTAGTGTTGGGTCTTTCATATATGGCTTTTATGATCTCAAGGTATGATCCTTCTATCCTTACTTTCTTGAGGGTTTTTTTCAAGAAAAGATGTTGTATTTTGTCAAATGTTTCTCTGAATCTATTGAGAAGATCATGTGGTTCTTGTCCTAGGGAAGCTCAATTTTAGAGTAGCCTTTTTCCTCTCTTTCTCAACCCCCCACTCCTCCCTTCTTAGTCTTTTGTTTCAGGAACCCCTACCACCCTAAAGACATGATATGACAAAGGAGGCCAGCAACAGGTACATAATTTCTGTCAAAACCAGCTAGATCCTGTATTTCCCTCAAAAACTCCCCGGCCGCTTCCTCTAGGCAGGCTTACAGTTTATTTGAAGGCAATAGCCTGCTGTAGCCTCCTTTTTAAAAAAATTTTTTTTAATATTTATTCATTTTTGAGAGAGACAGAGCTCAAATAGGGGAGGAGCAGAGAGAGAGGGAGACAGACTCCGAAGCAGGCTCCAGGCTCTGAGCTGTCAGCACAGACCCCAACACGGGGCTTGAACCCATAAGCCATAAGATCATGACCTGAGCTGAAGTTGGATGCCCAACTGACTGAGCCACCCAGGCATCCCCTGCTATAGAGTCCTTTATCCAGCAAAGCAATAAAGTTATTGTTTCTCTTTATCCAAACTCTGTCTTTTAGTTATATTTTGGCTCTGAAGCACAGAGGTTGGTTTTCAACAACATGGGGATTAAGAGTACACTTATTATGATGAGCACTGAATAATGTATAGAATTGTTGAATCATTATATTGTACACCTGAAACTAATATAACACTGTATGTTAACTGTCGAATTTAAAATAAAAAGCTTAATTTTTAAAAAGGCAATGAAAAGTCTAGCTACACTATGATATCATTTATATAAAGTTTAGAAACACATATATATGGTTAAGGAATATGATATATGCATTAGTATAACAACACAGGTAGTAGGAACATATTAATTCTGGTCTTTTATATGTTAATATGTCACTCATGCAAGTGAGTCACTGACTGACTTTTGTTCTAGACTGTCTTTTAAAGGATGTTTGCACAGTCAAAAAACTTGGAAGACAGAGATAGTGTCTCCTTTGAGGGCAAAGCCAGCCATGTTTATTGGCCAGTATAAAAGACTCAAGTCCCTAAACTCAAGGCTTCTTTCCTGTAATGCAACCCACTGTCTATGTAATTGTCATCTGTCCCTCTTTGCATTGCTCTGTGAGAACTGGGGCTCAGAATATTAGTGCAAATAGGCTGATACTGCTATTGTCGTAATAAATTGTTCTTTGTCTCTGACCTTGGAGTCTCATGTCTTCTGCCAACCCCCAAGAGACAGTAATAGCTAAGAGATAACAGATAAATATATATCAGTCTCTGCTACCAGTTCCTGACATAGGGTTCTTGAAATCTTTGTAATTTTCTGGGTGACATGCACCAGAAGCATCTTTTGTTCTAATACTTGGTCTTTGACCCTGGTTCCTGACACAGGGCTTCTGAAACCCTTATAATTTCCTGGGTGATAGGAGTGTCATTGTCCCAGTGAGGTGACTCTGGGTAGGCTTCTGGATGGCTCTTGGATGGCTCCTTTTCTCATCACCAGAAAGACCAAACCATAATTAGAAACTCGAAACATTTCATCCCTGACCCCCATTCTCTTGAGAAGGGAGGAGGAAATGAAGTTAATGATAGATGAAAATGGAGTTAATGATAGATCATGCCAGTGTGATGGAGCCATAATAAAAATCCCAATAGTATGGGGTTTGGAGAACTTCCAGGTTGGCAAACACATCCACATAAGCAGGGTGATCCCATCTCCATGGGGACAGAAGCTCCTGGACTCAGCACCCTCCCAGACCTTACAATAAGTATCTCTTCATCTGGCTGCTCACCTGTATCCTTTATCATTTCCTTTAATAAACTGGTAAACATAAGTAAGTGTTTCCCTGAGGTCTTTGAGCCACACTAGCAAACTAATTTAACCTGAAGAGAAGGTCATGCTTATCTCCAATTTGTAGCTGATTGGACAGAAACTGTGTGGGTAACCTGGGATTGGCATCTAAATTGGGGTGGAGGCAGTCTTATGGGACTGAGCCCTTAACCTGTGAGAGCTGATTCTATCTCCAGGTAGACAGTGTTAGAGTGAGTTAAATTGTAGGATAGCCAGCAGATATTACAGAGAATTGCTTGGTGTGGGGGAAAAAGCTCCACACATTTGGTGACCGTTAAGTGTCAGAAGTGAAGTGTTTTGTGTACTAAAGTTAGACTCACAGGGAAGAAACACAACATAAGGAAGATCTGGACTTTACCCTACACGGGAGGTGGAGAACTAAGTTTTTTCTCTTACAGGCTAATTTATTAGTTCACAAGTGGGGTAATTTCAGTTTCTTCATAGTTCTTGACAGATACCTTCAGGGTTATGTCCAGGAAGGTAGGAATGAAAATAGAATAAGAGAAGGGTCAAAAGAGGGCTGTAACATTTAATTTCTCAAGAAAAAGCTCTGAACAAATATAACAACATTCTTGTATGGGTGTTTATTATATTCTTCTATATTTCTTGGTATGCCTGAAATATCTTAAATTTTAAAAGTTAAATGTACAATAAAAAAGTGAAACATCCCAGAGCAGTGTTTAACTTTTTTATTCCTCAGGTAAGGTTCACAGTTTTCCACTGACTTCAAGCCACATATTAACAGAAAGAAAAAAAAAATCAACCAAGGGCCAATAGCACACTTATTGGGTTATTTTTTTCCACGTTTACTTAATATTAAAAGTAAAAGAATCCATTCATTTATTTGTTTTAATCAATAAAATGAATATAAATCCCTAAGAGTAACAAATAAAGTAATATCTTCAGTTCCTTATTATGGCTAAAGGAGACAGACAACATGGGAAGGAATTCATAAAGGAAACAAAAATGAGAGAGAAAAGGAGATCGACGGAGAAAGATACGGAAAGAAAGAACATAGGTTTTTTGTTTGTCTGTTTGTTTGTTTTTTACTTTAAACATGACAGTAAGAAGGGGCGCCTGGGTGGCTCAGTCAGTTGAGCGTCTGACTTCGGATCAAGTCATGATCTCGCAATTTGTGGGTTCCAGCCCCGCCTCTGGCTTTGTGCTGACAGTTCAGAGCCTGTAGCCTGCTTCAGATTCTGTGTCTCCCTCTCTCTCTGCACCACCCCCCCCAACCCCAGTCACACTCTGTCTCTCTCTCCTTCAAAAATAAATAAACATTTTTTAAAAAATGACAGTAAGAAAAAACTCTCACAGCTGTGTGCAAAGAGACATGTACAAGGATATTCATTGCAATAATGGAGTAAGAGTGGAAAAATTGGAAACTTAAAAAAAAATTTTTTTTGACATTTATTTATCCTTAAGAGACAGAGAGAGAGAGAGAGAGAGAGCACAAGTGGTGGAGGAGCAGAGAGAGGGAGACAGAGAATCCAAAGCAGGCTCCAGGCTCTGAGCTGTCAGCACAGAGCCCAATGTGAGATCATGACCTGAGCCAAAGTCTGATGCCTACTGACTGTACCCATCAGGCAACCCTGGAAACTCTTTAATGTCATCAACAGGAAAATGGATAAGTACATTGTGATATAATCACATAGTGAAATACCATTACTGGTTAAAATAAATGAACTAAAACTACATGTATCAACTTGAATAAATTTAAATAATGCAACAAGTGAGAAAAGGTCATATGTATACTATGATAAAGTATGTTCATCTTCAATTTTCAGTTCCTTTTTTTCTAAGTAGAGTCTTGCTGAAGTTAAATTTTAGCGGCCATTTGTGTGCAGCAATCAAATCCCTCCTACCAGCAATCCCATCTCCTTTTTGGATAATCTTACAGCATGCATGCCTCCTGCTGGAGATCTTCCTCTCTGACCCCATTTAACATGGGGGCAACATGTAGCCTAGACAAGGTCAATTAGGTGCTCTCAAGGGCTTAAGTGAGTGGTTTTTTAAAGGAATTGGGAGCTACTGGAAGCCAAATTCATCACAAAAGGGATGCCCAAACCAGGTTAGGCCTGCTGTGTGTCCCCAGCTAAGTCTCCCTGTGCTCACAACTCCAGAAGCTCTCAGTGCTGGTCCTCAGTGTTCAAGCCTACTTCTTATTCTGCCATTGAGAACATGTGCAAGTACGTTTACTTTGTGCTAAGAGAGATACAGTCAAATCCTGTTGTGGGTAAATAAGATTGATATAGGAAAAAGCAGAAGAGGGCCACCTGGCTAACCCAGGCAGTAGAGCATGTGACTATTGACCTCCAGGTCATAAGTTTAAGCCCACATTGAGCATATTGCTTACTTGAGAAAAAAAAAAAAAGCAGAAGAGGGTAGAAGGAAAAGAGAAAGAAGGAGGAATAGGGAAAAAGAGAAAGGAGGAAGGAGAAAGAGAATGAACACAACTTTCACTTTAAAAAAAATTTCAAAGAGAAACTTTGCCAAATAAGCAGGAAAAATGTCTCTTTAGCAGTATTAGTAAGGTTTGCTGGCTAAGTTTTAAAACATGTAAAAAGATAATAACAACAAAGCAATTGTGACATACTGCCTACAAAAATTAAAAGGCAATGAAGCACATTTTGCAAAAAGAAGATTGCTGCTCTAGTTATGGAGGGTTTTTTCAAACAAATACAGTTGTCCCCCTCTCCTTGTCTGCTGGGAATATGTTCCAAGACCCCCAGGGATGCCTGTAACTGCAGATAGTACTGATCTCCATAGATACTATGCTTTTTCCTGTACATACATACCTATGAAGTTTAACTTACAAATTAGGCACAGTAAGAGATTAACAAAAATGACTAATAATAAAATAGAACAATATATTGTGATAAAAGTTCTGTGAATGTGGTCTTCCTTGAAATATCTTACTGTACTTGCCCTTCTTGTGGTGATGTGAGATGATAAAATGCCTACGTGATGACATGAAGGTAGATGAATGATGTAGGTGTTGTGATGTAGTGTTAGGCTGCTGCTGACCTTCTGAACAGCTTTTCTGATAGAAAGCAAAACCACAGATAAGGAAGGACTGCTATATTAATACTATAATACCTTTTACATAAAGCTTAATAACTCTTTTCCCTTAGTTCTATGACTCAATTAGTGAATGGAGATAGATCTTTGGTAAAAAAAAAAAAAAAAAAAGGGGGGGGGCGCATGGGTGTCTCAATCAGTTCCGCAGTTAGGCTTCTGACTCTTGATTTCAGCTCAGGTCATGATTTCACGGTTCGTGAGACTGAGCTCCACGTTGGGCTCTGTGCTGACAGCATGCAGCCGGGTTGGGATTCTCTCTCTGCTCTGCTTTCTCTTCTCTCTGTCAAAATAAATAAATAAAGTTTAAAAGAAAAGGTAAAAAAGTACATTAATGTGTTATATAAAAAGGAAATCAATTATGTAAGGAAATAGCAGAATGAGACTTTTTTTCCTTATAGAAACCAAGATTGTTGTTGTATGCTTATCATTTATTATTATAGCTATCAATTTAGTATTATAAGTATCAATATTACTCTTGATTACTATACAACAAAGTACCCTAAAACTTGGTGGTTTAAAGTAACCACTTTATTTTGTGCACATCTGTGTGTGTCAGGAATTTGGGCAGCTGAGCTGGTGGGCAGGTGGTCTCTAACCTGAGGGGCATCAGCCAGGATGACAGCCAGAAAGGAGCTGGTTCCAAGATGGTTATTTTGCTCATCTGTTGGCACCTGAGACCTCTTGACTTCTCTCCCTCTATGGTGTCTTATCCTTATCTAAGACCTCTCAAAGCAAGGCGTTTTCAGGATTTTTTCCATTTCTTACATGATGCCAGCTTCAAGAAGAACAAAACAGAAGCCATCAGTTTAGTCAAGGGCTGTGCCCAGATCTGGCCAATATCACTTCTGCCATGTTCTATCAGTCAATGCAATCATACAGCCAGTCAACAGGGTGAAGGAATAGATCCCACTCTTGGTGAGGGAGTGGAAGCTCACATCACAGAAGAGCATGGGAAATAAAAGATATGGTTGCAGCCAACTTTAGAAAATCTAATTAAGCCACACTGGAAATAATGTTTGCTCTTTGTTAACTTGCAATGTCTTAGGATCAAAAAAAAAAAAGATCCTCAATTAGAAATACCAAGGTTTTTTTCTGTTTTAATTTTAACTTTGTTTCTTTATATAACTTTGAAATTAGTAAAATCACAAGCGAAACTACCCAATGATATATATTTTGAAGATAATAAAATTTCTCCTCACTCATTGGATTTCCCCTTCCCTGATGGAACCAATGTGCCCTTCCATGTATTTCTGCCTGCCCATACACACATACACAAACATAAACACTCATAAGTGCAGATACTGGTTGGTGGTTGGTTTTAGAAAACTGGGGTAATAGTATGCATCTTGCCCTGCAACTTGCTAGTCTCTTACAAGATCACGGGCATCCCTCCAGGCATGAACTAAATTAATTTTATTAAAATTATGTAATACTCCATGTTGGATGTAACTGTAATTTACTCAACCATTTCCTTTGTAGCAGAGATTTTTAGAGTCCATCAATATCCTGCTACCCTTCTGGGCACACATACCTTGATGTTTGGCACCACCAATGGCCTCACTTCCAGGCTAAAGCACTGCATGGCCTTTGTGAGTCCTGTGGCCTGCTCTTCCACTGTGACAAGTGTATATGCACATCCCAAGAGGGTTGCTCAGCCTGGCTCCTGAGAGGTCAGTGTAAGCAAAGATGTCCACTGTCCTGCTCAGGTGTGCATTATGAGCAAGAAATATACTTTTCTTGTTTTAAGTCATTGATTTTTTGAGCCAAATTAGTTTATGTTGATGTTTGTTATGCTTTTTTTTTTGTATGCTTATCTCTATTGGATAAACTTATTTGTTGTTTATTTCTGTTGGATAAACTATCTAATGTGTACAGCCCTGTTGGTGCACATTAGATTGTCTGGGGTTTTTTACCACTACAAACAATGCTGGGATAAACTTTCTCATACACTCCCTGGTGATTTCATTTTTTATAGAAAAGACACCCAAAAGTTGATTGTTGGGTCAAAGGATTTTAAGTCGTAATAGATATTTTTAGGTAACATTCCTCAAAAGTTTTACCAGGTCACACTCCTACCAGCAAAGAAAAGATGGTTCTCATTCACTTTAATTTTTTAATTTTTGTTGATTTGAGGAACAAAAAAAGAAAAAAGAAGATATCTTATTATTGCTTGAATTTGTATTTACCACACCAAATTCCAGCAGTTCACACTCACCAGTAATGTAGGCATGCATGATGCTTTTTAATTTTTCAATCCAATGGTTTTTATTTTTTATTTATTTATTTTTTTAACATTTTTACTTATTTTTGAGACAGAGAGAGACAGAGCATGAACGGGGGAGGGTCAGAGAGAGAGGGAGACACAGAATCTGAAACAGACTCCAGGCTCTGAGCTGTCAGCACAGAGCCCGATGCCAGGCTCGAACTCACGGACCGCAAGATCATGACCTGAGCCGAAGTCGGACGCCCAACCGACTGAGCCACCCAGGCGCCCCTCCAATGGGTTTTTAAAACTCCTATTTCATGATTGCTTTCATTTACATTTTCTCAACCAATCTTCAGATGTCTACTAGCCAGCTAAGTTTTTCATTCTGTGAAATGTCTAGGCTCTTTTATCTACTTTTCTAGTAATTGTCTTTCCTTATCAATTTATAGGAGAACTCGGTGTGCTAGATACAGCAAGTATTGTAAATGTTTTTACCCAACATACTATCCATCTCTTCTCTTTGCTTATATCTTCTCAGTGTTCAGTATGTAAAATTTATGTATTACAATACATCCACTGGGAAGATAGAAAACTTCTGGAGATAAATGGTGGTGTGGTTACACAACAGTGCGAATATGCTTAATGCCACTGAACTATACACTTAAAAATGGTAAAATGTGGGGCGCCTGGGGTGGCTCAGTCATTTGTCCCCCTTCGGCTCACGGTTCATGGGTTTGAGCCCCCATCGGGCTCTGTGCTGACAGTTCAGAGCCTGGAGCCTGCTTCCAATTCTGTTTCCCTCTCACCCTGCCCCTCCCCCTCTCACGTTCTGTCTCCCTCCCTCTCTCAAATATAAATAAAATTTTTTAAAAATATTTTTTTAAAAAAGGTAAAATGATAAATTTTACCTTATGTATATTTTACAATAAAAAGAAATACATCTGACCTTTCCTTATAGCTTCTGGGTTTTCTTTCTTGCTTAGAAAGCTCTCTCCCATTTAAATTTAAATTCTCTTCTAATATTATAGTTTTGTTTTTTACCATTCTGATACCCTATGTCTTTTGGTTGGTGCATTTAATCCATTTACATTCAGTGTTATTATAGAAAGATACGGGTTTAGAGTCATTGTGATGTCTGTATGTTTTATGCTTGTAGCGATGTCTCTGGTACTTTGTCTCACAGGATCCCGCTTAGGATTTCTTGTAGGGCTGGTTTCGTGGTGACAAATTCCTTCAGTTTTTGTTTGTTTGGGAAGACCTTTATCTCTCCTTCTATTCTAAATGACAGACTTGCTGGATAAAGGATTCTCGGCTGCATATTTTTTCTGTTTAGCACACTGAAGATATCGTGCCAAGCCTTTCTGGCCTGCCAAGTTTCAAAGGAGAGATCAGTCACGAGTCTTATAGGTCTCCCTTTATAAGTTAGGGCACGTTTATCCCTTGCTGCTTTCAGAATTTTCTCTTTATCCTTGTATTTTGCCAGTTTCACTATGATATGTCGTGCAGAAGATCGATTCAAGTTACGTCTGAAGGGAGTTCTCTGTGCCTCTTGGATTTCAATGCCTTTTTCCTTCCCCAGTTCAGGGAAGTTCTCAGCTATAATTTCTTCAAGTACCCCTTCAGCACCTTTCCCTCTCTCTTCCTCCTCTGGGATACCAATTATGCGTATATTATTTCTTTTTAGTGTATCACTTAATTCTCTAATTTTCCCCTCATACTCCTGGATTTTTTTTATCTCTTTTTCTCAGCTTCCTCTTTTTCCATAACTTTATCTTCTAGTTCACCTATTCTCTCCTCTGCCTCTTCAATCGGAGCCATCGTCATTTCCATTTTATTTTGCATTTCGTTTAAAGCGTTTTTCAGCTCCTCCTGACTGTTCCTTAGTCCCTTGATCTCTGTAGCAAGAGATTCTCTGCTGTCCTGTATACTGTTTTCAAGCCCAGCGATTAATTTTATGACCATTATTCTAAATTCACTTTCTGTTATATTATTTAAATCCTTTTTGATCAGTTCATTGGCTGTTGTTATTTCCTGGAGATTCTTTTGAGGGGAATTCTTCCGTTTGGTCATTTTGGATAGTCCCTGGAGTGGTGAGGACCTGCAGGGCACTTCCCCTGTGCTGTGGTGTATAACTGGAGTTGGTGGGCGGAATCGCAGTCAGACCTGACGTCTGCCCCCAGCCCACTTCTGGGGCCACAGTCAGACTGGTGTGTGCCTTCTCTTCCCCCTCCTAGGGGCGGGATTCACTGTGGGGTGGCGTGGCCCGTCTGGGCTACTTGCACACTGCCAGGATTGTGGTGTTGGGGATCTGGCGTATTAGCTGGGGTGGGTAGGCAAGGTGCACGGGGGCAGGAGAGGCAGGCTTAGCTCGCTTCTCCTTAGGTGATCCACTTCAGGAGGGGTCCTGTGGCAGCGGGAGGGAGTCAGACCCGCTGCCGGAGGGGTGGCTCCGCAGAAGCACAGCGTTGGGTGTTTGCGGGGAGCAAGCAAGTTCCCTGGCAGGGACTGGTTCCTTTTGGGATTTTGGCTGGGGGATGGGCGAGGGAGATGGTGCTGGTGAGCGCCTTTGTTCCTCGCCAAACTGAGCTCTGTCGTCCGGGGGCTCAGCCACTGTCCCTCCAGTTGTCCTCCAGCCTTCCTGCTTTCTGAGCAGAGCTGTTAACTTATGACCTCCCAGATGCTAAGTCACACTTGCTGTCAGAACACACTCCGTCCAGCCCCTCCGCTTTGCAAGCCAGACTCGGGGGCTCTGCTTGGCCGGCAAGTTGCCCCTCCACCGCCCCGGCTCCCTCCCGCCAGTCTGTGGAGCGCGCACCGCCTCGCCGCCCTTCCTACCCTCTTCCGTGGGCCTCTCGTCTGCGCTTGGCTCTGGAGACTCCATTCTGCTAGTCTTCTGGTGGTTTTCTGGGTTAGTTAGGCAGGTGTAGGTGGAATCTAAGTGATCAGCAGGATGAGCGGTGAGCCCACTGTCCTCCTAAGCCTCCATCTTCCCTACCTCTCCTAGTTTTGTTTTTTACATTAAAAACTTCAATCCATCTGGAATTTACTTGTGAATATGACAGACATAAAGTATTGGTTTTCCAGTTATTTAGTCAATTATACCATCATGATTTTTCTCTTTTATTTCAATTAATAAACCTATTTTCTGGCTTTATTTTTATTTAATAATTAGAAATTGCTGCTGCATGTTTTTCTACAGAAGTCGATAAGTTATTATTTTTTGTGAGCAGACTATGGGATTTGTATAATTGATAGGATTTCTATTCACTCTCAAGGAAAGAAATAAACAAATACATGTATAAATTAAATCATCCCAAATGGAGTTATTCTGTCTTGCACTCTTCTAAATATGCAATGGAGAGTATTTTTCTAAAAGATTGTACTCATGTAACCAAAAGGAAGTTGAAATTTGGCAATTAATTGAATTAATCAATATGAATGATAAAACAAAATGCATGTTGAGGCTTGAATTATTCACTTTGACTAATCTACAGCAGTTACAGTTATCCAGTTCAATTATTATATGTAGACATGACATAATCATTCTTGAATATTAGTTTCTGTTTTTATTTTCATTACATTGTTTAATATAACAAGATTAAAATTAAAATAATACTTCAAATTGTAAGTACTATGCAGCCATAGCTACGTCCCGTATCTATTTTTTCTAGGAATGTTATCGCTAATGAGCAATAATTGCTTGTGGGCATTTTCAGTGGACAGAGATGGAAGTATGGATTTTTTAAAAAAGCATGAGTGCAAGCAAATATTGCTGATTTAAATTTAACTTCAAAGGGACTTTACTTAATACCTTAATTTATCTTTGAATTATAATACTACTTTTATCTTATACTAAAAACTCTGGTTGCTAATAACCTTAATCCAACTACTCATTTGCTCTATCTTGATAAGTACATTTCTGGACATTTTAAGATTTTTTTAAACTTTATTTACTTATTTTGAGAGAGGGAGAGAGGGAGAGAGAATCCCAAGCAGGCCCTGTGCTGTCAGAATGTAGCCTGACACAGGGTTTAAACCACAAACCATGAGACCATGACCCAAACCAAAGCTGAGTCAGATGCTTAACCAACTGAGCTACCTAGGCACCCAAGATAATTTTAATAAACATATGAAATACATAAATATCCATTTATGTTATATATTTTATATATGTATAAAATAAATATAGATAAAATGTTTTTCAAAGTAGCAGTCCTAGGAGTACTGAATGAGGTTGAAGATGTCTTTGCAGCTATACTTCTGTTTAGGAGATTTTCCACTAAGGTTGTGTAGTGTAAATACTGTGTTCTAAAGTCTCTTAAAATAATTACTTTTCTCTGCATTGGTATGTCACCAACCAAACAGGGTCATTCATTTAAGTTTATCTTCAATTTTCAGGGATTGGTTTTTGCTTTTTGATTTTTTACAATATATAACATATTTTTTGTCTTTTCAAATTTTTGCTTAAATTCTAGTTAGTTAACATACAGTGCAATATTGGTTTCAGGAATAGAATTCAGTGATTCATCACTTTCATACAACACCCAGTGTTCATAAGTGTGCTCCTAATACCCATCACTCATCTAACCCATCCCCCACCCCCCCACCATCAACCTTCAGTTTGTTCTCTGTCATTAAGAGTCATTATGGTTTGTTTCCCTCATTTTTTTTTATTTCCCCCTCCCATATGCTCATATGTTTTGTTTCTTAAATTCTGCATAATGAATGAAACATGGTATTTGTCTTTCTCTGACGGACTTATTTTGCTTAACATAATACACTCTAGATCCATCCATGTTGTTGCAAATGGCAAGATTCCATTCTTTTTGATGGCTGAGTAATATTCAATTGTATATATACATACATCTTCTCTCTACATTCATTAGTTGATATATAACACATATATAAGATATACATCTTCTTTATCCATTCATTAGTTGATATATAATGTATTTACATGACCCTGAAGTCAAAACTATATGGCACATTCTATTCTGAGAAGCCTCAATTCCCCATCATTGGCCTCCTCATTCTGTTCCTTCCCTCCCTTGCAGTGTTTGGGTTATCTTCCTCTTTCTTACAAATATGAGCAAGTTCATATGTATGTATTCATGTTTCTCTACCTTTCTCACCAAAAGTGAGCATACTGCATATACTGTTCTGCATCTCAGTCTTCACACTTCACTTCACAATGTGCCCCCAGGGATGCCTCTGTATCTGTACATCACATTCCCTGGCCTCTCCACTGTGTGGGTGGACCCCAGTGTCCTGAGCTGGGCCCCTGATGGACTTTTTGCAGTTCCAAATGATACCATGATGAATAACCTTATGCCTCAGTTACTTTGGATTTTCACCTGTGTACCTTTAGAATAGATACCTAAAATATTATTCTATTGACATCAGATTTAGGGGAAATGTCTGACAGCTAAAGAATTGGGAAACTTAATTTTGAAACTAAAATGATCCTGAAACATTTTCTCAGCCCTTTCCACTCCAATCCTGCTGGATGGCACGTGCAGTTTCCCAGGTCCTGGCTGGGCTTTGGATCCAGGGCCCTTGCACGTGAGGCTCACAGTGCTGGTGATCTGGTTACTGGGGACACCGTCTCCTCTAAGCACAGACGAGGCAGAGATGGCTAACTTCAGCATGATGCCAGGTGACAAAACACACAAACATTTCTCCTAAGTACAAGAAGTGAGTGGAAAAGATTTAGAAATTAGGTTCCAACTTTTATGTAATTTATATCCTTAAGTTAGGTAACAATTATTGAAGCAATATAAATACAAAGAAGAAAGCAGATAATCTATAATTCACAGAATGATGCATATGTATAAACATAGCATGGCTCCTTTATTTCATTAAATCTCTTTTTTTCCCCTTTCTTTGATGAACTTATACCTGTAGAGTATGACATGGGCTTTTGTTTAAAACACATATAAGAATTATTAACTCTAGTTAACTCTACAGTGAGCCATAGCTCCCTGCAAAATGCCAGAAAAGTACTGATCAATAAATATGCAATAGATTTTTACAATGGAATTTTTTCATAAAAAAACTATTAGGAATACATGACAGTTTGATCAAGAAAAAAAGAGCACAGGAGTTATGAATTAATTGATTATTTTCCTGTCAGAGTGTACCTGGCTCATGATCTTCCTCCTTTCTTGGGGAGTAAGGTGAGCCTTTTGGTAGGTGTATTAAGTGCATCAGGTAGTAGAGCTTTGAAGCAAGCAGATTTTCGGGGCCCTCTGTCCTTCACTTGTAATGTTTGGGGGAGGACAGAGAAGTCCAGCCAGAGAATAAATGTGTGGCTTCTGAGCCTCATTTGCTGTCTGACCTGGAGACGCGTTCACCCCTCAGTTTTAGGTTCTTCGTTAGCAGAGTGGAAGTTAAGAAGGACTGTTATTGGAGGGCCTGGGTAGCTCAGTCAGTTAAGCATCTGACTCTTGATTTCAGCTCAGATCATGATCTCACTGTTCATGGGATCTGGCCCCCCATTGGGCTCTTCTGCCCTGACAGTGCAAAGCCTGTTTGCAATTCCGTCTCTCCCTGTCTTTCTGCCCCTTCCCTGCTCATGTGTGCTCTCTCTCTCAAAATAAATAAAATAAGCTTAAAAAAAAAAGGATTGTTCTCACAGAAACACTGGATTTTTAATGTGAAAAAGTTTATGTGAGCATGTTCTTTTAAATGAAAGCACCATGAAAATGTAAGGTGTATTTGCCTTACACCTTCGCCTGGATTTTGAGCTTTGAGGACAGACGTTGGTCTCATCAGTCTGTGTCTTGAGCCTGCTGGGAACATGGCAGAATCTCAAATGTGTTCATTGGGCTGTGAGTCCCTGAGAAAGCGCTGAGGTCTCAGGCAGGGGTATTTGTTCTTTGTTTGCCATACTTCCTCCGAGATGGCTGGAGAGTAGCTGGGTATGTTAGGCAATTGTGCACGAAGGGGAGTTTTAAGACTAAGACCTAGCCCCCAACAGGAACTTCCCCTGCGGTTGGTTCCAGCCCTGGCTGTGCTGTGTGTTCCCTGCTTAGGCTGGATCTCTCTGTCTGCAGGCCTGGGTTTCCTCACCTGTGAGAAGGCCTGCACTCCTTCATTAAACACGGATTCATTAACCACCTACCTGTGCCAAGCATGGTGGCACAGAAATAGCTAACAACGGCCCTACCCTGAGGAGCTGCCCTGTAGGAGGGAAGAAAACCTTGGAACTTGAGCTGTGAGGGAGTGTGACAAGGCCTGTACAGGCAGACAGGTGAGAATGGTACCCCAAGTGTCCCAGGGACAGAAGGTCTCTCTTGGCCCTAAGTCTCTGTAGGTGCTGGATTTACCAACCAGCTTCAAAGAAAGAGGCTCCCCCAAGGCCGACGCCCCCCAGGGGTGCCAGGGAAGTCCAGGCCCAAGCTGTCCTCAGCCTTGCCCTGCACTGCATGGTCCTGTGCTCCTTGGCTGGTGAGATGAAGAGCGGCGACCCCTCTGGCTATCCTGGCCTCCTCTGCACTGGCTGTCACCGGAGACACAGCTGGGCACACATCCTGGCCCTGGCCAGCTGTCGGCTCACAGCCAGTGAAGGAATGCATGTGGCCAGAGCTGGTCCTCATGTTGCAGTGGTAAGGAAACACACCTGAGCCCGAGAAGACAGCGTGAGCTGCTACCCCCAGAACCCCAGGCCAGGGCCACCCCTCCAGGTGATTTGTCATTTGGATGTAGGTCAGGGTTGTCCCCTGAGCCTTTTGTTCCGCTGACCTCCCCCAGATCCTCCCAGTCCCTTGGCAGCCCTCACTGCCCAAGGAGGGGAAGGCTTGCTGATCAATTCCAGCTGAACTGCATGCCAGCAGAGCCACCTAAAACCACAGCAGCAATGATGGCAAATGTGTACAGATGCTCTGGGGTCCAGGTACACTGTGGCTATTGTTTTATTCCCATTATCTCAGCTAACCACCCAGCATCTGTAGAGAGATGACAACTCTATTATTATCAACCCCCGGGTACAGAGGAGGAAACTGAGGCCTGTGGAGGCAGTAAGAAGCGGTCAGACTTCAGATATGACACCAGAGCTCTGACGGACCCTCCAGGCCTCAGTTGTGAGGGAAAATTTTTTGGATCTCCTCAGAGTAGCAAATAGGTTCACATCTGTCTCTTCATTTGAGTGTTGAAGGCCCTCCCTGGCACTCCTGTAATGGCAGCGTGTGCTGTACCTCCTGCAGAAGTGTTTTCTTTCTCTGGATGCCTGATGGGCCTGACACTCAGCCCTTGGAAGACTCTGGAAATGAACAGGAGGCTTATTAGGCTTGGAATCTGACTCTCAGCAGCCCAGCTCTCACAGCAGACCATACTCCTAAGTGACAAGGATGAAACCAATATGACAAGGGGGCCAGAGTACCTAACCAGAGAGATGAAACTGTCCATTTCGAGCAGGCCTCACTGAATCTTCTGGCTGCATGAAGATTTGGGACAAAAATCTAATCCCTGATTAGCCTTATGTTTGAGTCACAACAAATCTTCCTCCTCATCAATGGTTACCCCATTGGTCAGTGTCTCCTTGGGCCCCTTAATTTTATGCTATGGGTCCACTTCCACCCTCCTCACCTCATTACCAAAAGAAGAAATTTCCTCCCACCTCTGGGGCCTTACTGATGACTTTTTGGTCCCTGGATCCCATGGCTATTTGCCTCTAGGTCTATGTGCTCCTCACTGCCATCCCTGGCCTTTCTGCTTTGACCACTCTTCAAGAATGCCCAGCTCTCCAGTCCTAGTTCGGCATGTAAAGGACACTGTGTGCCCACCCAGATCCACCCTCAGGGGCCAAGTCTCCCGGGAGTGCCGCCAAAAGGCAGCTGTCAGCCATAGTCATCCAGAGGCCACTTTGGACTTGGCCTTGGTCACAGCCAAGTGACATCCTTCCTCACAGCCCCATCCAATGACCTGCTCACTTGGCAGTATAAAGGCCTGGTCTTGTGCTCATGCCCAGGACAACTCTGAGGGTCAGGAAAGCCACAGTACACTGCACAGGACTGGCTGAGGCTCCAGTGAGGCTCTGTGGCATCTCAGCCTTTTCCCAGTTCTGCTTCCTTCTCCTCCTTCACATCAAACCCCACTTTGAGCCTGCTTTCTGGAGAACCCACCCATGCTGCTGGAAAGCTGCTTCTGGACCTTCTCCTGAATCCTCTCTGAAACCAGAGACTCTGCCCCATCTTGTGTTCTCTTCTCACCTAACATTACTCCCAGAGTTCATACCACTTCCCCCCCACAATAACTCAGCAGAACTCAACCTCCAGCCACAGCCTCTTTCCTGAGCTCCTAACCTACACACCCAAACTCCTGCTACCTGTCTTCCCCTGTTTGGGCTACTTGTAGTTCACACTTAGCCCCAAACGAAATACTAAACTCACTCCCCACCCCACAACTAACTCCCACTAGGGTCTCACTTTCATCCATACACCTAACTAACATGTATTAAGAATATTCTATGTGATTATGATAATGAAATAACATTTGCTAAATGCTTGCTGTGTACTGCCTGCCATTCTAAGCTCTTTTCATGTATTGTCTCATGTAAACTGCCCCAAACTGTGAGATAGATGCTTTATTCCTTCCTTTCTATAGATGAGAAATGGAGGCACAGAGATGTCAAGTGCTCTGGCCAAAGTTACACAGCTAGTAAGTACAGAGGCCAGATCTGAACCTGGACAGAGTGATTAGATAGTTGGAACTTACAGCTCCAGCCACCAACCTCTGGAAAGATGAGAGAGGGGAGGTGGACTGGAGATTTAGCTCTATGAAAACTCTTTTTTTTTTAAGTTTACTTATTTATTTTGAGAGAGAGAGAGCAAGGGAGGGGCAGAAAGAGAGAGGGAGAGAGAATCCCAAGCAGGCTCCACACTGTCAGTGCAGAGTTGGATATGGGACTTGAATTCACAACCATGATATCATGACTTAAGCCTAAGTCAGATGCTTAACCACTGCGCTGCCCAGGCACCTCCAGCTCTCTGAAAACTCTTAATGAGATTTGATGAGCTTCTGGGTTGGTCAACATCCTGGAAGGTGATGCACCCCAGTTTCACAGAGACAGAAGTGACTGCAGTCAGGACACTTTCAGACCTTGTCCTCTGTACCTCTACATCTGGCCATTCACCCACATCCTTTATCACACCCTTTATAATAAACTGGCAAATGTAAGTAAGTATAGGCACACTTCATTGTGCTTCACAGATATTGTGTTTTTTTTTTACAAATTGAAGGTTTGTGACAACCCTGTGTCAAGCAAGTCTATCAGCACCTTTTTTCCAACAGCATTTGCTCATTTCATGACTCTGTCACATTTTGGTATTTCTTAGAATACTTCAAACTTTTTCATTATTATTATATTTGCTACGGTGATCTGTGATCAGTGATTACAGCTCACTGAAAGCTCAGATGATGGTTAGCATTCTTTGGCAATCAAGTATTTTTATGTACATTTTAAGACATAATGCTATTGCACATTCAATAGACCATAGTATAAACATAACTTTTATATGCACTGTGAAACCAAAAAATTCATTTGACTGACATTATTGCAATACTCACTTTATTGTGATGGTCTGTAACCTAACCTGCAATATCTCCAAGGTATGCCTATAAATGTTTCTCTAAGCAAATTAATTCAACCCAAGGAGGAAATCATGGGAGCCTCTGATTTACAGCTTGTTGGTCAGAAGCACAGGTGACCATCTGAACTTATGACTGGCATTTGAAGTGAGAGCAGTCTAGGTGGGACTTAGTTATTAGCCTGTGAGATCTGATGTGATCTTCAGGTAGATAGCATCAGAATGGAATTAAATTTGTGGGACTGCCAGGGTACCTGACTGGCTCAGTTGGTAGAGCATGCAACTCTTGATCTTGGGGTTGTAAGTTCAAGCCCCACATTGGGTGTAAAGACTACTTACAAATAAAATCTTTAGGGGCATCTGGGTGGCTCAGGAAATTAAGTGTCTGACTTCAACTCAGGTCATGATCTCACAGTTTGTGGATTTGAGCCCCTCATTGGGCTCTGCAATGACAACTCAAAACCTGGAGCCCACTTGAGATTCTCTGTCTCCCTTTCTTTCTCTCTGTCCCTCTGAAATTTGTGCTCTCTCTCAGAAATGAATGAACATTTAAAAAAATAATAAAACAAAATCTTTAAAAAAATTTATGAGACTACTAATCAAGGTCTGCTGAGAATAGGGTGATGCTTGGTGATGTGGAAAACACATCAGACTCTCTAAGCCTTAGTTTTTCATCCAGAAACAATAGTGCCTGTCATCTTGGACTACTGTGAGCAACCAATGGAGACTAGTTGTTGTTATTATCTTTTTGTAAAAGTTGATTTATTTCAACTACAACTCCCCCCCAAAACCATAGATAATTCACTCATTTTTCCCACCTCCCAACCCCTGCTTGTGGTACCACCAATTTTCTGTATCTATGAACTTGGTGTATATATATATATATATATATATATTCCACATATAAGAGAACTTATGCAGTTTTTGTCTTTATCTGTCTGATTTATTTCACTTAGCATAAAGTCCTCAAGGTCCAACTGCATTGTGGCAAATGGAAAGATCTCCTTCTTTCTTATTGCCAAATAATATTTCATTGCATATATTTGTAGCACAATTTCTTTATCTATGGACACTTAAGTTGTTTCCACATTATGGCTATTGTAAATAATACTGCAATGAACATGGTGGTGCATATATCTTTTTGAATTAGTGTTTTCATTTTCTTTGGATAAATACCTAGAAGTGGAATGCTGGCTCCTATGGTAGTTCTAATTTTAATTTTTTGAGGAACTACCATAATTTTTTCCATAGTGGTAGTCCCAATTTACCTTCCCACCAACACTACACAAAGGTTCTCTCTTCTTCACATCCTCACTGATACTTGTTATTTTAAGTCTTTTTGATATTAGCAATTCTGACAGATGTGAAGTGATATCTCATTGTGGTTTTGATTTGCATTTACCTGATGATTAGTGATGTAGAGCATCTTTTCATGTGTCTGTTGGCCATCTGCATGCTTCTTTGGAAAATATTCAGATCTTCTGCCCATTTTTTAAAATCAGGATATTTGTTTACTATTGAGTTGCAGGAATTCTTTATTTTATCCAAAATAAATTAGCCCTTTATCAGATAAATGATTTGCAAATATTTTCTTTCATTCAGTAGGTTGCCTTTTCATTTTGTTGTTAGTTTCCTTTGTTGCACAGAAATTTTTTAGTTTATGCAATGCCACTTGTTTATTTTTGCTTTTTTTTAAGTTTTATTTATTTATTTGAGAGAGAGAGAGAGAGAGTGAATTGCAGAAAGAGAAGGGGAGGGGGGGGAATCTCAAGCACTGTCAGTGAGGAGCCCAATGCAGGGTTCAAACCCACAAACCACAAGATGATGACCTGAACCGAAAACAAAAGTTGACGCTCAACTGACCAAACCACCGAGATGCCCCTATTTTTGCTTTTGTTGTATTTAGGGTCAGATTCAAAAACTCATTGCCAAGACCTATGTCAAAAATTTACCATCTATGGGGGGTTTTTTTTCTAGGAATTTTATGGTTTCAAGTCTTAAATCCATTTTGAGGTAATTTTTGTGTATGATAGAAGATAGTGTCCTAGTTTTGTTCTTTTGTATGTGGCTGTCTAATTTCCCCAACACCATTTATTGAAGAGAATGTTCTTTCCCTATCAAACATTCTTGGCTCCTTTGTTGTAGATTTATTGACCATACATGCATGGGTGTTTCTGGACTCCCTATTCTGTTTGATTTATCTGTATGTCTGTTGTTATGACAATACTTCATTGTTTTAATTATTATAGCTTTATGATATAGCTTGAAATCAAGGTGTATGCTGACTCCAGCTTTGTTATTTTTTCTCTTTATTATTTTTTCTCATGATTGCTTTGGCTCTTTGGGGTCTTTCATGGTTTTATACAAATTTTAGAACTCTTCATTCTATTTCTGTGAAAAATGCCATGGGAATTTTGACAAGAATTGCATTGAAACTGAATATTGCTTTGGATACTATGGAAGTTTTAACATTATTAATTCTTCTAATTCATGAGCATGGAATATCTTTCCATTTTTGTGTGTCTGCTTGGATTTCTTTCATGAATGTCTTGTAGTTTTAATATACAGGGCTTTCACGACCTTGGTTAAATTTATTCCTAGATAGTTTATTATTTTTGATATCATTATAAATGGGATTGTTTTCTTAATTTATCTTTATTATAGTTCTGTATTAGTGTATAGAAATGCAACAGATTTTTGTGTATTGATTTCATATACTGAAACTTTACCAAACTTGTTTATTAGTTCAAACAATTTTCTGATGAAGTCTTTTGGGTTTTCTATATATAATACCATGTCATTTGAAAATAGTGAAAGTTTTACTTCTTGCTTTTTTTAAAAAATTTTTAATGTTTATTTATTTTTGAGAGAGACATCGTGTGAGTGAGGGAGGGGCAGAGAGAGAGGGAGACACAGAATCTGAAGCAGGCTCCAGGCTCTGAGCTGTCAGCACAGAGCCCGATGCAGGACTCAAACACATGAACTGTGAGATCATGACCTGAACTGAAGTTGAACGCTTACCAACTGAGCCACCCAGGCACCCCTTACTTCTTCCTTTTAATTTGGATATCTTTTGTTTCTTTTTCTTGCCTTATTTCTGTGGCTAAAACTTAACTATGTTTGTTTGTTTTTTCAATTTTAATTTTAATTTTTTAAAATTTACATCCAAATTAGTTAGCGTATAGTGCAACAACGATTTCAGGAGTAGATTCCTTAGTGCCCCTTATCCATTTATCCCATCTCCCCTCCACAACCCCTCCAGTAACCCTCAGTTTGTTCTCCATATTTATGAGTCTCTTCTGTTTTGTCCCCCTCCCTGTTTTTATATTATGTTTGTTTCCCTTCCCTTATGTTCATCTCTTTTGTCTCTTAAAGTTCTCATATGAGTGAAGTCATATGGTTTTTGTTTTTCTCTGACTAATTGCACTTAGCATAATACCCTCCAGTTCCATCCACATAGTTGCAAATGGCAAGATTTCATTCTTTTTGATTGCCGAGTAATACTCCATTGTATATATATACCACATCTTCTTTATCCATTCATCCATCGATGGACATTTGGGCTCTTTCCATACTTTGGCTATTGTTTATAGTGCCGCTATAAACATGGGGGTGCATGTGTCCCTTCGAAACAGCACACCTGTATCCCATGGATAAATGCCTAGTAGTGCAATTGATGAGTCATAGGGTAGTTCTATTTTTAGCCTTTTGAGGAACTTCCATTCTGTTTTCCAGAGTGGCTGCACCAGCTTGCATTCCCACTAGCAATGCAAAAGAGATCCTCTTTCTCCACATTATCGCCAACATCTGTTGTTGTCTGAGTTGTTAATGTTAGCCATTCTGACAGGTGTAAGGTGGTATCTCATTGTGGTTTTGATTTGTATTTCCCTGATGATGAGTGATGTGGAGCATTTTTTCATGTGTCGGTTGGCCATCTGGATGTCTTCTTTGGGGAAGTGTCTATTCATGTCTTTTTCCCATTTCTTCACTGGATTGTTTTTTGGGTGTTGAGTTTGACAAGTTCTTTACAAATTTTGGATACTAAAATTTGATATCTGATATGTCATTTGCAAATATCTCCTTCCATTCTTTCAGTTACCTTTTAGTTTTGCTGATTGTTTCCTTTGCTGTGCAGAAGGTTTTTATTTTGATGAGGTCCCAGTAGTTCATTTTTGCTCTTGTTTCCCTTGCCTCCAGAGACGTGTTGAGTAAGAAGTTTCTGCGGCCAAGATCAAAGAGGTTTTTGCCTGCTTTCTCCTCAAGGATTTTGATGGTTTCCTAAGACTTACCATGTTAAACTTATGTTAGTCTATGTTAAAGACATAGACTATTCAATACTATGTTGAATAAAAGTGGTGAGAATGGACATCCTTGTCTTGTTCCTGGTCTTTGAGGAAAAGCTTTTAGCTTTTCACTTTTGAGTATGATGTTAGCTGTGGGCTTGTCATGTGTGGCCTTCATTATACTGAAGTATGTTCCCTCTATACCTGCTTTCTTGAGTTTTTTTTTAGCACAAATGGATGCTGAATTTTGTCAAATGCTTTTTCTGCATCTATTGATCTCAATAGATCATGAATGATCATATGAATTTTATTCTTTAGTTTCATTAATGTGTCGTATCACATAGAATGATTTGTGGATGTTGAACCATACTTGCATCCCTGGAACAAATCCAGGGTGTAAGATCCTTTCAATGTATTGTTGAATTCAGTTTGCTAATATTTCTTGAGGATTTTTACATCTATTTTCTTCAGGGATATTGACCTGTAATTTCCAGTTTTTGTGGTATCCTTGTACTAGGGTAATTAATTCTGGCCTCATAAAATGAGTTCTGAAAAGTTCCCTCCTCTTCTATTTTTTGGAAGTGTTTAAGAAAGATTGGTAGAATTCACCAGTGAAGCTGTCTGGTCCTATACTTTTGTTTGTTGGTAAGTTTTTGATTGCTGATTCAATTGAAAGGAGTAGTACTAGTAATTTTCAATCTAAATTGAAAAAAATTCAGATTTTCTATTTCTTTTTTTTGAGTGGGGAGGGCAGAGGGAGAGGGAGAGAGAGGGAGAGGGAGAGAGAATCTTAAGCAGGCTCCACATCTAGCATGGAGCCTGATGCAGATCTCCAACTCACAACCCTGTGATCATGACCTGAGCCAAAATCAAGAGTCAGGCACTTAACCAACTGAGACATCCAGGCACCCTCAGATTTTCTATTTCATCATGATTCTGCCTTGGTACACTGTATGTTTCTAGGAATTTATCCATTTTTTCTAGATTGTCCAATTTGTTGGCATATAATTGTTCATAATTACCTCTTATGATTCTTTGTATTTCTGTGGCATCAGTTGTAACATCTCCTATTTCATTTCTGACTTTGTTTGAGACCTCTATTTTTCTTGATGGGTCTAGCTAAAGATTTCTCAAGCTTTTAACTTTTCAAAGATCCTATTTTTAGTTTCATTAATCATGGTCTTTTTAATCATTATTTCATTTATTTCTGCTCTAATCTTTGTCATTTCCTTTCTTCTGCTAATTTTAGGCTTTGTTATTTTTTGTCTAGTTCCTTGAGGTATAGTTAGGTTGTTTATTTGAGATTTTTCTTGTTTCTTGAGGTAGGCATTGATTATTATGAATTTTTCTTTCAGAACTTCTTTTGCTACATCCCACAAATTTTGGTTTTCTCTTTTGATTTCTTCAATGACCCGTTGGTTCTTCAGCAGCATATTGTTTAATCTCTACATATTTGTGAATTTTCCAGTTTTCTTCATGTAATTAATTTCAAGTCTCATATCATTATGTTTAGAGAAAGTGTTTGATATGATTTCAATCCTTTTAAATTATTAAGACTTGTTTTTTTTAATTTTTTGAAACGTTTTTATTTATTTTTGAGACAGAGAGAGACAGAGCATGAGCAGGGGAGGAGCAGAGAGAGAGAGGGAGACACAGAATCAGAAGCAGGCTCCAGGCCCTGAGCTGTCAGCACAGAGCCCGATGTGGGACTCGAACTCACAGACTGTGAGATCATGACCTGAGCTGAAGTTGGACGCCCAACCGACTGAGCCACCCAGGCGCCCCTATTAAGACTTGTTTTGTGACCTAACATGTGATCTGTCTTAGAATGTTCTGTAAATGTCTGTTAAGCCCACCTGGTCTAGAATGTTGTTTAAGGCTGTTGTTACCTTACTGATTTTCTGCCTGGATGATCTCTCTCTCCATTGATATAAGCAAGTCATTTAAGTTCCTTATTATTATTATATTGCTGTCTGTCCCTCCCTTTAGGTTTGCTAATATTTGTTTTATATAGTTAGGTGCTCTGATGTTGGGTGCATAAATATTTACAAATGTTGTATATCTTCTTGTTGGATTGACACTTTTGTTGTTAGGAAATGCCCTTCTTTGTCTCATTTCAGTCTTTGTTTTAAAGTCTGTTTTGTCTGATATAAGTATAGGTACTCAAGCTTTCTCCTGGTTTCTGTTGCATGGAATATCTTTTCCATTCCTTCACTTTCAGTTTGTATGTGTCTTTACATCTAAAGTGAGTGTCTTGTAGGTGAGTCTTTTTTGTTGTTGTTGAAATTCATTCAGTCCCTCTATGCCTTTTGATTGGAGAATTTAGTCCATTTACATTGAAATTAATTATTGATACATATGTGCTTATTGCCATTTTGTTCATTGTTTTCCTTGTTCCTTCTTCTCTTGCTCTCTTGCTTTATGATTTGATGACTTTAGTGATATTCTTTTCTCTTTTCTTTTTGTGTGTTTACCATAGGTTTTTGCTTTGTAGTTACCATGAGGCTTATGTAACTACTTATATCTATAACAATCTATTTTAAGTTGATAACAACTTAACTTTGATCTCATTGTAAAGCTCAACGTTATTACTTTCCCCCTCAACGTTTTGTTTTTGATTTCACGTGTGTATGACTTAACTAATTATTGTAATCATAGTTATTTACTATATATTAAACTTTTATACTAGCGTTATAAGTGATTAGTGAATACCTTTACAACATATTCACATTTCCAATGAGATTTATTCTTTCTTATGTGTTCTTGTTACTAATTAACACCTTTTCTTTTCAGCTTAAAGAAGTCCCTTTAACTTGTCTTGTAAGCATTGTTTGATGGTGATGAACTCCTTTAGCTTGTCTGGAAAACTCTATTTCTCCTTCAATTCTGAATGATAACTTTGATGGATAGAGTATTCTTGAATGGCAGTTTTTTCTTGCAGCACTTTGAATATATTGTGACAATCCCTTCTGGCCTGCAAAATTTCTGCTGAAAAATCCACTTATAGTTTTATGAGGGTTCCCTTGTACAGAACAAGTTTTCTCTTGGTGATTTTAATATTTTCTCCTTGTCTTTAACTTTTGACACTTTAATTATAATTGTCTTTATGTGTGCCTCTTAGGGTTCCTCTTATTTGGACCGTCTGGGCTTCCTTCTTTAGGTTAGGGAAGTTTTCAGCCATTATTTCTTCAGGTAAGCTATCCACCCCTTTCTCTATCTCTTCTCCTTTAGGAGCCCAATATTGCAAATGTTAATCTGTTTGATGTTGTCCCATAACTCCTTTAAGTTACCCTTTTTTTTATTCTTATTTTCTTTTTGCTGCTCTGATTGAGTTCCACTGCTTCTTTTTTTTAAGTTTATTTATTTTGTGAGAGAGCAAATGTGTGCATGTATAGGGGAGGCACAGAGAGAGAGGGAGAGAGAGTGTGTGCATGTATAGGGGAGGCACAGAGAGAATCTGTGCAGATAGCACAGAGCCCAACATGCAGCTCAAATGCATGAACCATGAAATCATGACCTGAGCCAAAATCAAGAGTAGGATATTTAACCGACTGAGCCACCCAAGTGCCCTGCTGTTTTGTCTTCTAGCTGACTGATCCTTTCCTATGCTTCATCTAGTCTGCTGTTGAACCCCTCTAGCATATTTTTCAGTTCAATTATTATATTCTTCAGCTGTGTGATTTCTATTTGATATTTTCTTATATTTTCAATCTCTTTGTTGAGGTTCTCATTGTGTTCATCCATTCTTTTTTCCAGTTTGTTTATCTTTTTAAAAACGTTTTCATGTTTATTTATTTTTGAGAGGTGGGGAGGGGCAGAGACAGAGAATCTGAAGCAGGCTCCAGGCTCCAGGCTCTGAGCTGTCAGCACAGAGTCCAATGCAGGGCTTAAAGTCACAGGCCATGAGATCATGACCTGAGCTGAAGTCAGAGGCTTAACTGACTGAGCCACTAAGCACCCCTTGGTGCTCTTTTTATAACCATTACTTTGAACTCTTTTCAGGTTAAGTTACCTAAGTTTTTTTTCCTCTCCCCTGACATTTTATCTTATTTCATTCAAAATGCATTCTTCTGTTTCTTCATTTTGTTTGTTGGTCTGTGTTGGGTTCTATACAGTAGACAAAACAACCTCCTCTCCCATATTAGAGGAATGGCCTCATGTAGGAAATTAAATTTATCATTCAACCCTGCATCAGGTCTTGGTTGTCTCTCAAACCTTTGTGCTTGTCCAAGCAGCCTATTACATATTTTAATAGCTCCCAGTGCTTGAGGATGTGCCAACTCTTGTCTGTGTACCAAAAGGGAGGATCTCAGCACCTAGATTCAGGCTGACTGGATGCCAGACCTCCAGGCACCAGCTTTTTAAAGTATGGAAATATATACAATCCTGTGGAACCACAAGTGTACCTGATGGCCATTAGGGCCAGGTAGTCTGGAGGCGTTCCCTGGGCAGCAGTCATAGAGATTGGGACTGCAGGTGAGTGTATAAGCCCTTTTCTGGCTGATCCCAGTGAAGAGGAGCAAGGCAGAGGGATAGCACCAAAATGGCATCCACAGCTTATGTTCCTGGAGAGCAGTTCTGTAAGCCATTAAATTAAGTCTGCCCCTCAGGACAAAGATCCAGGACAAGCAAAGAGGCCTCTTTCTCTTTCACAGAAAGACTAGGCAGTGTGCCTCAGTCCACTCTCTGTGCAATGTCCTGGGAGTGATAGTCTACCAAGAATCATCTCTCCAATTGCCACACTCCTGTGGTACCAAAGAATGCAAACTCCTTCACAGCCACTAGAGCCAGGTGCTCAAGGGGCATTCTCACAAAAAAACAGAGCACCAGATGTGTGTAAAGCTCCCCTCCATGAGACACTGGCACTCTGGAGTATGGCAGAGAGTGAGTATGAAGATAGTGCCCACCCTCTGAGGTCTCTGGAAAGAATGACTGTAGGTACAAGATGCATATTTAATTAGAAGCCTGCCTCTGGGGCACCTGGGTGAAACGTCTGACTCCTGATATCAACTCATGATCCCTCTGTCATGGGATCAAGCCCCACATGGGGCTCTAAGCACTGATCATGGAGCCTTCTTGGGATCCTCGCTCCCTCTCTCTCTCTGCCCCTACCCAGCTCGTGCACACACTCAAGCTCTCTCTCTCTTAAATAAATAAATAAATAAATAAGCATTTAAAAAAAGAAGGCTTAGGGCACCTGGGTGGCTCAGTCAGTTACGTGTCCCATTCTTGATTTCAGCTCAGGTCATAATCTCACTGTTCGTGGGTTTGAGCTCTGCATCAGGCTCTGCGCTGTCAGTGTGGAGCACACACTCTCTTTTTCTCTCAAAATAAATAAGTAAACTTAAAAAAAAAAAAGAAGCCTTCCCCTCAGGTCACAGTCATGATGATTGGCTAATAGACCTCTTCACAGAAAGAATGAGCTCTGGGTCTGCTGCTTCTTGCTGTGCCCTGGGGGTGGTAGCTATCTAAGAACTCTTTTTCTGTTTGTTGTAGTCCTGTGGGACCCACATTGTAAGTCCCACTGGCCACCAGAGCCAGGTAATATACAGGTGTCCCTGGCAGCTGTAGCAAAAATCAGGGTGTCAGACAAGTATATGAGCTCCCCTCTGGGTGACACCAATTATTACAGTCCCATAGGACCAGGAGCACAAGCTCCCTTGGCCTCCAGAGCCAGGTGATCAAGAGACATCCCATAGGTGGCAGCTGCAAAAATCAGGGCACCAGACATGTGTAAAAGCTCCCTTCAAGGAGATGCTGGTGTTCTGGGGCACATGAAAGGGAGAGCTCAGAGATGGCACCCACCAGTTAGGGTCCCCATGGAGTGTTCCAGCAGGCTCCTTAATGTCTGTATTAAATTATATGCCTGCCCCTCAGGGCAACGCTTTAATGTAAGCAGGTGAAGCTCCCTCACTTTAAGTCTGGGCACCTGGGGCCCAGGTGAATTGGGTCCTGGAGCAGGTGAGTATGAGGGAGTGAGCCCTTTTAGAGCTGTTTCTCAGGTCACTAGAGTCTTGTGGGTCTTGGGACATAATAAGCCCTGTTGTCTTTCACAATTAGATGTTTTAGTGTCTTGTCTCTCAAGTGTATGTCTTTTTTTTTAATTTCTATGTATTTATTTTGAGAGTGACAGCATGAGAGGGAGAGGGAGAAAGAAAATCTTAAGCCATGCTGTAAGTATGGACTCTGACTCAGGGCTTAATCCCATGAACTGGTAGGGTCATGATCTAAGCTGAAATCAAGAGTCAGACACTTAACTGAATGAGCCACACAGGCACCCTTCCAACTCTTTTTATCTGCCTTTTTCATCATAGTCATCCTAGCACATGTGAAGTAGTACCTCATTGTAACTTTGATGTGAATTTCCCTTGTGGCTAATATTAGTAGTGTTTCCTATCATCATGGTCCATACCTTGCTCAGGTGTTTCTTCTGAAACACCTTTTCTTTATGCCCTCAAGAGCTGTTGAATGCTAATGTCTGTGAATAAACTGTGGTGAATAGATGTGCTCATTACTTTGACTGTGATGATGGCTTCACGTGGTGTGCACATGTCAGAACTTACCCAATTGTATACTTCTAAGTATGTTTGGCCAGTTGTATATAATGTATATCTTAATAAAGCTGTCAAAACAACCCCCGGGGCATCTGGCTGGCTCAGTTGGTAGAGAATCTGACTTGATTTCTGGGTCGTAAGTTTGAGCCTCATGTTGGGTATAGAGATTACTTTAAGGGGAAAAAAAGGGAGCATAGAAATAAAACAACTAAAAACCCAAATAACCACCACAACCCCAAAAGTGATGATGGTCCATGCCAGCTGCCTGAACAATTGTATCACCTCTTTCTACAAGGTTTCTGGACTCTATTTTTGTCTGAGAGCCCTTTTGCCTATTTGTGTTAATATTGTAATGTGTTTCAAAATGCCTTGGGCAATAGGCCTGATATGAGAGCAGAATGGTCTATGAGCTTCTGAAAGGGTGAGGGGCCCTCTGGGGGACACTCAGGGGAGAAAGCATGCTGGAGGGGACAGGTGAGAAGTGGCTAATATACAGGCTCTCTGGCACCCTCTGACAAGGGAAAGCTCAGGCGATGGCTCAGTGTTCCTACATGATGCACCAACCCAGGGCCCCTGGAGCAGCTCCAGGTCTAAGCTCTTTACATTCAAATCAACCCCATACTCTCAGGCACAGACAACAAATGATCTTAACCTGGAAACAAATCTTTATTTATAAACAAGTGGGAGTTTTAGTAATATCATTTATATGTCTATGTGTCTTGACTGATAGTTTCACACACGGAAGGCACTAACAAATCCTAATTCTTTTTTTTTTTTTAATTTTTGTTTTTAACATTTATTTATTTTTGAGACAGAGAGAGACAGAGCATGAACGGGGGAGGGGCAGAGAGAGAGGGAGACACAGAATTGGAAGCAGGCTCCAGGCTCTGAGCTGTCAGCCCAGAGCCCGATGCAGGGCTCGAACTCACAGACCGTGAGATCGTGACCTGAGCTGAAGTCGGACGCTCAACCGACTGAGCCACCCAGGCGCCCCAACAAATGCTAATTCTTAAGAACACTAAATAATCATAAGATGATGATAAAGTCAGTATCACTTAATAATTACAATCAAGGAGATAATTAATAATTAAACTCTAAAGAAAGAATACAGAAAATAGCTCATGTAAACTCAATTCTCTTGTACTTTCCATTAAATTCATTAAAGAAGAAAATTTAAAAATCACAATAAAATTTACAATATCATATTCTTGAAAGATGAATTAGGACCCCATAGCAACATGAAAAAACAAAAACACAGTGATCTGGTCTCTAATGATGAATTACATCCTGAGTTTGCAAATCAACGTAAGCAGTGAAAGATAGGCATGCATTATAGATTGCATAAACATCCATGAAGACCAAGTAAAATGTGAACGTATGGATTCTGCTATTGAGAAAATTAAACCATAAGTAAATATATGTACTAACCACATATGTATTAAATATGTATGTGGAAACTTTATATTAATAGAAGTTATAACACATGTAAGTGAAAAAGCCATTTTAATACGGACCAGAAAGTAAAACCTATACATTTCGATAAGTAATACATCCCTGTGAGATGAAGTTTGTGACACTGTGCAGCATAGAGAAGCAAATGTTTCTGTGCATGTTTCTGATGACATGAAGGCACATCCCAGGGTTGGCAGCGGGCCCTTCCTCTGCAGACTACCCAGTGTGGAGTAGCTCAGGCAACTCTCCCTCAAACTTCTCATGTAATCCTGAAATGATTCCCCACGTTGGTGGTTTGTTTCTAAAGTCCTGCCCCAAACATCCCCGAGCTACAGTAACACCTTCAATTCAACGATTCTATGTGTAAAACCACTTAAACTGCTCAAATGTCAAACACAGTTATAAGCTCTGGAAACTCTCCCTTTTTTACTCATTTACAACTGTGTCTTCATGTAACATGTCACTGATACCAGGCAGAGATTTGATCACACCTTAGTGCAGTGATTTACGGCTGCTTGAAAATGCCTTTTTAAAGTCCAAACAATTTACCAATTATCTCTTTTTTGATGTTTGTTTATTTATTTATTTTGAGAGAGAGAGAGAGAGCAGGGGAGGGGCAGAGAGAGAGAGGGAAAGAGAATTCCAAGCAGGCTCTGTACTGTCAGCACAGAGCCCCAAGCAGAGCTTGATCCCATGAACCATGCGATCATGACCTGAGCCAAAATCAAGAGTCATACACTTAGGCAACTGAGCCACCCAGGTATCCCTGAAATATTTTCTCATGTGAAGAGTGTATTAATAAATTAGATTATAAAGTCTATCACAATAGATAAATGTTCTGATTGGTCTATAGCCACTAATAATGCTTATATAAATTTAATTTTCCCAGAATTCCCAGAAAATATAGAAACTGAACTTCTAATACTGTATTTAATATTCTAACCTTTTAAGAGAAAATTCTTCTCCCCAAACTTCTATCACTGATAGCATTTTTCTATAAGAAACTAAGTTAATATAATCAAAGTGATTAAACAAATCACACTAGGTTAATAAATTTGGTTTAAAAACATCTAATATGCTTTTTTCCTTGATTTTTACCTATGTGAAGTGTAATGCAAGCATACATTTTATTTTTTATAAATTTGAGTTTGTTTTATCCTGGATAGATTAGATAATCTGAACTTCTTACTCTTCTTATATTGATCAAATAAGCTAATATTTCCATATAAAACAGATTTAAAAAATGTAAAATTGTGTTAAACTGTATTGAATCATAAATCAACAAACTTTGCTATACGAACAGTAATTATGTTCTGGAAAATGTTATTTTTACATATCATTTCCAAAGTCCTTAATTAAGTTTAAGACTTTGCATTAATATTAAGATAGTCAACAGATAATCTTTAAATACTTATTTCTTCTTATTTTTATATGTCACAGAGTGGTGATGCCTTTGGGAGATGTTACAAATGTGTCCGTTTTTACCACTTTGACAGGAGTGCTATAGGGGTCTTCTATGTTTGTGAACCTCACAGCTGTGGTGGATGTGGGAGCACACAGCCAGGGAGCCCCATTGAAGAGGGACACACTGACAGTCTCCTCCTCCTTAGCAGAGCCACCTCACCTGAGATGTGCACTGCCTGGAAGTGACCACTGAGCAAGGAGGGCGTTCACAGCCCCAACTATTGAGCCATTGCAGGACCCCTTTCTCTGTCACTTCTAGTCCTATAGGCCCTGACTCCTCCCTCTGCCCAATTCTGCTTCCTCCCTCTCCTCCCAAGTGTTGGACCCTAGAAACCATCTGCATCCCAGCAATTGCTCCAGAGACCCCCACGTGTGGCGATTGAGACCATACTAGGAGCAACAGTGGTAAAGAAATATGATAATGCACTCAGGATGTGCTTTTGTTTATCAAGGAAAAAGAGATTCGTTTGTCTAAAGTTTTTATTTACTCCAGATTGGGAAAAAGGGCTGTGAAAGATACAACTTGAATGAAAATAGTAAGTTATAGAAGGTTTGAAGACAGTGAACTTTATTTTCCTTGGTTTGAAATGTTGCAAATAATGGTCTGAAAAGAAATATGAATTGTGTTAAACTTTTGTAAAATTTGTTCATACTTAATGGATTTGTTCATAAGAAAGTATACAAGTGTATGAATTCTTCACTGCCAAATATTATATTAATGCAAAACTGGAATTTGGGTTTCTCAGCATTGGGGTATTTAATTTGGTATTTAAAAAAATGATCGGGCACTTGGGTGGCTCAGTCGATTAAACAGCCGACTTGAGCTCAGGTCATGATCTCGTAGTCAGTGGGTTCAAGCCCCACATCAGGCTCTGTGCCAACAGCTCAGAACGTGGAGCCTGCTTGGGATTCTGTGTCTGCCTCTCTCTCTGCCCCTCCCCCACTCATGGTGTGTGTGTGTGTGTGTGTGTGTGTGTGTGTGTCTCAAAAATAAATAAACGTTAAAAAATTTTAATAAAAAATAAGTAAAAATAAAAAACAAAATAAAAATGATTATGTTACTAAGATGATCCTACATCAACTTGGATAACAAAGATGTCAAAAACTTAAATGTCAGAAAAATTAGGAGTATTCCACTCATGAGTTCAAAGCCATAGAAAACTGAACAGATATGTGATGTGTGAGTGAATGTGTATGCGCGTGTGTGTTCAGGAACCTGGATTTAAAACCACAGAAAGGCAAAGGTGTGAGTACCCTGGCACTCAGGAGAAGAGTTAGTCTTTGGGGCAGGAAGTTTCTGGTATGGAGACAGAGCTAAGCTAATGGCCACATCTCTGGTGACACTCAGGCTTCCATATTGGAAGTAGTGGGGCTCCAAGGATGCCAGGCCCCTGCAGGTAGTGGTGGACAGGTGTGTGAAGCTATTGCCTCTGGTCTGGCATGGGCTTGGGCACTGTCACCAGGTACTCATGAGGAAGAGTACCAGTTGGCCCCTCTGTGAGACCTGCAGAGGATGACAGCTACCATTCCGCCCTGCCTTCCCAACTTCAGGAGGATTTCTCTTTGGGCTCCCTCTCATCCAGCACCATGCAGAGGGGGGATTCTGGAGACACACTGCTAGCTAAACCAAGCCAGGGGAAAATTTACATCCTAACAGAAAGAAGAGTCATCAAGTGTCGCGGAAGGACTCCACTTCAAGGGACAGTCATTTATACATTTAGAGTTGACATTGCTTAGATACTGTCAGCTTATCCCAGGGAACTGAGTTAGGATTTCCAGGATTCTCTGTAGTTCAAAAGCAGTGAATTTTAGGTACAAGATCCCTTGGAATAAGAATTAATTAAGGACAGCCAAATGGATGAGTGAAGGAAACCTATGTTTTATTTTCTGATTAGAATATGATGAAGCCCTTTCTCTTTCTTCTCCATCTTTCTCTAACCTTTCATTTAATAGACTATTCTTTTGCCAATTGATATGAAATACTCTTTAATATTTTATTCTTAATTCTATCTCAGGAATCAGAAACAAATAGTTTTACTGAGTTTATTTGCCTCGAATGGCATTATTTTCATACTTTCAGTAAGAATCTGTCCCCATTTTTATCTGGATAAAACCGGAAAAAATGCAACTTTGTTTGCATTTTCTGTGGTGTTTTATTTGACAATAATTCCATTTGATCAGATGTGACAAACTGATCATTGAGGAACACGGCCTGGACTTCATATGTGGTAATCATACCTCGAAAGCCCTCCTGAGGAAAAGGTTTGCTGCTGTTTACAAGAGTAAGGAAGGGCATTTTCTGGCAGGCTGGGAATCTTAGCAGATTTTCAGACCTCAAGGAGAGTGGAATTCACCCTCTTTTATAGGTTCTGCAGGCAATACTGAGTGGAGATTCATTCTGTGCGTTTAGTGTCCCAGCCTCAGGGTAGAACATGTAAGAGAATTTTTAAATCTCTGGAAGGGTAAAAGCTATTGAAAATGCAGTCCTTGTATCCTCATGCAATCTCCAAAGTTAAGTTAATGTTCTGGTCTCATTTGTTACTCAAGACTTTGGGTTCTAGTTCTGTGGACAAACTATAAGGAGACTTACCTGGCCTAACGCCTCTGGTCGTACCTGTGTCAATAAATCAGCCAAGACACAGTGAGACCGGCCTTCCTGTGTTAAGGATAATATTGGGAGATTATTTATGATTACAAGGAACTATTAAGAAAAGAACTATACCAAACTTGTAAATAGGAAAACAGCTGACGGCCTGTTCTTTCAATGTTGCTCTAGCGAGCCACTGGGAGGGAGTCTAATTCTCCAGCAGTGTGAACCTTACTTTCAGTTTTTGTTTTTGTTTTTTACCTTTTTTGTAACGTTTATTTTTGAGATACAGGGAGAGACAGAGCATGAGCAGGGGAGGGGTAGAGTGAGAGAGAGAGAGAGAGAAAGAGAGAGAGATACAGAATCTGATGCAGGCTCCAGGTTCTGAGCTGTCAGCAAAGAGCCCAGTGCGGGCTCAAACTCACCAACTGGGATATTGTGACCTGAATCGAAATCGGATGCTTCACCAACTCAGCCACCCAGGCTCCCCTTCACTTAATATGCTCTATTGACGAAGGTAATTTATAAACGTGATAAGGTTGATGGTAACTTGTAGGAAACTGATAACAATGCAAAATATCAATAGCAAAGAGTGAATTTTGTCCTGTAGACATACAAATGGTCACTGTCCACTGGGAAAGATTACAATCCACAGGTTATAGTTTTATTGCACTGACTAGTTGTTTTTTTAATGTTTTATTTATTCTTGAGAGAGAGAGACAGCACGAGCAGGGGACAAGCAGAGTGAGAGAGGGACACAGAATTGGAAGTAGGCTCCAGGCTCTGAGCTGTCAGCACAGAGCTGGATGCGCGGCTGGAACCCATAAGCTGTGAGATCATGACCTGAGCTGAAGTCGGTCGCTTTACCTACTGAGCCACCCAGGAGCCCCTGCATTGACCAGTTTTGCATAGAATTTAACAATTTCATTCCTACAATCTTTCAGTGACTAAGATACTTTTTAAACTGGTTCTATCACCCTACTTGTCCCTTTATTGAGTTAAATAAGTCCTTGGCATGTGTTCATTCCTTAAAAAAAAAAAAAAAAAAAAAAAAGAACAACATAGGGTGCTATTGCTCACGAAAACACAGGCTTATCCTCTCTCCAGGGCTTCACATTCAGAGTGCCTGGGTTCTCACAGAGCTGCCACCCTCACCAGCCAATCCTCCTGTGGATACTGGCAGGTGTTCCCGAAGCCTAGTTCCAGCACAATGCTACACAGGTCTCGGGCTTCTAGAAAGCCAGCTTTCGGGGGGCTTGGAGCAGAGGCTCTTCTCCTGACCTCGACCTCATAATTCCCACTTCAGCATCTACTGCAGGCTGGGGTCACTTGGGCATGGTGGTCAAGACAGCAAGACCAAGGAACAAGTAGTCTCCTGACACATCCCAGCACAGCACTTACGCTTACCTTTGGGGGCTGGTACTTTTCTGATAATGGCTCAAGCGAGTCTAGAAGCTGCACAAATCCCATCATTATGATAAAATTCTTTCTGTAGACCATTTACAGCTCCAGTTAAGTCGTTGCCCTTCATTGAGGGAGAAGATGCACCACTTGCAGACAGAGAGGTGGGTGCAGGGGGCGCGCGGGGTGCTTCCCCGACACGCACCCAGGGAACCAAAGTCGCGTGCTCTTAGCCACCCAGAGTATGTGGGTGGACTCCCTGACGTCCTCAAGTCGTCTGTCGTCTAAGGTGACACAGCTGGGAGGGCCCTTTCCCAATTCTCTGTCCTTATGCCTGGGCCACGCCCTGAGTGACTCCCTTCCCAACCCTCCCCCCCCCCCCCCCCCCCCCCGCACACAGTTTCCCAGCACTTCTGATCTCTACTGTCTTCTGTTCCTTTGCTTTGTTCCCCTCCCTCAGCCCGCTATCTGAAGTCATCCCTGTCCAGACTCCAGCAGTGCCTGCTTTGGGGCGGGGGAGCAGGGGGTGCTCGGATCAGGCCACTAGTGGTCCCTGTGCTGTAGACCCGAGCCTCGCAGTGACTGCCTGCTGCTCCCAGGGCTGCCTGGCTCAGCCACCCCTGCCCGGGAGGGCTGTCTGGCTCACTGTCCCCGTGGGCCTCTCCTGCTGGACTTTACCACATTCTGCATCACCACCCACATGTGGAGGAATGTCCCCCACCAATCTGGGCCTTGCTCACCTTGGCATACCCGGCTTCCGACACAAAGCCTGATCTGTGGGAAGTGCTCCAAATGTGCTGAATAAACAAACAAGTCAAATCTGGTTTAAGTCTCTCATGCAGCACGGAAAGGGAGGTGTAAAGAAGTAACCAACTTGCCCAAGGTCCTGTGGCCAATTAGCGTCAGAACTGGGACCAAATCCCACGTCTGCTGGGGCCCCACTCTAACACTTGGAATCTGGGGTGGGGGCAGGTGGACGCACTGGGCTCCTTGTGCTGGAGAATTCTGGGGTGAATACCAAGGATGACCCTGGGGGTGAATACTGACTGGAGTGGGGATGCTCAGGCCCCACCCACAGGCCCTCCTTTCTGCCTCTTCCATGGGGGAGGCGGAGATATAGAGCCCTTTCCATTCTGCTGGGCAAGTCACCGAGCTCACTCTCTGGAAGGTAAGGGGAAGCAGAGGCCGAGAGGAAAGTGATGACAGTAACTATTATCCCAACGTGAAAATGTTTGTCCTCCCATGGTGGGTCTCTCACCGCTGGGACTATTTGCCCAGAACCTGGAGAGCATCTGTCAGCGGGGTTGGGGGAGAGGGGTCTTGTCCCTGGGGGGAGATCTGGGCCACATGGACTTAGACCCCTTTAAGCTAGGATTCAACTCTCCTGTCAGGCAGACAGACGGAGTCACACTGCCTGCGGTGAGGCTGCTCAAAGAGGAGAGAATCTGGCCCCAAGGCCAAGCTGTCTTCATTCCTGGCTGGTGGCCTCCACAAAGGGATCCCAAGGTGCTCATACTGCAGGCTTTATTATTGTTCTCTCCTCCTCCAGAACAACTGCACTTCTCCTAGGCTTCCAAAATCTATTCTTGGGACTTTGTTCTGGCTGAGTACACTTTGGCCAGCAAGCAGCACACTCTGTCATCGCCATGCACCTTATGCCAACCCTAATGCTCTGATTCCAGGACCCCAGCTTGCCCTGGCAATCAGCACCACGCAGATGGCCTCACCACGGACCGCAAAACTGAAGGGACAGTGTCTCTCAACAAATGGCATTCACATAAACATAAAATTCAAACCATTCTTGTTTGTTTCAAGTAATCTCTGCACTCAACATGGGGCTCCAACTCACCACCTGAGATCAAGAATCTCATGCTCTTCCTACTGAGTTAGCCAGGTGCCCCAAACCCCACTTTGTGACCTGCCAAATGATGTTCTTGCCTGCTAGAATGAAAGTGGTGATTTCTTGAGGACACAGTGTCCAGCTCAAGTGGCCCTGAGTCCAACACTGCTGTCACCTGCTGCTAACCAGCTCTGGCATCCTGTGTCTTCCCTGGGAGATAATTTTGTACAGAGACCAAGGAAGCGTCAGCTTCAGGAAGGTGGACTGCCCTTCAAGGGGTGGTGCAAAGAGGCCTGGAGTCAGAATGCGAAGACTTGGGTTCTAGTCTTGGATATGCCCCTTCATACTGTGCAGTTGGTGCAGGTCACTTAATGAGTGCTTCAGTTTCCTTATCTGAGGAATGGGGATTACTATTCTTTCTTTTTTGCAAGATTACTCGAACCATATAATCATTTCCTTAGCCAATACTACAAACAATGCTCAATTGTTCATTGACTTATTACTTCCTAAGTAGTCCTTTTACTTTTTTTCTCTAAAAGTATTTTAGTCTTTTAGCCATTGAAAAAGACAGCACCAGATTACCCTTTCCCAAATAAACTTACTTCTTGCACAAAAACACTCCCTACTCACTGCTACTGAACTGGATACGTAAAAATGGTTAAAATGGTAAATTTTATTCTATTTTAATTTTTCTACATGCACATAAAAAGCACTCCCTACTATCCATCTCAACCTGGAATGTTCCTGTCACTCCTACATACCTGTCATCATCCCTCAGGTGGCCAACTCAAGCTCCACCCTCTCATAGTGCCTCCCCTGCTCTGAACCAGTCCACAAAGTGCCTCCTTCCTTTCCTTCTCATCAGGGCACCTGTCACCCACTGGCCACAAAAACTGGCCACAACAATCAGAAGGCTGATGGCCAGCAAGAGACCAAGACTTCCATCATATTGACCAACACCTTATGCAGGAGGGACACTTAATACTTGTTTGTTATTCAGCTGATTTCCCCATCCACAGTGAAGGGAGGGAGGTGAAGTTCAGGCATTTCAGGGACGTGACTCCTTAGTAGGGTGTTCTTTAGTTCCTCAAGAATTTTGCTCCCTGCATCCTTTTGATGTCCACATTAATTTCTATTGCTGTCATAATAAGTACTAGAAGGGAGTTATATCAGCCATATGGCAGAATAGGAAGCCCCAGATCTCAGTTCCCCACAGAGATACACAACTGAACAACAATGTATGGTCCAAAACAGCTTTATGAGAACTCTAGGAACCAAGAAATAAGTCGTATTACCCCAGGCAAACTCAAAGCCAAGAAGAGACAAATTGAAACAGGTAAGAAGAGCTGTTTAATTTCAACCCAATAGCCTTTCCCCCAAGCTGGAAAGCTTGATGCAATAGGGAGAAAGCATCCTGCATGTAGCTTCTTCCTCAGGAGGGAAAAAAGAAGTGTGAATTTTATGTCCAACATTCCAACTTTTCAAGAGACTTCCTGAGGGACTGGCTTTGGTCTTACCTGCCTCAGAAGGTTGATGGAACCAACATACTTTGGATACGTGGGGCTGTGGAAAGCAAAAGAGAGCGCAAAGGCTTGTTGCAGCACCAGAGGACTTGCAGTACCATAGACAGACACCAGAGGAAGTGAGACATTATGAGTTTCTAAAAAAGAAAAAGCAGGGCACCTGGGTGGCTCAGTTGGTTAAGCGTCTGACTTCAGCTCAGGTCATGATCTCACGGCTCGTGACTTCAAGACCGGCATCAGACTCTGTGCTGACAGCTCAGAGCCCAGAGCCTGCTTCATGTTCTATGTCTCACTCTCTCTCTCTGTCCCTTCCCTGCTCATGCTGTCTCTCTCTGTCTCTCAAAAATAAATAAACATTTAAAAAATGAAAAAAAAAAAAAAAAAAGAAAGAAAAGAAAAAGCAAATCTCTCTGGTTGGGAAATGGCCATACAAGCCCAGAGAGGACATATCCCCAGAAAAGGTTTGAGAGTCTCCCAGCATCTCTAACTATGCTGATTGGTGAGATCTTTTTCTGTATGAAGCCAGTCGAAGAGCACAAATTTTTTTTTAAAAAAAAGAACACAAGAAGAAACAAGGAAACATGGCCCAATCAAAGGGGAAAAACACATCTCCAGAGACTGATCCTAAAGAGATAATATATTAATTGCCTCACAAAGAACTCAGAATAATCATCTTTAAGAAGCTCAATGCACTACAAGAGACTACAAATAGACAATCAAGGAAAATCAGGAAAAAAAATGCATGGAAAAAATGAAAATATAAACAAGGACATAAAAATGTAAAAAAGAACCAAACAGATTCTGGGAAGATGGCAGCATAGGAAGCACTAGGAATCTGTCTCCCCATCTAGACAATAATTGCACTGGCAGAATCTTCTGCTATAATTATTTTGGAACTCTGGAGTCTATTGAAGCTTGCAACTTCCAGGGGAAGGCTTAGATGAAAAATTTTAGTTAATTTAAGTCAATTTTAGCTCTTACCACAGTAACAGCTACCATCCCCCAACCCTTAGCCATGTGACAGGCAGCTGGGCATGTGTTCCTGGAGTAGCTTGCTTGCAACTTGCAGGATCCAAGGTGGGCAGAAAGGACTTTGTCTTCTAAACCTTGGAGATAATATTCCCTGAGTGCTGATTGTTGCTTCTGATCACAGAAGAGAAGACACAGAAGTGAGCAGCCATTCTTGTACTGCCCAATTGTAGCAAGCCTCTCCTCTCTCTGGCTGGAGTGACTTCTTGGGGATTTAAAGAACAAATGTCCACCTCATATTTCATCTTTCTATTTTTTTCCCTCTGGGGAGCCAGGCATAAAGACTAGGACATTCAAAAACAACTGTATATAGGAGGAATATTAGAAAGTAACCATACATGCCCAAAGAAAAGCTCAGAAGATACCTGAAAAGACCTTAAATTCACACCTGAGAATGACCCTTGCCACAGAGAAAACCAACAAGAACCAAAAAACGATAACAATGACAAAACCCAGCAAATACTGGGGAAAGGGGAGAATTGATTTCCACAGTTACCACATTCTTAGAACATTCAAATATCTAGTGTTGAACAAAAAATCATAAGGCACACAAAGAAAACAGGAAATTATGGTCTGGTCCATTCAGAGGAAAAAAAAGAAATCAACAGAGAAAAATAAATCAAACAGCAACAGGTATACTAGACCTGGTGGCAGGTATACTAGACAAAGACTAAAACAGCTATCTTAACAATGCTCAAAGAACTAAAGGAAGATGTAGATAAAGTCAAGAAAATGATGTGTGAGCAAAATAAAAACATTGATAAAGAGATAGAAAACCTAAACAGAAACTGAAAAGAAAGTCTGGAGCTAAAAAATTCAATAACTGAAATCAAAATTTCTCTAGAGGGAATCATAGGCAGAACTGAGCAGGCAGAAGAAAGAATCAGTGAGCTTGAACATAGGATAATGCAAATGATTGAATCTGAGGAACTGAAAGAACAAAGATTAAAGAAATGTGACCAGAAGCTGAGGGACTCATGGGATACCATCAACTGGACTAACATACAGATTGTGAGAATCCCCAGGAGGAAGAAAGAGAGAGAAAGAGGCAGAGAGAATATTTGAAGAAATAATGGCTGAGAACTTCCCAAATGTGATGGAAGACACAAACATAAACATCTAAGAAGCCCAGTGAACTCAAACTCAAAGAGACTGACACTGAGATACATTATAATAAAACTTTCAAAAAACAAAGAGAGAATCCTGAAAGTAGCAAGAAAGAAAATAATTATCACATACAGGGGATCCTCAATAAGATTTTCAACAGATTTCTCATCAGAAACTTTGTGGAGGTCAGAAAGCAGAGGGTTGATATATTCAAGGTGTTAAAAGAAAAAAATTGTCAACCAAGAATCCTACCTGGCAAAACTGTCCTTCAAAAGTGAGGAAGAAATTAAGACATTCCCAAATAAACAGAAGTTGAAGATGTATGTGACCACTAGACCTGCCCTTCAAGAAATACTCAAGTGAGCAAGGTATAATGAAAGGACACTATACAGTAACCTAAAGACATAAGAAGAAATAAAGATCTAAATAAAGGTAAATTCAATGGTAATTATCAAAGCTAGTAGTATTCTAACAGTGGTTCATAATTCTACCTTTTAAAAAAATGTTTATTTGAGGGAAGAGGGGCAGAGAGAGAGAGGAAGAGATTGAATCCCAAGCAGGCTTCATGCTGTCAGCTCAGAGAACAACGTGGGGCTCCAACTCACAAACTGTGAGATCATGACCTGAGCCGAGATCAACAGTCAGATGCTTAACCAGCTGAGCCACCCAGGAGCCCCTGATTCTGTTTTTTGTTTTGTACCTGATTTTTAAAACCTAATACATTTAAAAATCAACAACAACAGCTAATGTTCTTCAGGCTAGTACTATTGTCACTTTGGTTTGTAATTCCAAATTTTGTTTCTACATAATTTAAGACATTAATGCATTTAAAGAATTATTAATTTATGTTTGGGGACACACAATGTATAAAGATGTTATTTGATGATATCAACAACCAAAAGGGGTGAAGACAGAGCTGTAGAGAAGCAGAGTTTTCGTATGTAATTACTGAAGTTAAGCTGGTATAAATTCAAATTATAGTGTTATAACTTTAGGATGTTAAATGTAATCCCCATGGTAACCAAAGAGAAAAATAGCTACAGAATATACACAAAAGGAAATGAAAAAAGAATTTAAATACTTCACTATAAAAAAAATCAAACATGATAGAATAGTAATACAGGACATAAGGGACAAAAAAAAAGCTATAAGGCAAATAGCAAACAGCTATAACAAATAGCAAAATGACAGAGGTAAGTTCCTCCTTATCAGTAGTTAGTTGAAATGTAAAGAGAATGTCAAAAGACAGAGGTTGACAGAATGTACAAAAACCACATGACCCAACTATATTCTGCCTACAACAGACTTCACTTTATTTTTTATGTGTGTGGTTCTGAAACTGTTTTTCTTTATTGTTATTTTACAATGTACCATGAACAGCTTTTTAATGCACATGGGTGAAAATCTCCTACTGAAAGACAGAGAATACTGTAGTTGGATCGAAAGGCTGCTGGCAACAAGAGAGACACCTAAAGCAAAGTATCAGCTTAAGGTTAAAGCACATAACCTAGCAAATTCCTGTCAGGAAAAGTAGGGTCAGCAATATTCTCATCAGAGAAATTAGAATTGAAGGCCAAAGACACTAAAGATGTGGTATATCATGTAATCCCCTTTGGCCCCTACCTATACCCCTCACTCTCCTGACACTTTTAGGGTGAATGGATCCTGTACATCTCTTTGCACTCAATGAAAACAACCCATTTTCTTTCTTTTTTTTCTTAGCTCTTCCTGAGCCCTTATCTCCACATTCTCTTATCATCTCCTCATTGCCCAAGTGTCTTTCCTGTAATTCCTCATGATAGTCCTTGGGGGAATTTTCCATCCCCCTGTCCATTTTTCTTTTTGCTTTCCTGGGCACATAATCTTCTGCTGCGGGATTTTTGATGGCCCACGGCTTACTCCCAGGGAATTTTTCCCAGGGATTCTGGCTTGCCCTCACCATGTGGTTTTCTCTCATTTTTGGACATGCCCTGCTTTTCTTGCTTTCTCTCATCTTCTGGTTGTTTCTCATCATCTGGTTGTCCCTCATTCTGGATATTTCTTTCGTGCCCTGGATTCTCCTCCACTTCTAGGTTTTCTTCCTCATCTGATTTTCCTTCATTGTCAGACTCCGCTTCATCTTCTGGCTTGCCCTCAATTTCCAGCTTTGCTTCATTTTCATTTCAGAGTTTTTTCATGTTGAGATTTCCCCTTTTTTTCCTGTCTCTCAGGGATTCTGGACCGGTTCCTCCTCCTTTTCTAGCCTTGCTGAGTGCTGGGGACAGACACACAGACCTGGGGGCCCTGGGGCAGGCCTGTACTTTCTTGGTCTCACCAAAGCCCCCTCACCCACTGCCAGGCAGCTCAGAGAGCTAGTTCTTCACAGGCAATGGTAGTGAATAGTGCAAGGACAGGACCACAGGGAAGGTGAGTGTGCTACAACAGACTCACCTGAGATTCAAAGACACAAATGGATTAAAAGTGAAAGGATGAAAAAAAGATTCCATGTAAATAGTAACCAAAAGAGAGCAGGAGAGGCTATACTAAGACAGAAGAGATGTTAAATTAAAAAAGTTTACAAGAGGGGCGCCTGGGTGGCGCAGTCGGTTAAGCGTCCGACTTCAGCCAGGTCACGATCTCGCGGTCCGTGAGTTCGAGCCCCGCGTCAGGCTCTGGGCTGATGGCTCGGAGCCTGGAGCCTGTTTCCGATTCTGTGTCTCCCTCTCTCTCTGCCCCTCCCCCGTTCATGCTCTGTCTCTCTCTGTCCCAAAAATAAATAAAAAATGTTGAAAAAAAAAAATTTAAAAAAGTTTACAAGAGACAAAAAAAGACATTATACATTAATAAAATATTTAATAGAGTAAGAAGATATAACAGTTTAAACAGTTATGCACCTAATATCAAGCCATCAAAATATGTGAATCAAAAATATATTAGAATTGAAGGGAGAAATACACAGTTATAAAACAATGGTTGGAAACTTCAATATCCTACTCTCAATTTGGATAGAACAACCAGACGGAAGATAAGTTAGGGAATAGAGGACTTAAACAATACAGTAGACCAACCAGAACAGACATATACAGAACATTCTGCTCAACAACAACAGCATGCACAGTCTTCTGAAGTGCACATGAGACACTTTCCAGTATAGATCAGTATAGATTAGGCCACAAATTAAGTTTCAGTAGATATATATATATATCTATATAGATATAGATATATATATATAATCTTATATTATATATATAATTATGTATTATATATAATTATATATATAATATATTATATTATAATGTTAAATATAAACAAAGTATCTGGCAAAGTATCTTTTCTAACCACGATGAGATGAGGTTAAAAATCAACAACAGACATAAAATTTGAAAATTCATTAACTTGTAGAAATTAAACAATACACAATTAAACAACTGGCAGATCAAAAAATAAATCACAAGGGAAACTGCAAAATACTTAGAGATGAATAAAAATGAAAACACAGCATACCAAGACTTTTGGGAGTCAGCAAAAGAAGTGTTAAGTGAGAAGTTTATAGCTATAAGCACTTACATTAAAAACAGAAAAGAGGAGGGGTGCCTGGGTGGCTCAGCTGGTTAAGCATCCAACTCTTGATTTCAGCTCAGGTCATGATCTCATGGTTCATGGGTTTGAACCCCACATTAGGCCTAGAGCCTGCTTGGGATTCTCTCTCTCTGCCCTTTCTCCTCTCTAAATAAATAAATAAACTTAAAAAAAAAAAACAGGAAATATGGCCCTTTGTAGCAACATGGATGGAACTGGAGAGTGTGATGCTAAGTGAAATAAGCCATACAGAGAAAGACAGATACCATATGGTTTCACTCTTATGTGGATCTTGAGAAACTTAACAGAAACCCATGGAGGAGGGGAAGGAAAAAAAAAGAGGTTAGAGTGGAAGAAAGCCAAAACATAAGAGACTCTTAAAAACTAAGAACAAACTGAGGGCTGATGGGGGGGTGGGAGGGAGGGGAGGGTAGGTGATGGGTATTGAAAAGGGCATCTTTTGGGATGAGCACTGGGTGTTGTATGGAAACCAATTTGACAATAAATTTCATATATTAAAAAAAAAACAGGAAAGAGGGGCACCTGGGTGACTCAGTCAGTTAAGCATCCTAGTCTTGATTTCAGCTCAGGTCATGATCTCATGGCTCATGGATTTGAGTCCTGTGTCGGGCTCTGCACTGATAGCACAGAGCCTGCTTGGGCTTCTCTCCCTACCCCCCCTCTGTCTCTCTCTCTCTGCTTCTGCCTCACTCATATACATCCCCCCTCTCAAAATAAATAAATGAACATTTTAAAAATAAATTTAAAAAATAAAAACAGGAAAGATCTCAAATCAACAACCTAACTTTACAACTTATAGAACTAGAAAGAGAAGAACAATCTAAACCCAAAGCTAGCAGCAGGAAGAGAATAATAAAAATTAGAGCAGAAATAGAAAAACAATAAAAAAATTAATGAAACCAAAAATTCTTTCAAACTGACAAACCTTAGCTAGATGGACTATGAAAGAAAGAGAAGACTCAAGTAACTAAAATTAGAAATGAAAATGGGCATATTACCACTGATTTGATGGAAATAAAGATCATAGGAAAATGTTATGAACAGCCATATACCAACAAATGGGATAACCTAGATGAAATGGACACATGTCTAGAACTAAAAACCTTCCAAGGCAAAATCATAAAGATGCAGAAAATATGAATAGATCTATAACTAGTAAGGAGATTGAATCAGTAATAAAAATCTCCCAACAAAGAAAAGCCGTGGACCCTATGGTTTCATTGATGAATTCTTCCAAACATTTAAAGGACAAGTAACACCTATATTTCTCAAATGTTTCAAAAAGTTGGAAGAGGAAGGAATACATCCTAACTCATTCTAAAAATCTAGAATTAACCTGCCAGACAAGGACAGTACAAGAAATGAAAACTATAGATCAATATCCCTTATGAACATTGATGCAAAAATCCTTAACAAAATTCTAGCCACCAAATTCAACAACACATTAAAAGATTATGCACCATGATCATGTGGGATTTTTTTCCTGGAGTGAAAGGATGGCTCAATGTAGAAAAAAAAATCAATTAATGTAATACACCATGTTAACAGAATAAACAGAATGAACAAAAAACACACATAACTTTCATGGTGCCTGGGTGGCTCAGTTGGTTAAGCATCCAACTTTGGCTCAGGTCATGATCTCAAGGTACATGAGTTTGAGCCCCACGTTGGGCTCTGTGCTGACAGCTCAAAGCCTGGAACCTGCTTCTGATTCTGTGTCTCCATCCCTCACTGCCCTTCCCCTGCTCATTCTCTGTCTCTCTCTCAAAAATAAACATTAAAAAAAATTTAAAAACCACATAACTTTGTCAATTGATGCAATAAATTCATTTGACAAAATTCAGCATCCTTTTATGATAAAAAAAAAACTCAACAAATTTGGAATATGGGGAAACTACCTCAACGTAAGAAAGGCCAGATATGAAAAGCCCACAGTGGACATCACACTCAATGGTGAAAGATGGAAAGCTTTTCCTATAAGATCAGGAACAAGGCAAGGATGTCCACTCTTGCCACTTCTATTCAACATAGTAGTAAATAAAAGTACTAGCCAGAGAAATTAGGCAAGAAAAAGAAGTGTAGGGCATCCACATCAGAAAGGAAGAAGTAAAGTTATCTCTGTTTGCAGACGACATGATGCTATATGTAGAAAACCTTAAAGATTACACACACACACACACACACACACACACACACAGGTTAGAAGTCATAAATGAATTCAACAAAGTTGCAGAATACAAAGTCAACACATAAAAAGCTGTTGTATTTTGATGCAGTGACAATGAACAGTCTGAAAAGGAAATTAAGAAAATACTTTTTACAATAGCACGAAAAAGAATAAAGTACTTAGGAATACATTTAACCAAGCAGGCAAAAGACTTTCAGTTGGCACACTGAAAACTACAAAATGCTGAAACTCAAGAATATACGAACAAATGGAAAGAAACCATGTTTATGGATTGGTAAGCTTAGCATTGTTAAAATGTCCATACTACCCAAAGTGACCTAGAGATTCAACACAATACCTACCAAAATCTCAGTGGCATTTTTTCAGAAATAGCGAAAACCATCCTAAAATTCATATGGAATTTAAGAGAATGATGAATAAGCAAAATAATCCTGAGAAAGAAAAACAAAGCTGGAGGCCTCACATTTCCTGAATTCAAAACGTAGTACAAAACCACAGTGCAGTTTTGCAAGATGAAAAAGTTCTAGACATCTATTGTACCACAAAGTGCTGATAGTTAATACAATACTGTACAACACTTCAAAATGGTTAAGATGGTAACTTTTATGTTTTGTGTTTTTTATCACATTAAAAAGAAATGGAAGATAAATTCTATGATGATAAAGCCCTTGTCTCCAGGTCTAACACAGTGCTGGCACATAGTAGCTGTTCAATAAATATTTGCTGAATAAATTAATGAATTCATGAATTTAAATCCAATGCTTTTAATTATTCTGATGTTCTCTTTCTAAAGTGGTAATGGCCATCTTATTTTGAAGATTTGGAATTATCTTGTCTAGTCTGTTCATTTAGTGGAAAAAGAAACTGTAATTCAAAGCAGTTCTGTAATTTTTTCATGGTCACAAAACAACTTTATAGGAGGATTTCTGTAGAAATTATTGTATAGAAATGTTTTAAGTACTTACTTACACTAAATAAAATTATTTGCCTGGAAAACACATCACCACAGGCTTAGCACCTTAATCAAAACAAATGTCTTCTTCTGCAGTTCTGAAAGTCAGAAGTCCCCTTTGGTTTCACCAAGCTAAAGTTGGTGTTGGTTTGCTGCCTGTCTTCCTCAAAGCTTGTTCCCCTGTTGATTTGGTGGTTGGCAGAATTCAGTGCCTTGTGGTTGTTGCCAGAGGTCCCTGTTTCTCTGCTGGCTGTCAGCTGAAGGCCATTCCCCACTTCTAGAGGCCACCCACAGTCCGTGGCTCCATCCTCAAAGCCTGTACTGCAGAGCGGGTCCTTTTGTTGCTTGCCTTTGACCATGTCATATGGTGCCATCTCTCTCTGGTCACACTGGGAAGGGTTCTCTGCTCTAAGGACTCAAAGTCCACAATGTTAATCACATCTGCAAATCCCTTTATTGCCAAGTAAGGGTCAGGGGACATCACAAGGGAGTGCACTTCTTTGGGAGGGGGGGCATTATTCTGCTTACCACACTGTCACTGAAATTTCTTTGTACACCTGTATTTGCTGTAAACTGTAGTTAAATCTAGAGATCTGAACATACTCAGGCTTGATTTCTTTGGCAAGACTATGTTATAGTGTGGACTTCACAATGCACCAAAGGAGGAAGTACAATGTCTCTCATTTTGTGAGGCTGAGATTACCCAGTGGGTGTGGCTGTCATCAGCCTGATGTACCCATTCCACATCAGCAGTGCCCAGATTGTCTGAGCAACCCTGGATGGCAGGAATAGGCCTTGGTCTATTCTTTCATTAAAGGTGGCATAATGGTAATGTTCTATTTTTCCTTCTTTATCCTGGACAATAAGCTGGAATTTGTCTATAAGAAAAAGGATTTCCCCTCATCAACTATTTGATTACTGTGAGTTATAGTTTTAACACAACTGCAGGATAAGTACATGATTGTTTTCTTTTATTTGCAAGTTTTCAGAAACAAAGTATTGGTTTCTTAGCATCCTCCAAAGGTAAGTGATGAGCTGTGATTTTTACTTGTCTCAGTATGAAGTCCTGGATTTAGACGTATTAAATGTGTTTCAACCCTTTGTAGTTACTATCCTTTTTAATGTTGAAATGGTCACATTTGTGGCCTAAGAAAACCCCTACAAGTTGGCATCTGAGTCTTTTTGATGTGACCCTGGCTGTCTGTGATGGATTCCTTGCTTTCTGGTGAGACAGGGTGTTCCGGATTCTGGACATATTATTCCTCACGCCTGGAAGCAGTGTTTCTCCAGGGGATGTCTGGTTCTTTTTCCTGGAAGGCAGGGGTGCCCTTTGCTCCTCAGTTAACATTGATTGTAGAATTTTTCAACAGACCGAGCCAGGAAATAAATTTTTTCAAAAGAAACATACCATGAGGTTATTCTACTATTCACAATTCAAACTTAGTATTAAAGAGTTTTTACTTAATTTGTTTAATTTCATACTTCTTTCTCTTCTCTTCTATTGAAAATTTTGGCTTCTAATGACATAATACAATTAAATATTTGCTTTAGCCTACCAAACTTCATAGCTTTTGAGTAACAATACCCATAATATTATTAGTAGTAATCATATGATTAATTGCTCATATACAATTCTTCACAATAGAGTTGAAGATGCATTTGTAATACTTTTTGCCCTTAGGATACATTCCACTAGGGATGCACAATTAAATTATTGAAATCTAAAGTCATTTGAAGTAATTCTCTTTGTGTGGTGTGAATTAGTTTCATTTGTTTTATTTTAATTTTTTATTTTTACAGATTGATTTTTTAACTTTAATTTAATATTGATTTATAATTATGTAACGTGTTTACATGGTTTTAAAGTCAAATCTACAAAGCCAAGTACATCCAAGTTAGGGTAACTTTCACCCTGTGTTTCCTCCCTCACACTAATATAATGATTTTTATTAGCTTTTTATTTATTCTTTCATTTTAAAAAAGTATGAACAAATACACATTTGTATTTGTAGGCCCCTATACTAGTTTTCTGTGGCTGCGTAACAAATCCTCACAAACTTAAGAGGTTTAACACAACACCCACTGACTAGCTCGCAGTTCTGTAGTTTGGAAGTCCAGCGCGGCATGGCTGGATTCTCTGCTCAGGATCTCATGAGGCTAAAATCAACATGTCGGTTGCCCTGTGCTCTCATCTGGAGCTTGGAGTGCCCCTTCTAAGCTCATTCCTCTGGTAGCATTCAGTTTGCCGCTGGCTGTCGACATCTAGTCACTGTCACCTCCTGGAGGCCTCTCTCAGCTTCTTGGGCAGGTCATACCACAGCTGTTTGCTTCTTCCAGGCCAGCAGGAGCTCATCTTTAGTCTCCTTCTGCAACTCCAGGGAGAAAACCTGCCTTTTAAAGGGTTCATCTGATTAGGTCCCATCCACCCCAGATGCTCTCTCTTTTGCCAAGTAACATAAGATAATCCCAGCTGTGATCTGATTCTATTTAGAGGGCCACCCACACTCAAGGGGAGCATACAGGGTGTGTACGCAGGGGGTAGTAATCATGGGGAACACCTTAGGATCTGGCCGGCTATCTCCCCTTTCTTAGATAAAAGGTAGCATATAATTTACACCGTTCTGAACTTCCTGTTTCCACTTAATGTTTCCTACAACTCATCCTAAATAAGGATATAGATACATTCCTTCATCCCCTTTGTTGTTGCTGTGGTTTCACTTCCATTTTATTATCTTAAAACTTCACATGCAGGAAATTTACTCTTTTTGGTGTATAGTTCTAAAAGCATAAATAAATGTATACAGTGATGCATCACCATCACAATCAAGATACAAAACAGTTTTATCACCCCCCAAACTTCCCCAAGCTGTCTTTTCGTAATCAACCCCTCACTCCACTTGTAATTCCTAGAAAACACTGATCTGTTTTCTGTACCAATAATTTTGTTTTTTCCAGAATGTCCTATAAACAGAATCAGACAGTATACAGCTTGTGAGTTTGGCTTTCTTTTTTTTTCACTTAGCAAACTGCATTTGACATTTATTCATGTTATTGCACCTATCAGCAGTTTATTCCTTTTTATTGCTGAGTAGTATTTCATTATGGTGTTTATCCATTCACCAGTTGAAAGACATTTGGGTTGTTTCCAGCTTTTTGGCTATTAAGAATAAAACTGCTATTAACATTCATGTAAGGATTTTCCCATAAACACATTTTCATTTCTCTTCAGTTAATACTTAGGATTAGGGTTGCTGGTTATATGGTATCTATATGTTTAATTTAATAAGAGATTGACAAACTGACTCCAAAGTGACTATACCATTCTTCATTCCCACCAATGAATGAGAATTCCAGTTCCTCCACATCTTCATCAGCACTTGGTATTGTCAACTGTTTGTTTTTTTAATTTTTTTGTGCTGTTCTAATAGATGTACACCAGTATCTCATTGGGGTTTTAATATGTGTGTCTCTAATGAATAATGATACTGAGTATCTTTTGCTGGGTTTAGTTGCCATCTGTACCTCTTTAATGAAGAGTCTGTTCAAATCTTTTGCTCACTTAAAATTTTTCTTATGTTTAGTTTTGAGAATTCTTTACATGTGATGAGTACAAGTCCCTTATCATGTATGTGATATCAAATATTTTCTCCCAGTCTGTGTCTCCTTTTTTCATTCTCTTAATATTACCTATTGTAGAACAGGATTTTTAAATTTGATAGAGTCCAATTTATCAACTTCTTCATTTATGCATCTTAATTTTTATATTGTATTTAAAAACTCTTTGCCTTTCTCAATGTCCCAAAGATTTTCTCCTGTGTTTTTTTCTAAAAGTTTTATGATTTTCAATTTTACATTTAAGTCTAAGGTCCATTCTTAATATAAAAATTTTGGTATAAGATGCAAGGACACATTAAAGTTAATTTTTTAATTTTTTTCCTATTTGCTTTAAAATGTATTCATTAAATGCTAACCTCCAGATTATTTGGAATATTAAAGTGGAAAATATCTATAAACCTGACATCTCAATTAAATTTTTATTAAATTTTCATTTTAATTCTAGTATAGTCAACATACAGTGTTACATTAGTTTCCAATGTACAATACAGTGATTCAACAATTCCATACGTCACCCAGTGCTCATCGTGACAAGCGCAGTCCTTAATCTCCATCACCTATATCACCCATCCTCCCACCCACTTCCCCTCTGGTAAGCATCAGTTTGTTTTTATTTATTTACTTACTTACTTACTTAGAGAGCACGTGTATACGTGCAAGCAGGAGAGGGGCAGATAAAGAGGGAGAGAGAGCATCTCAAGCAGGCTCCATACTGTCAGTGCGCAGCTCCACGTGGGGCTTGAGCTCAGGAAGTGTGAGATCATGATCTGAGCCAAAATAAAGAGTTGGCCGCTTATCAATTGAACCACTGAGGTGCCCCACCATCAGTTTGTTTTCTATAGTTAAGAGTCTGATTCTTGGTTTGTCTCTCTTTTTTCCTTTGCTTGTTTGTTTTGTTTCTTAAATTTTACATATGAGTGAAATCATATCGCATTTGTCCTTCTCTGACTGATTTATTTTGCTGAGCATTATACTCTCTAGCTCCATCCATGTTATTGCAAATGGCAAGATTTCATTCTTTTTTATGGCTGAATAATATTCACTATATCTATACCACATTGTCTTTATCCATTCATGTATCGATAAACACTTGGGCTGCTTCCATAATTTGGCTATTGTAAATAATGCTGCTATAAATTATCCATTTGATATAGTGCTTTTTATTTCGGGGGTAAATACCCAGTAGTGCAATTACTGGATCATAGGGTAATTCTCTTTAACTTTTTGAGAAATTCCATCCTGTTTCCCAGAATGGCTGCATCAGTTTTTCTACCAATGGTGCACAAGTTTCCTTTTTCTCCACATACTCACCAACACTTATTTCTTGTGTATTTTTTTTTAATTTTAGCCATTCTGACAGATGTGAGGTGATATATCATTTTATTTATTTAAAAAAGTTTTTTAACATTTATTCATTTTTGAGAGACAGAGCATGAGTAGGGAAGGGGCAGAGAGAGAGGGAGACACAGAATCTGAAGCAGGCTTCAGGTTTGAGCTGTTAGCACAGAGCCTGATGCAGGACTCGAACCCACGAACTAACTGTGAGATCATGACCTGAGTGGAAGTCAAACACTTAACTGACTGAGCCACACAGGTGCTCCAATATCTCATTTTAGTTTTGATTTGCATTTCCCTGATGATAAGTGATGTTGAGCATCTTTTCGTGTGTCTGTTGGCCATCTGGATGCCTTCTTTGGAGAAATGTCTGTTCATGTCTTCTGGTCATTTTTTTAATTGGATTATTTGTTTGGGGGGTATTGGGTTTGTATGAGTTCTTTATATATCTTGGATACCAACCCTTTATTGGATATGTTATTTGCAAATATATTCTCCCATTCTGTTGGTTGCCTTTAGTTTGACTGTTTACTTTGCTGTATAGAAAACTTTCATTTTGGTGTAGTCCCAATAGTTTATTTTTGCTTTTATTTCCCTTGCCTCAGGAGACATATCTAGTAAGAAGTTGCTATGCCCAATGTCAGAGACATTTCTCTGTGTTCTCTTCTAGGATTTTTATGGTTCCAGGTCTCACATTTAGGTCTTTAATCCATTTTGAATTTCTTTTTGTGTATGGTGTAAGAAAGTGGTCCAATTTATTTTTATTTTTCTTTGTTTTTGTTTGTTTGTTTTGCATATAGCTGACTAGTTTTCCCAACACCATTTGTTAAAGAGACTGTCTTTTTCCCATTGGATATTTTTCCCTGTTTTATCAAAGATTAATTGAGCATATAATTGAGGGTTTATTTCTGGGCTTTCTATTCTGTTCATTGATCTATGTGTCTATTTTTGTGCCAATATCATACTGTTTTGATCACTACAGCTTTGCAATATAACTTGAAGTCTGGGATTGTGATACCTCCAGCTTTACTTTGCTTTTTCAAAATTGCTTTGGCTATTCGAAGTCCTTTGTGGTTCCATATAAATTTTAGGATTATTTGCTCTGTGAAAAATGCTGATTGAATTAAATCTGTAGACTGCTTTGGGAAGTATGGACACTTTAACAATATTAGTTCTTCCAATCCATGAGCATGGAATGTCTTTCCATCTCATTGTGTCCTCTTTGATTTCTTTCATCAATGTTTTATAGTTTTCAGAGTATAGGTCTTTTACTTCTTTGGTTAGGTTTATTCCTAGGTATCTTATTATTTCTGGTGCAGTTGTAAATTGGATTGTTTTTTTATTTCACTTTCTGATGCTTCATTATTAGTGTATTCAAATGCAACAGATTTCTGCGCACTAAATTTTGTATCCTGCAATGTACTAAATTCGCTTATCAGTTTTAGTAGTTTTTTGATGGAGTCTTTAGGGTTTTCTATGTATAGTATCATGTCATCTGCAAACAGTGAGCTTTATTTCTTCTTTACCAATTTGGATGCCTTTTATTTTTGATGTTGTTGTTGTTGTTGTTGTTGTTCTGACTGTGGTTAGGACTTCCAGTACTGTGTTGAATAAAAGTAGTGAGAGTGAATATCCTTGCCTTGTTCCTGACCTTAGGGGGAAAGCTCTCAGTTCTTCCCTACTGAGTATGATGTTCACTTGTGGGCTTTTAATATATGGCCTTTATTATCTAGAAGTATGTTCCCTCTAAACCTACTTTGTTAAGGGGCGCCTGGGTGGCTCAGTCGGTTAAGCGGCCGACTTCAGCCCAGGTCATGATCTCGTGGTCTGTGAGTTCGAGCCCCGCATCGGGCTCTGTGCTGACAGCTCAGAGCCTGGAGCCTGTTTCAGATTCTGTGTCTCCCTCTCTCTGACCCTCCCCCGTTCATGCTTTGTCTCTCTCTGTCTCAAAAATAAATAAATGCTAAAAAAAAAAAATTAAAAATAAAATAAAAAATAAAATAAACCTACTTTGTTGAGGGTTTTTATCATGAATGGATGTAGTACTTTGTAAAATACCTTTTCTGTATCTATTGAAATGATCATATGGTTTTTATCCTTTCTCTTATTGGTGTGATGTATCACATTGATTTGCAAATACTGAACCACTCCTGCATCCTGGGACTAAATCCTACTTGATTGTGGTGAATGATTTTTTTAATGTATTGTCGGATTTGGTTTGCTAGTATTTGTTGAGGATTTTTACAGAAAAAATTGCAGAAATATTGGCCTGTAGTGTTTTGGTTTTTGTTGTTGTTGTTGTTGTTTGTTTGTTTGGTTTGTGTATATGTGTGTGTGTGTGTGTGTGTGTGTGTGGTGTCTGGTTTGGGTATCAGGGTAATACTGGCCTCATAGAATGAATTTGGAAATTTTCCTTCTTCTATTTTTTGGAATAGTTTGAAAAGAATATGCATTAACTCTTCTTTAAATGTTTGGTAGAATTCCCCTGTGAAGCTGTCTAGTCCTGGACTTTATTTTTTGGGAGTTTTTGATTAGTGATTCAATTTCTTTGCAGGTTATCAGTCTTCCCAAATGTTCTACTTCTTCCTGCTTCAGTTTTGGCAGTTTATATATTTCTAGAAATTGTTCTATTTCTTCTAGGTTGTCCATTTCACTGACATATAGTTTTTTATAATATTCTGTTATAATTGTTTGTATTTATGCAGTGTTGGTTGCTTTTTCTCATCTTTCATTTGTGATTTTGTTTGAGTTCTTTCTTTTTTTTTCTTGATGAGTCTAGCTAGAAGTTTATCAATTTTGTTGATCTTTTCAAAGAACCAGCTTCTGATTTCATTGATCTGTTCTATTTTTTTAATTTATATCATTTATTTCTTCTCTGATCTTTATTATTTCCTTATTTCTGCTGGTTTTGGGTTTTATTTGTTCTTTTTCTAGATCTTTTAGGTGTGAGTTTAGGTGGTTTATATGAGATTCTTCTTGCTTCTTGAGGTAGACCTGTATTGCTATAAAATTCCTGCTATAAAATTCCCTCTTAGAACTACTTTTGCTGCATCTCAAAAGTTTTGGACCATTGTGTTTTCATTTTCACTTGTTTCCAAGTATCTACTGATTTCTTTTTTGATTTCTTGGTTGACCTAGTCATTATTTAGTAACATTTAGCCTCCATGCATTTGTACTCTTTCCAGATTTTTTTTCTTGTGGTTGATTTCTAGTTTCATACTATTGCAGTCATAAAAGATGCGTGGTATGACTTCGATCTTTTTGAATTTGTTGAAGCTTACTTTGTGGCCTAACATGTGATCTATTCTGGAGAATGTTCCATGTGCACTTGAAATGAATATGTATTCTGCTGTTTTAGGATGGAACATTCTGAATATATCTGTTAAATCCATCTGGTCCAGTGTGTCATTCAAAGCCACCGTTTCCTTGTTGATTTTCTGTTTGGATGATCTGTCCATCGATGTAAGTGAGGTATTAAAGTCCCCTACTATTGTATTACTATCAATTAGTTCCTTTATGTTTGTTATTAACTGTTTCATGTATTTGGGTGCTTTCATGTTGGGTGCATAAATATTTACAATTGTTATATCTTCTTGTTGGATTGCCCCCTTTATTATTATATAGTATCCTTCTTTGTCTCTTTTTACAGTCTTTGTTTCAAAGTCTAGTTTGTCTGATATAAGTATTGCTACTCCGGCTTTCTTTTGACATCCATTTGTGTGATAAATGTTTCTCCATCCCCTCACTTTCAATCTGCAGGTGTCTTTGTCTTAAATGAGTCTCTTGTAGGCAGTATATAAGTAAGTCTTGTTTTTTTAAACCACTCTGTCACCCTATGTCTTTTTTTTTAATTTTTTTTTTTTAACGTTTATTTGTTTTTGAGACAGAGAGAGACAGAGCGTGAACGGGGGAGGGTCAGAGAGAGGGAGACACAGAATCTGAAACAGGCTCCAGGCTCTGAACTGGCAGCACAGAGCCTGACGCAGGGCTCGAACTCACGGACCGCGAGATCATGACCTGAGCCGAAGTCGGCCGCTTAACCGACTGAGCCACCCAGGCGCCCCCACCCTATGTCTTTTTATTAAAGCATTTAGTCCATTTACATTCATACTAATTATTGATAGATATGTATTTATTGCCCTTTTGTTACTTGTTTTGTGCTTGTTTTTGTAGTTTTTCTCAGATCCTTTCTTCTTTTTCTCTTTGTCATGGTTTGCTGGTTTTCTTTATTGATATACTTGAATTCTCTACTCTTTATTTTTTACATATATATTACTGTTTTTATTTGTGGTTATCATTTGGTTTATATAGAACATCTGCATGTAGCAGTCTCAGGAGTTAACAGAATTTGTCCTGAGCCCAGGGCCCAGGCCAGCAGATTAGGAGTGGGAGAGTCCTCTGGAGAACACATGGGTAGGGCCCACCACTAGCTGGTAGGTAGCAAGTGTCTGTGCTGACCGCCTCCCACAGGGCCTGTGTTTATGCCAGGGGATAGGGTAGGAAAATGGAGCTTGCCTTCTCCTTTGTTTCCAGAGAAGTCCCCCAACAGACTCCAAAATCAGAATAAACAGATCCTTCTCCTGTTTGACCCAGGCATTGTGCAAAGTGTTGCGTTTCCATGGGCTGCTGTCTCTTTAAGGGCAGGGACCCAGCTATCTCTGGCCCTCCTGGCTGACCCCTTGCTGAGTCAGCTGATTTTTAAACCTCCAGGCTCTGAGTCCTGTTGGTTATACAAATTCAGGGAATTCAGCCTCTCTGGTTTTCAAAGGTAAGTGGTATAGGGATTTGTCTTCCCTTTGTGAGTTCCCTGATGCTTTCCCCTCACCACAGCTGCAGCTCTCTCCCTCTTATGGGCAGCTTCAGACCACCATTTTTGCCCTTTCTAACCTCTCAGATGCTGCTGCTTCTCTGCATTCAGTTATGGAGCTTATTCTGCCAGTCTTCAGATCACTCTTCAGTTTATTTATATGGATGTGAATGGTATCTAGTTGAAAATGTGGGACAGGGTAAGTTTAGAGCCCTCCTACTCTGCCATCTTCCCAAGCTCCTAAAAGTTAATTTTTTTTTTCATATGGATGTCCTGTTGTTCCAGCACAATGTGTTGAAAAGATTATATTTTCTTCACTGAATTGCCTTTGCACCCTTGTCAAAAATTAATTGACTATGTATGTGTAGGTCCATGATACATTTTCATTTAGTTTTATACCAAGTGTGAGGTATATGTCTAGGTTCTTTTTTTTCCATATGGACATCCAATTATTCCAGCACCATTTGTTAAACAGATTGTCATTTCTCCATTAATTACTTTTGCAGTTAAAATCAGTTGAATATATTTGTGTGGGTCTATTTCTTGGATTCCCATTATGTTCCATTGATCTATATATGTCTATCATTTTGCCTCTACTCTTGGTTCTTGTAGCTTTATAATAAATCTTGAAATCAGGTAGTGTAATTCCTTCTATTTTGTTCTTTTTCAAAATTGTTTGGCTCTTCTATTCCTTTTGCTTTTCCACATAATTTCTGAATTACTTTTGTCAATATCTATACAAAATTCTGATAGGATTTTGATTAGGATTGCATTAAATCTTAAACTCAGTTTGGGGAGAATCATCGTTTTAACAATTTAAGTCTTCCAATCCATGAACATGGTACATCCTTTGATTTATTTAGGTCTCTGATTTCTCTTATAAGAGTATGTAGTTGTCTGCACAGAGATCCTGCACATATTTTTCTAGATTTAAACCTAAATACTCCCGCATTGAAATGTTATCTCAATAACTAATTTTGAAAACTTTAACTAAATAAACGAAGATATTAATCAGTCATCTCTGTACCATAATCTATATCAGAATAAGCATGCCCAGGTGTCTTGGTGAACAGAATTGTAAAGAGTTATCATGAGGAATCCCTGGAAATAGACATAGTCATGTTGTTTAGTCTCCATGGGTATTCAGAACAAAGCCACCTCTCTGCTTAAAGAAACTCTTAATTAGTACAGATTGTAAATTCCATTAAGAGCTATGCATGAAATGAACAAGTTTGCTTTGCCTTTGAGATGAAGAGGTCTAAGCAAGTACATGTACTATTTCATGCTGGAGTAATCTGGCTGACTTGAATGAGTCTTGAAAGGGTCAAGTTATAAACATGAACTTAAAATAGTGCTCTAACAAAAGAATTGGAATTTTACTAATTTTTACTCACACAAAATAATGAATTGCAAAGCTTTCTAATTAAGCAAATTTCACCTTTAGAAATAAGTTAACTATGACTTTCCAGGGAAACTCTGACCACTGCCTACTATTTGTGTAATAAATCTGACAATTTTTTTTTCAGAAATTAAACATTTGGTTGATAATCACCCAAGCAAGCAATTAGGGCACATTTACCTAAACTTTTTCAAAAAGCATTCCTATGCATTCTTAGAGAATGCATGCACATGATTTATAGAATGTTAAAAAGCTACTATCTCCCTGAAGAATACATTTTGGAAAAATCTATGGATTGATATACATTGAGAATTACCTAAATAAGAATCTTATGAATTTTGAAGGAGAGAAACTTACAGTCATCTCCAGATTTAAGTTATAATCAATATTTTAATTCAGTGAATATAGCTGAGTTTTAGGTAAAATAAGTCAGGACACTCAGCTTTCTGCAAAAAATAAAATAAAAAATAAAAAAGCAGTGGAAGGTTTATTGTTGTGTTGAACTGTATCCTTTTCTGAAGATCAGTTTCAGCAGTGACAAATAATGAGCTCAGTGTGGACTCTACAGCCCTGGAGAAACATAATGAATGGAAAGAGTCACTAATTACCATACTGCTTCTATTCCATTTCAGGTTGGCTATTATTTTTATCTTACCTATTTTTAAAAGTTACTCCTAGGGGTGCCTGGGTGTCTCAGTTGGTTAGGCATCTGACTCTTGGTTTCAGCTCAGGTCATGATCTTGGGACCTTTTGGGGCTCTGTGCTGACAGCATGGAGTCTGCTTGGGATTCTGTGTCTCCCTCTCTCTCTGCCCATCCCCCACTCACACTGTCTCTGTCTCTCTCAAAATAAACAAGTAAGCTTTAAAAAAAATAAATAAAAATAAAAATTACTCCTAAATACAATCTGCTAAAAAGAACTAATTTTATGTAAGTGATAAAACAGAATGAACACCAAAATTACTTTTTAAAATATTAATATACATGATTCCATCACTATGTCATTGTAGTCACCTATGAGGGAGAGAGAGAGCGAGAGTAAGCATTCTGAACCCACACTGTTTTGGGGGCTGAGAAGTAGCAATCTGTTTGCCTGTTTGCCAGTGTAAGGTCTCAGCACTGCCCATTGCAATGACAAAGAGCAGGGAAACAACAGTGCCTTACTGTTTTGCCTGCGGTGTTCCAAGTACTCATCTGGTAATAAGGACAGGGTTAGTATGCTGTTTTACAAAAGAAGAAACCCAGTGATTGGAGACAGGGCCTTGCTTCCTTGGGAGGGCAGCACCCACATCCAGAGCCCCCGCTGGTCCTGGGTCTCTTTCCACCACAGGGCCCAGGCAAAGCTGTGCTCGATCTGGGTCCCAATGATACACACTCTGCCTTCCAGCAGCTCTGGAGTCATGGAGCCACTCTGAGGCTGGCCAGTCACACAGCAGTCTTTCTACAGAGCCTGATAGAGGAGTCAGGTGTGACCCTGATGCCACCACAGTGTCCTGAGCCTATGCCCAGGCACCTAGCTGGATGCCTCCTTTTGCTGGCATCCTCTCTCAGCCTTCATGGTGGAATCTGACAGGTTTCACTGTCCTCATCAGCTCTGATATTCTTCACATGGTTTTTAGATGTTAGAAAATTTGAAAGACAGGATGAAATTATAAATCACCCATAATTCCAGTGCCAAACAAGAAGTGTCCAAGACTCCAAGAAAGTCTCTGATTTCCCCTGAATTTACATATACATAACTGTTACATACATATGTCCTTCCATCTATCCTTTATTAAAGGGAAATGTGCTGTACCTTTTGGTAGGCAACTTTTTTTCTCAATGTTATAGTTTAGACCTTTATATCAAAATACAGACCCACCTCCTTTTCTTTCCTGATTGCATGGCATTCTGTTGTCCGAGGGGGACTTAGCGGGTCCCCTGGCATCATCCAGGCTGATGCTGGCTCACCACCTACTATGCTACAACAGAGACCCCTGTGCATGTGTCCCTGTGCACTTGGGCAGGTGTCTACACAGAAGTCCTGTGAAAGCCAATCTCCTGCTTCCACTCTGGCTGAGAGGTCTTCCACAAGCAGGCTCCAGTGCAACTTCTCCACCTACTGAGAGTCTGTGGGGGAAAAGGGAAAACTTGTCCCTCCAAGGAGGGAGATAAGAGATGTAGTCCTGCCTTTCCAGGTGGAGGAGAACAGGTGTTGATCTTGGACCCCCGCGGGAGGAGCTTGTGTTTAGAGAGGCCTCAGCTTTCCTCACGGAGCGGTTGCCCAAGTTGGTTAAAGCTTCCAAAATGTTTCTAAAGCTTCTCTGTGTCAAATTGCTCCACTGAGGACATTACACAGGTTCATTTCCTTCCCTGAAAAGATGGAGTTCCATAACATTAAATAAGCAAGAGTCTCGCTCAGTACCGGTGCAAGGGGATCGGTCAAAGGCATGAACAGGTGGAACCGTTAGCGGTCAAAGGGCAGTCAGGATGGTGGAGGTGGAGCCTCCCCTTCCCACTGCCCTCGAGGGCACACCGGCCCCTAAGAGCTTCTCCTGGGTGTCCAGGGAAAGGTGGAGGCAGGCCAGGGGGTAGGTGTGTCTCAAGAAAAGAGACCTCAAGTGTCTGGAAAGTAGGCGCAGCTGACCGGAAACCCACAACACATCTCTCAACCAACGCTCGGTGAGGGATGGGGGTGATCCTCTTATGTGCCCCGCACGCGCCTTAGCATTGCACGCACATCAGTGATCCCAAACAGAACCTGCTCTCTCCGTGTTTCATTCTGTTGCCCAGAATATTAGTGGGTAAAAGATGCTGTCATGAAAAATTAAAGGGGGAGAGGAAAGGAAGCAGGGGGCGAGAGACATTTTTCTTGGGGACGGCAGGGAAGAGCTGTCAGAGAGAGTGATGTGGGGGTGAGAGTCATCCATGACGGTCTGTGGGAGAACATTCCAGGTAGCGGGAACAGAGGTATAAGGCCTGAGGCCAGAATGGGAACGGCTGTCAGCACTACCCTGGCCTCTGCATTACTTAATATGAGAAAAAATGGTTACATCCAAATATTATTTTGTGATTTACTCTTCAACCTTAACATTGTTTATTGTAGACATTTTTAAACACAAAGGTAGAAAGAATAGAGAATATGAAGCCCTACAAACCCATTACCCACCTTCTATGATTATCAACATTCTTCAGGTTTTCCTTCATATTTTTCTCCCCCTCCCAGCTTTTGTCTATTGCTTTGCCAAAGAATCTAAATTCAAGACAGCGTATCATTGTATCCATAAATGTTTCAGTATATACCACTGACATAAGGACATTTTTAAAAATTATCATCACTCCCAATTAAGTTAACAATATTTTCATATCCAATCCCTTGTCCACTTTCCAATTTCACTTGTCTCCAAGTGTCTTTTTATAGGTGGTTTGTTTGAATCGAGATCCAAACAAGGTGCCTCGGACTGCTGTGGTTGGTCTCTCTCTCTCTCTCTCTCTTTGCCTCTGCGACTTTTTTTTTTTAATTGAAGTATAAGGGACATAAAATATCCTGTTAGTTTCGGGTGCACACAATAGCGATTTGATATTTGTGTATATTATGAAATGATCCCCAGTAGAAGTCTAGTTACCATCTGATGTTCTGGGCTCTTGAAGTGGGTTCACTCTTCCATGCTGTTGGTGGTGCCCGCCTGCCTGTGCTGGCATTTCCACCTGTGAAACTTGAGCACTGAACACCTCCCTTCACCTTCTTTAGGGGACACCTGAGGTGACACCTGCATAGAGCCAGGAATTGGGCAAGAAATTGCCACCGTTTCCTGTGGCCCCACTGGGCGCAGAGTATAATCACGCTGTCTCGGAAGTGGGCAAGACTTCATTCGCCCTGGAAGGGGTAGGCACTGTGTGTGTGTGTGTGTGTGTGTGTGCACGGCAGACAGGCTGACACAAAGCAAGGCTCAAGGACACTCCTCAGCAGGTGCACCTGCAGCCAGCGCACAGTGGGGCGGACCAGTGATCACAGGCCTGACCATGCAGGTGCGCATTAGGCAGACTCTCCAGGAGCCCCTCCCCCAGCCACCCCACAAAACAAACAAATGGGCAAAACCAAAACAGAACACTACCCTTCCAAAGGGGCAGAGCCTAGCTGAGGTCACCAAAAACTTGCCCCCTTGAGACAGCTGTCCAAAAGCAGGAGATTCGTGAAGAGTGGCAGCCAGCGACAGCCGCCCTCTGTTCTACGCCCTTCCATTACATGCTCACCGCCTGCAGGGGAAGAACTATTAGAAGCCCTACTTTGCGGAGGAAAAGAGGCACAGAGCAGAAAGGCTCCGAGGTCTAGTCGCCAAGTACTTGAGCCCAGGGGCCTGCTGCAGCGCCCCCTCCTGTCCTCTGCGTCACATTGCACCCCTACCCCAGGGCAGGTGGGCTAGCGCGTAGTCTAGCCACCTGGAGGGACTTAGGGGAGAAACTGAGGCTGGAGACGGATTTTGAGAAGAGAGAAGGAGAAAAGAATAAACGGCAGAGAGAGACAGGGAGGGAAGAAGAGGGGAGCAGACCAGAGAGAGGCGTATCAGACCGGTGAGGCTGGAGGCGGTGTGGACAGAGGGAAAGGGCGTCAACCCTCTTTGGCCCAGGAATGAGCTCCAGGCCAACCCTCCGCCCCGGACCAGTCCAAGAAAGAGAGAGGTGGCCGAGCTCCTTCCCTCACGTCCAGGATATAGACTGCACCCGAAACCACCACCCCAGCCGGCCCGCCAACCTCGCCAGAACCTGGATCTAGCAAAACATTTTTATCCTAACACTTTAGCCTGCACAACTGCAATAAGACTGAATTTTACGCTTTGGGCTCAAATAGGAAGCAAATTAGATGTGTACCCTTTTATTCCTTTCGAAATTCAAGGTGCGCATGTACGTGTGGGGGGAGGTGCCTGCCTTCGGTGTGTCATTCTGGGAGGTGAAAGCAGGTTTTCCCTGGCTCGTTCCGCTTGCAGGTGCAATCTCCCATCTCTCTCCACATGCGGAAGCCGTTTTGGCCCCTTTTAGTTGTCCTATTCAGTATTCCAGCTGCAGCTTGCCTTTACTCCCTTGCTCTTGGGGAGTGGTCCTAGGAAGGTGCTTCTGCCCCTCTGCTTTTAGGGTTCCTGAAGCACCTGGCTGTGTTCGAGTTCATTCTTTTTTATCAGCACAGGAGAACCTGCATGAAAACGGGCTCCCCACAGGGGTCAGGCCTCCTGAGGCTGGGAAATGGTGACTTGGGATGGGTCTGGAGGCACGAGTCCTTGCCAAAAGCTAAGTGAGCTCCTGCATTTTCTTTACGCCTTTATATGGTCTCATGAGTTTTGGAATCCACAGAAGGATGGATAGGCCGAGGATGTAGGAACATCACTTAATTCTCGGTCAAGACTCAAGATATTTCAAGACAGAAATTCAGGGCACCCTAAATGGAAAGGAGCACCCCCTCCCCTGTGGTAAGAGGTTCCTGGGGGCTGGTCTCTGGGTCCCTCTGCGCATTTTCTAGCACCAAACGTGAAAGCAAACAGGATTGCTTGAATGTGCTCAGAAGAGAGTACTTCAGTGAGAAAAACTGCCCCCTCCAAATGGAGTGCTGCTAGAAGAGTCTAAATGGGACCCCTGTAGCTTTTTGTCTGGGAGACCTGTGGGACACAAAAGCTTGCAGAGAGAGCACAGAGGTTTCTGTGGGCCGCTGGGGGGTGGGGGTGGGGACTGAGTCTGTGTGTGGTTCTGAGCTCATGGGGGTCTACTCACCAGGAACTTAAGAGATGCCAACTCAAAGAAAGAAAGAGAGAGAGGGAGGGAGGGAGGGAGGAAGGAAGGATGGAAGAAAGGAGAAAGAAAGAAGGAAAGAAACTTTGAGGGACTGATAAAGGATGCGATGAATGTGTGAGACATGGAATTTGTCAGCCTTCAATGTGTCCAAAGGTTCAATTTAGGACATTTGAAAAAAGCAAGCAAACACTGTTTCCTGAATGGTCTTCAGCGTGGCTCTGTTTGTGGTTGGGTTTTCTTCTGCCTGCATCACACCGAACAGCTTTGGGAAGGGAATTCATCTGTGTCAAATGCCTCTTCCTGGGCCTGAGGCCCAAACTGGACAAATCCAACTGCACAGGGACCTTGGGGCCATGCGAGGTCCTGCCCTCGCTCCTGTCCCCTCCATCAGGAGCTCCTGGCCCTGCCCTGCAATAGTCCAGTCACCAGGCAGGATACACAATTCCAGACCGTATGAAACGCTTTCAGGAAGAGCTGTGTATTGGGAAGTTTTGGCATCTTTCCATTACCAACTTTACTAATTTTGTGCTAGAAAAGAGGTCGTTTTGTTTTTTTCTTCCACCACCGCCCCCCACCCCCACCAAGGTGGGCTGACTGCAGGTTTGGGTTTTTTGTTTTGTTTTGTTTTTTGTATTACCTTTTCCCTTTTCCTATCCACTCCCACGTGGCTGGGTTTTCCTTTTTGACCAAAGGATTTGACCTGGATTTGCACAGCTGCCTCTCATACGAATGGGGGGACGTGTGTGCTCTGCAGAGCGGCTCCCGCAGTGTGGCTCAGCTGATCCCAGGTCCTGGAGGCTGTGTGGTCCGCTGATTCAGGCACCGCAGGGCTGAGTCTGAACTTCCAAAATGGCAAATGTAAATGGTTTCACTGCAAATGGTTATCTGGTGCTCACAACACACACTGAGCGTTTGAATATTTATTGTGAGTGCGCGGCGTTTGTCAGAGAACATACAAAGATCTCTTACTGCAATTATCTTGTTCCAGCTTTAAAATATCAGCTGTCACTTCTTTCAAGGATCTTGTGAGAAAGGAAAGTCTCTCTTTCTTTAACTCTCTTTTCCCTTGAACACAATTACCACCTCATTCACGGCTCTTTGTGGCCACCTAATCTTGCCGATTATGCCAGTGACACGACCACAAAGCATCATGACTGACGTACCTGACAGCTCTGGCTGGTGACAGAGCAGTCACAAAGAGGGACAGCCCTTTGTGGGATGAGTCCCACTGACGGCCAGGCTCTGAGGAATGTGAGGCGGGAAGGTACAAACAGGGAGGGAGGGCATTGAGCACCACAAGCCCTTCCTCACCCGCGGGGTCCCTTGCTTTTAACTTGATAGCCTGGTGGCACTGAAGAGTGAGGACTCCTGAGCACACCTACAGAATTCGTCCATTGTCTCACACAAGGCTCTCCACTGCCCTCGCACATAATGAGGAAGGCAGGCTCCCATGGGGATGGGGCCTAATCCGCCTTCCCGGGGCCTCCAGAGTCAAGAGTTGGGCCCTCGCCAGGCTGAGGGACAGCACACATCGCTGCAGCCAGGCACCTAGCTGTGCACCTTGCACGGGGACTCCATGTGCAGGGTCCCCAGTGCAGCCATCCTGTGTAGGAAGGAAGCAGACACACCAAACTGAACTGGCGCAGAGCCCCCTCAAAGAAGCTGCAACGCTCTCAGTCTGACCCCCCAGCTCCACTCCTTAGTGCAGGAAGTGACCCTGGGATTCGTCCCTTAGATGGCTTAGCTAGTGTCGGGTGCATTGAGTTGGTTATAGTCTCTGAATTTGGGTCTTTTTTCCTCACTTCCCTTTTTGGACTACAGAACTAATATATATATTTATTATTAAAACATTATCCACCTTCCCATGAGTGCAGAGCATGCTCTCCAAAATGTTCTCTTTACATTTATTAAAATATTTTTTAATGTTTATTTTTGAGAGAGAGAGAGAGAGAGAGAGAGAGACAGCGCAAGTAGGGGAGGGACAGAGAGAATCCCAAGCAGGCTCTGCACTGCCAGCACAGAGCCTGATGAGGGGCTCAAACTCACAAACCATGAGATCATGACCTGAGCTGAGATCAAGAGTTGGAAGCTTATCCGACTGAGCCACCCAGGTGCCCCTGCTCTCTGTACATTTATTAACGTCCACACTATCAGTAGTAATTTGTCTTAGAAAAGGATTGCACTATGCACACTGTCTTACAGCTTTATTCTATCTTGGCCATCTTTGCATGACTGACATTCTTAGTAACTGATCTTTGATCAGTTTTAGGGGTAGCTCAGCTTGGGAAGGAGTCAGCAACCCTAAAAATCAAGGCTCACCTCGCTGGCCAGAGACCACCCTGGCCAGAGCCATTCCTCTGGGGGAGCTGCCCATCACTCTTGCCCTCAGCACTGTGAAAATAGAGGTGTGCCTCATGTCCAGAGATTTAAATAGCCAGAAACACGTAAAACCTGCTGGATATTAAATCTAGGATGAACATTAAAATAACAGAAAACCTTATCAACTGTACTTAAATAAAAAACAAACAAACAAACAAACAGAGGCACCTGGGTGGCACAGTCAGTTAAGTGTCCAACTCTTATCTTGGCTCAGGTTATGCTCTCACAGTTTGAGCCCCACATCGGGCTGCTGTGCTAATGGTGCAGAACCTGCTTGGGATTCTGTCTCTCCTTCTCTCTGCCCTTCCCTCGCTTGTGTGCATGTTCATTCTCTCTCTCTCTCTCTCTCCTCTCTCTCTCTCTCTCTCTCTCTCAAATAAGTAAAACTTATGAACAGAAAAACACCAGGCAGCCAAACTTGGAATGCAACACAGAATCACTGTCAACAAAGGTATCAGGCATGGTTAAAATTTCACTTCCCAAAGACAGGGCAGGTGTCAGGGAGCAGCCCTGCAGTTGAGAATGACTGAGAAAACCTTTCCAGATCTCTCAGACCTGGAGTCTAGGTCACCAAAGGCTCTCCAGGGTGACCACTAGAGGAAACCAAGCCACCCAGCTCTGCAAGCCTCAGTGTCTTGCCGTAAACACCAAACTGAAACATTTCGTAAGCAGAGGCGATGTGGAGCATCTGGCTCCCTGGCTCCTCCTGTGGGCAAGAGAGGGACTCCAGCCTCCGCAGGAGAATAGTGGGGATCTGGAGTGCAGGTTCTTCAGAGGGAAAGAATCCATCTGGAATTTTACTGGGAGGTGTCACTTCAAAAGCCTTCTGAAAAGGGCTACTATAGATAGTTAACATTTGGCTGCCCAATTCATTGGGCATTAATCACCTTAACTAATAAGTGATACCTTCCGTCAAGTTTCCTGAATGTTGGTGGGAAAAAAAATCTCTTACTAAAACAATTCATTTGTTACGTTTACCTTAAAAAAATCATTACAAAAATTGCTAATACTTGAACATGGTAGAAAATTTAGAATAGTCCGGTTAAAGGCAAGCCCTCCCCCTATCTATCCAAAGTTTCTGTGGTTCTGCCTGGAGGCAACTGCTGTTACAGGATGCTGCCATTGGAGGGTTCCCGGCACACCAGCAGGGTAATCCATGCAGGATCCTAGCTCAGTGTTGGCTGTTACTGTTGTAAGACAATGGGATGTCTGGGCTGGCAGCTCCATAGCGGCCTAGGTGGCCCAGGGCATCATCCTCTGCCCCGCCCATTCTCAGAAGTGTCTTCTTATCCATATATTTGTCAATATTCGGTCACATATGGCTGCCATTGCTCCAGGTCACATGTGACAGCATCTAGAGCCCAAAAGGAAGGACAGGGGTCCTGTCCCCAGGGTTCTCGCTTTTGAGCTCAGCTGCAGGGCGTGCAGAGCAAGCCAATCTGGCATATTTGGCCTTCTTTGCTGGAGTCAGCCCTGGTGGGAAGTGGGTGAGGGATAGCTACTGGCGGGGCAGCCAGAGTACCTGCCATGGTGGGCTCTGCTCCCAGTGTTCAAAGCCATTGTGCTCATTAAACCAGACACCATTTTTCACCTATTAGAGTGGGAAAGCTAAAAGTTGGCCAACACACTGTCTTGGCAAGGATGTAGAGAAACAGGCACTCTTCATACATTTCTGGCAGGAGTAAAAGCTTGTACAACCACCATGGAGAGCAATTTGGCACTATCTATCCAAATTAAAACTGCTCATACCCTTTGACCCAGCAATTCCCCACTCCTAGTATTTTGTCCTACAGATATCCTTGAACATATGGGAAATGACATCTGTATGTAGACAGTCTTAGTAGCACTGTTCATGATAGAAAAATATTAGAATAGCCAAAACGTCTATCAAATAAAGATTGTCAAATAAATAATGGCACAGCCATACAAAGATGCCATAAAAAATGGCACAGCCATTAATGAGAATGAGGCAGTTTTATATGTGCTGATACAGAATGATTTCCAAGGTATACTTTTAAGTAAAACGGGGGAAAAAAGAGCAAATATAGAATATTCACTGGTGTTTCAAAAATTATATATATAGGGGTGTCTGAGTGGCATCCGACTTCGGCTCAGGTCATGATCTCACAGTTCATGGGTTCAAGCCCCGCGTCGGGCTCTGTGCTAACAGCTCAGAGTCTGGAGGCTGCTTCAGATTCTGTGTCTTCCTCTCTCTCTGCCCCTCCCCCACTCATACTTTGTCTCTCTCCCAAAAATAAATATTATACACACACACACACACACACACACACATATATATACATATATAATTAGGGGTGCTTGGGTGGCTAAGTTGGTTAAGCATCCAACTCTTGGTTTTGGCTCAGGTCATAATCTCACAGTTCCTGGGTTCAAGCCCCGCATTAGGCTCCACACTGACAGTGCAGAGCCTGCTTGGGATTCTCTTTCTCTCCCTCTCTCTGCCTCTCTCCAATCCCCCTCTCATAATAAATAAGTAAACTTAAATTTTTTTAATAAAAATTATATATATAATTATATAATACTACAATTAAATAAACAACTTTATATCATTTATGTGTCAGACACCATTCTAAGCACTTTACAAATACTCATTTTCACAAAAAATCTAGGAAATAGATACTAGTATGGTAATTGAACTAGTGAGGAAAATGAAGCACAGGTCATATTTCCCCAAGGTCACACAACTAGTTAAATAAGAAGGTGGAATTTGAACAGGTCTCCCTGCCCCATGAGTGAGAAAGACAAATGCGTCAGTTTAGACCACTGAGACCGAGGTCATTTAAAAGCACTTATTTACAAAAGTTTTAGTTATTTGTTTTCCCATTCTATTAACTGTCTGCCCATGTCTTTTGCCTATTTTCTTATGGATTGTTGCTTTTTTTTATTAACATCTAAAGCCCCTTTACAGTGTTGTAAATTTCTCCCCAGCTTGTCATTTGTCTTTTGACTGTGGTTATGCTTTTTCCACCCAGAAAATTTTAATTTGTGTGTATTTGTACGTGGTTGAATTTATCAGTCTTCCTTACAGGACTTCCTATAGGAGTTTTTGTTTTGTAATTTGAAATTAACTGAGGGGTGCTTGGGTGGCTCAGTTGGTTAACCATCTGACTCTTGGTTTTGGATCAGGTCATGATCTCACAGTTCATGAGATCCAGCCCCCCATCGGGCTTTGAGATGACAGCGAGGGCCTGCTTGGGATTTGCTCTCTCTGCCCCTCCCTTGCTCGCTTGCTGTCTCTAAATAAATAAGTAAATAAATAAATAAATAAATAAAGAGATGAACTGAAATTGTCCTATATTTTCTTCTGGGACTTTTATAATTTCATTTTTAACATACAACTCATCTGGAAAATATCTTGGGATAAGCCATGTTTTCCCCACTAAAATGCCACATTTGCCATATACTAAATATGTATTTGGGTCTTTCCAGAATCCATTTTGTTTCATTACTTTTTCATAAACCAGTCTCATCCAGGCTATCTTCATTGAGGTTGTTATAGTTTGAAGTGGCCAATGAATCACACCACCAATTTCTTTCCACAGGTTTCCACTGACAGATGGGAGATCAAATATGAGCTTCATATGTTGCTATGTTGCTTCCTAGTACTTCCTGTCCTGAATTAAGACTGTAGCCAGACCACAAGTAGCCCATGGCCCTGGTACGGAGGGGAGAAGGCCCAGAGTTGACTTCCCTGCCCAGGGGTTGGGGGTGAGGCTGAAGGTGAGGTTGCTCTGCTGTCTCTGAGGGCTGGGGTGTCCTCACCTCTCTACGGTGCCAGGAGGCCAACAGTTGGAGCCTTGTCTTTGACACCTGGCAGGACCAGCCTCCCTCATTACCTTTTCTCAGCACTGTCCTGGTGACTTATGCATGGCATTGTTCCATATCAACATTAGAGTCAATCTTCCACCTAAAAAATACTTTGTAGGTATTGTTACTGAAAGCCATTAAATAATGAGATCTGTTTAGGGAGAATTGACAGATTTAACTACTGGAACTTTTTCTTCAAAACGTCTTTCCGCTGTAATGCAAAATACGTATTCCTAACCTGCCTCCATTCACACGCTAAAATTGGGGGTGACTACTTAAAATCAACTTTGTAACAAAAGCGGTAATAATTGTGCAACATTCACAAAACTCTAGCGCAATTAAAAGGGCATGTAAAATTCTAATAAAGATATATGTTAAGCGTAGGATTTTACCCTTTAAATAAAGGAGGTGCTAGGTTGATGGAGGTGTGCTAAGGAGGGGGCGGGGCAAAAGCAAAGACGTGGCAGCTGGACAGTTAGCTGCAGGCCCAGCTCCAAGCGCAGCTGGAGGGTTGAGACCCTTCACTGTCTCTGTGGAAAACCCCCAACCAACAGCGGTTGCAAAGCATTAGTCTTGGGGGGTCACCACCAGGCCCGCCTATGTGATTCATGGTACAACTTCCTGCTCAGTGGCGTGGTGAGCACATGTCCTCCTCCTATTCAAGCTTCCTTCTGTGTCCTCCAGGGAGACTTTAAAGTCTCCTTCCTGTACATTTTACACATTTCTTTATACTTTTATTCCTAGGTATTTCATCTTGACTTCCATTATATTCTGACTGTCCGTTATTATTTTCTTATATACAGAAAGGCTATGGATTTTTGTATATCAATTTTGTACCAGTCACATGACTGAATGCTTATTGTTCATAATTTTTATTTTATTTATTTTAATTTTTTTAATGTTTATTTATTTTTGAGAGAGAGAGACAGAGACAGAGACAGAGACAGAGTGTGAACAGGGGAGGGGCAGAGAGAGAGGGAGACACAGAATCCCAAGCAGGCTCCAGGCTCTGAGCTGTCAACACAGAGCCTGACGCAGGGCTTGAACCTACAAACTGTGAGATCATGACCTGAGCCGAAGTCGGACGCTTAACCAACTGAGCCACTCATGCGCCCCTATTGTTCATAATTTTTAAAGGAATCTCTTGGAAACACACATCAACAATTTAATCACCTGTCTGATCCATCTCATCTCTTCCCCTTGTTCACCTGCACAGGTGCCAGCAGGTAGGCCATCAGGACCACACCATGAGACAGCTATGGTGTAAACAGGGTAGCCTGCTCCTGATTCTAGTGCTTTTACATTAGCAACATTTGCTTGTGGCTTGAGATAGGAATACATCATTCTATTAGGGGCGCCTCGCTGGCTCAGTTGGTAAGCATGCAACTCCTGATCTCAGGCTTGTGAGTTCAAGCCCCACGTTGGGAGTGGAGCCCACTTTAAAAAAAAAAAAAATCACTGTATTAAGCAGGGGTCCATCCATTCCTATGTTATTATTTATATACTCTTGGTATTTCCTTTGAAATATTAAGACATGGAAACTTCAGTGATGATGCATTCATTCATTCAAAACATACAAAAACCTATCATAAGCCAGCACTATTTTAGGCAGAGACTTCAGAGGTAAACCAACCAGCCCTGGTCCCTGCCCTCATAGCACTTCCAATTGAATGTATGGAACAGACACTCAACAGAGCATCATTCAACACAGTTACCCATTAGTCAATGGGCCATCTTCCCTGAGGACCTAAAAGGCAGGTAAGAAAGGTCCCCCTGTGGAGAAAGTGTCCCTGTGAAAGAGAAGGTGTTGGGAGGCCCACCCCCCGGTGGCCTTGCCTGTGGAAAGCAAGTGAGGGGGAAGCAGGCTGGACCAGAGGGATTAGGTACACCTGGCCCCAGCAGCAGAACAAACTGGCCTCTCTGGATGTTTTAATAAAGACAGTTGCCAAAGAAGCTGCTGGAGCATCACCTTCCAAGACTGAGGACATAGTGCTCCGTCCACAGAAGTGCCCTCTGCAAAACTATACCACAGTCAAGTGGCGCTGGTGCCTGCCCCCTCTCCCCAGCAGTCCTGCCCCCTCACAGCACGGATGTGGAGGATGCCTGCTGAGTCCATTCAGATGACGAGGGTGTTTCTGGCCCTGCCTCAAAGCTTCTCAGGGCCCAAGCCTTACATGTGGCAAAGCATAAAATACTGCATTTCCTCACACTGATTCCTACACAAGGGCAGTTTTATGGATCAGCCACAACATAAGGAGAATCTGCTTGAACCAAGCAGTGTCCTGTCCCACCTGAAGTCATAGTAAGAAAGTTGCCATAGGCTGTGTATGCCAACCCTGTTTGTAGAATTAAATACAATCGCTTCCATGTGCTTATACATATTTTTCAGGTTAGGCACTGGCTGTAAGAATAAAATTGATAACAATGCCAAGGAGGACCAAACGTCCAATTGTGCTTTCATCCGCCTAGCTCCTCCTATACCTCAATGCCACGCTCTCAAAGCCAGTGCTGCTCAGCTCCATTAGGCATAGGGCCACCCACCCCACATGCCTTCCTGTCCAAACAAGTCCAGTGCTCTGGCAACTGGAGGTAAGTTAACATAGGCTCTCATTCTGTTTCCCTAAATGCTCAATAAGCTCTAACTGCTTACAATCATTTGGTGTGCATTTGAAAACTTATAGGATTCTTGGTTCCAGTATGCCAAGATCTTTGCTTGGGCATAAAGGGGAGTGTCCATTTGAAACTAAAAGAGAGTTTTCTAGGGCGCCTGGGTGGTTCAGTCAGTTAAGCATCCCAACTCTTAATTTTGGCTCAGGTCATGATCTCACAGTTTGTCAGACTGAGCCCCGCATCAGGCTCTGCACTGACAGCACAGAGCTTGCTTGGGTTTCTCCCTCTCCCTCTTCCTCTCCTCTCTCTGCCTCTCCCCCCCCACTTTCTCTGCCTCTCCCCCGCTCACAAACACACACTCTCAAAATAAATAAACTCAAAAAAAAAAAAAAAGAGCTTTCTAATCACAGAAAGATCAATAGTTGTTGGACTGTTTCCATTCATTACATGTAATTATTTACCAATGTGGATGATTATATGAGCTTGTTACACTGGCAGCAGTTTTTCATTAAGCATCACTTTGTTATCTTCTGCTGCATAACAAATTACCAGGAACTTAGTGACTTAAACAATAAGCATGTATGATATCAGTTTCTATGGGTTGGGAGTGGGGGGCCTGGCTTGGCAACCCAGGGTTGGATGAGACTAGGGTTTTGTCTGAAGGCTCAACTGGGGAAGGACCCACTTTCAAGCTCAATTACATGGTGGTCCACAGTATTCACTGCCTTTTGACCTGCTAGACTGAGCCCCTCAGTTCCTAGCCAGTTGTTGGTTGGGAGCTGTCCTCAGTGCTTTGCCACAAAGACCTCCCCAGATGGCATCTCGTTCCATTAAAGCCAGCGGGAGTCTATCGGCAAGACGGACATCTCTTTGTAATCTAATCATAGAAATGACACGTCCACCAATGTTGAGGTTAGAAGCACATTGCTCAGGTGGAACGATTACACAGGCCGTGAACACAAGGAGACAGGAATCATTTTGGGCCATCTCAGAAACTGCCCATAATGCCCACCACACCCATCACTCAAGTAATCCTTATTTACAAAGCAACTGTTTTTAGAATATTACAGCTCTGAACATTTTTATCTGCTCATTCTCTTATCCAAGCTATAGGAAATGGTATAAAAACACAAAAACAAGTGAGCTATTTCTTTAAAATAAGTATTTGAATGGTTTAGTTTCACTGCTTTAATATGTCATTGGCCTGTTTAAAATGACAAAGTAGCAATATCAAATAATTTCCATAACCAAGGTCCTGTAGGGTTCAAGGATTTAGGAAGGTCTGGGACAAGGAGCACTGTTTGTAAAGCAGCATGACAGCACACAGGGGAGCTGGCAGGATGCTGGACATGTGTGGTTATGGGAATCACAATGGCATTTTGAAATTTAATAAGAGCTGGTTAGCCACCTAAAAAGATACAACTCGCACACAATTTGAAAAGTAAACTTTGTCAAACTCGCTGGCCAATGAGCCGGCGGCTGGAATCCGAGGGCCAGCAACATGACACCCGTAGATCTGAGCCAGGCTGGGCATCCAGCATGAGCAGCAGCCAGGGGATGTGTCTTTGAGAGGAATGATGCATTAATTCTCACTAAGTGGAAGATGTTGGGAAATAGACTTTTCACTTCAGAACAAGGTTTTCATCAAACCTCTATAGAATAACAAGAATCCCCGTGTTAAATATAAAATTTTAGAAAATGAATACTGAATCGAAAAGGGAGGAAAGCCACTCAATAAAGAGAACAAATTCATATTTGTGAGACATAGCCCAATTTAATTCTACCCAGAGATCCATGTCCCATAAAATATATGTATCCTATGTATAAAATCATCCCTGAGTTTAATTGGAGACTAAAAACAAATGCCCTCTTACCCGGTCTCATTTCTGGACTAATTAAATCAGTAATGATGCACATTAATCATCCCTGAATTCTACGGAACTTTGGGTCTTGCCTGCTAAATATCTTGGCTGGCTGAGAAGCAGGATCATGTGTCAGATGTGTGACCCAGGTGGGACACACTCATCTGTGATCTCAGGGTCACTTTACAAAGGGAATCAAATTTTTAAAAGAAGACATATACCAATGTTACATTTTCTCTATTTCCAGAACAGTTCCTATTATCTGCAACTGGGTACCCAAGTCAGAAACACCAAGGTTCGGATCCCAGCCCTGGCCTGCTCATCCACACCAGGCCATCCTGCCTTCCTGAGCCCAGAGCCTGCTACTGATCTGCTGGTCTGTCCCCAGACATGGTCACAGGTACCTGGAGGTTGCAGCAGGAGGGAGGCCTCTGATCCTCTCTCCCCCAGGCCTCCCTGCCAAGAAAGGGTCCATCGCTATGAAGTTGATATGAATTTAGGGTGACAGTCATGTAAGGCACTGAGACACTACCTGCCACATAGGAAGCACTCAATAAACATTTACCTATTATGGTGAGGAACAGTCCACAGGAGACTGGTGAGAAACTAGGTAAGAAATCTTGGGGAAACCTGGGATGCTGTGTACTGGGGTTGGTGAGAAGCATGGCTGGGCCTTTGGATCAGGACGATGTGCAGAGAAACTTCCAGAACAATGAATGTGATCATCATACATACATGGGCTGACCAGGTCTGGGGATGCAGTGGTCAGAAGGGCAGCTAGGTGTGTGGTCACACAGAGCTTACATTTTAGAGGGAGATAATTAGTCAATAAGTATGAAAGAAAGGGTCAGGTAGAGAGAGGGTTGTAATGGGAAGTAAGCAGTGTGATGTGAGATAGTCAGGGTTCCTTTGGACACAGTGGTCAGGAAAGGCTCCCCAAGGGAGGGGAGGAAACAGCCATACCAAGATCTGGGGGAGAGCTTGAGACGGCAAGGGCCCAGCAACTGAGAAGGCCCTAGTGATTGAGCCAGAAAACAACAGCCACAGAGCTGGTGCAAGTGGTTGGAGGAGCAGCAGTTGAGGCCACAGAAGAAGGCAGAAGCCAAATGACCAACAGCCGCCCAGGCCAACAGGAGAGTGAGTGTGGGCTCAGACTGCGCGTAATGTAATTATACATACAGTGAAACCTTGGATTGCGAGTAACTTGTTCTGCAAGTGTTCCGCAAAAATAGCAATCCTTTCTAATAAGTCTTAACTTGATAAAACAAGCGAGGTTTTGCAGTACGAGTAGTACGTGATGCCAAATGTCACATGATCACAACTGAGCCAATGGTCCTTCTCTCTCTCTCTTGCTGTGGGATTGTGGGTGATGATCTTTCATGCTCAGATGCTCGGTCTCAACCTACAGCGGTTGGCAGAAATCAGTGATTTTTCAGAACGTTGGAAGGTGCCCATAACTGGCACTAGTGTATTTTTTGTCACTTCAAAGCACCTATGGACAGTCCTTTGCTTTTCCATACAAGAGTACGCCTAGGAATGCTTTGCTTCATTCTAAGTCAGGCTGCCTGCAGATATAGACCCTTTCCTCAGCTGCCTTATTGTCACTTACATTAAATACAGTGTATGATGAGTTTATTAATACTGTACTGTAGTCAACATCCATGCAAGTGTATACAATGGCCTCATTCAGAAAAAAATTGAAAAGAAGGGTGATAAGAAGAAGATGATTATGGTGAAAGAAGGAAATCATTGAGAAGTACAAAGTGGCCAAAATTGCAAGATCTTATAAGAAGTCTACATCTGTATCTCATCTGCAGAGAAGGAGGAGAAAAGTGTGGAGGAATCCCTCACTGCAAATGAGATCAGGAGATGTGTAAAATGTGGGAAATGGAGCAAAATTTTGTACAAAAGCACCACCCAAATAAGGCTGTAGCAGTGCGAGCAATGAATCTGCTTAATGACAATGCAATGTCACATTTCTGTGAAATCCTCAAAAGGAGACAAAAGCAAGTGTCATTGGATAGGTTATTAAAGTTGCACGAAAAGAAAAAGATTCCAATGAGCCAATAGATAGCAGTGATTCCGTTAGTGATAGTGAAAGTCACCCCACACAATAACCCTCCTCTCTTGTCTCCCTCACACCCGCCACAAAGGTTTTCAAAAAGGTAAATGCAGGTTAATTTATTTTTCTTTACATTTTGTATTTTCTTATTTTGTATCATATTACAGTATTGTAATCACTTTTATATGAATATTTTTGGGTTGTGGAATGAATCATCTGAGTTTCCATTCTTTCTTATGGGGAAATTCTCTTTGATATACAAGTACTTTGGAATACAAGCATGTTTCTGAAACACATTATGCTCACAAACCAAGGTTTTATGGTATAAGCAGAGGAGCCTTGGCTCTGGTCTACCTTTTTACAAACTGTAACTCTGCCTGCTGGTGTAGAAGGGCTTCCTGAGGCAGGAGCACCAGCAGCAGTGTGGGGAGGGGGCAAGGACAGCGGTTTGAAAGGATGGTGGCCCGGGCCACAGTGGCCACCTCTGGACACAGACTGAAGGACTTCTGTGAGACAGGTTCGGTAGAGTCAATGGGGATGAGGGTAGAACACCCAAACCTAGGGTTTTAGCTAAATAACTGGATGAAAAGTGGGGAAATTTATGGAGATGAGGAAAGCTAGAGAGAAACATATGTAAGGCAGGGAGTGAATCCAAGTTTGAGATGCCTATTTGATAACCAGGTGGAAATGTCCAGCTGAGCCTGAAGCTTACTGAAGAGTTTAAGACTCAAGATATCAATCTGGGAAGGCATGGGAAAGAAGGGGAACCAGCTTCTAGATGGAAACCTAATCAGGGGTTGGTAACTTTGCCCATTAGATGCTCTTCCACACTGCAGATCACAGTGAAGGGAGCCAGTGACTGGAGTTGCTTTACAGTGATGACTGGCTGCAGTCAACCACTGGTTCACATCCAACTGTTCCCCAAATTCCAAGCATCAGGTTTCCAACACACGGAAGGAACAGGAAGAAATGCATACCCATAAAAGCATATGGTCTGTGGAAGGAGAGTCACTTTTAAAGTTTTTGTTTGCCTAAACCTTTTTTTTTTTTTTTTTTAACCTCCTGAGTACAATGTAAAAGCCAAAGTGATGGTTACACAGAAATGTAACAATTCTTAGGAACTGAAAGACCAGGGCAAATATTTTTAAAAAGCAGTACCACCATTTCAAAATTTTTGAGGCTGAATGTTGTCAAATAAATACATGTTCAATCATGAAGTCACCGATATTTGATGTATGAATTCTAAAACTGGAGTAGGACAGTATCAGTAACAGCAACAACTGTTTAACTTGTGAAAAATGTTTTTATAAATGTCTAAGCCAGAGAAATAAGGTAGAAGAGAAAAGAAGAAATGTTTTCCTGTCTCCAGCTCACCATCGCTGCTTCCAAACTGCTGTAGATTTAAGCCATCCAGGCAGCTTCTTGCACATTCCACGGTCTTTCTACTCCATCAGTAATATCCAATTGTGATCACCCTTACCCATTACACAATTGCTCACAATCTGGAATTTTGTTGCTCCAAAGATCAAGGCTATTAGCTGGGGCTCAGGGACTTAACAGTAATGGTTGAGAGGCAATTAATAATCATGTTCCTCCTGGGTAAAACCAGGTATCTGTGTCACCTTTTCTACCTCACAGCTCAAGATGACATAAGGGAGGACTCTTCTGCCCCCTCAGCGACTCACTGCCTTCCCACAGGCACCTGCTTGTGGAGCATACCTTCTATGCGGTGTTCTGGAGCAGCTGTCCCATCTGGCTTTAATTACAATAAATGCTATCTTAAAATACATCAACCTCTCCAATGTATTTGCACAGAATATGAATTCTGCTACTCTGGAGAAAAATAATTTCTTTAAAAGTACACTTCTGTTCTAATCTGGGCAATTAGCTAAAAGAAAGAAGGACCAAAGAAGGGATTTCTTAGAGGAAAGGAAACTGTGTAATGGAGGGGGGGAAATCACAAAACAGACCCAGTAGCTTGAAAATAATTAGAATAAAGCAATATTCTGATTTCTGTATTACATGATATAAAAAAGACAGGTTCAATGGAAATGGAAGTTTATTTCTGGTTATACCACATTAAAATATACACCATATTTATTCAGAGTATCATAATCAATGCAAAAATAGAACTCTCTTGTCCCCTATAAAAAAGTTAAGTACAATGCTGTGGGCTATATACATGATATTTTAGTCAGGTCTTCATTCAGTATTAGCTTCTCAAAACAAACAAAAATCTAGTTATCAAAACAATCTTACAAAATATATACAAAAGAATATTGCAGTGTAAAAACAAAATGAAGTTACCAAAATATAACTTATGTAGTTTACTTTGCATAAAATGTATCTAGTTAATTTTTTCAAGAGCTTCACCCATGAGTCGAATAGCAACACTCTTGCCTTCATCTGTTTGAATAACCAGCAAAGCTTCAAATCTGCCTGCCGACTTTGGTCTAAACTGCACAGGCATGTTGATATAATGCTGGGCTCTGGAAAGAGAAAGGAAAGGTCGTCGGCCTGGTGCTACAGCAGCACGTGCATCACCCACCACTGTAACCAGCTCCGTGCATGGCAGGGTGCGGTCGGATTTTGATGGAAGAACTCAGCAGAGTTATGTCTGGTTTAAATTTGGTTCTCATTTCTTTAATGCTATTATTTAACAAGAAACTGGCACAGAGAAGGGGAAAATCTAAAACCTGATTCAAATAGTATTGCATATATATTCCTGGCCATCCAAAAAAATAGGAAAAGGGAAACAAGAGGTCTGTTCTATTGCATGTGAAAGTGTTCTGTCCGCAGGCAGGTAGCCATCTGCCCAAGAAAGGGCAGAGGAACAGGGGACCCCCGACCCTCCTTCAGCAGCATGCTCAACTGGGGAGAGTATGAACCCACGCCACTCGTGCCGGTCATTAACAGGGCTGTGCAGGTTCTGCTCCACCAGCATTCGTGTGAACTTTTATTAAAAAACTGTCTTGAAAATTTATTTTTAGATTACGTTTGACCATTGAACAACACGGGTTTGAACTGATGTACACACAGGACAGCAGCATTGGCAGTGAGGCAGTGGGCATGAGCCTGCTCAGACTGAGTATGGCATCTAGGTCACTGCCATCAAATGCTGCCAAGAGGCCAGAGCTTGATGTACTATCATTTTCTTGATAACACTTTCTTTTCTCTAGCTTACTTTATTGTAAGAATATAGTACATAATACATTTAATATACAAAAGTTATGTTAATTGACTATGTTATTGGTAAGGCTTCTGGTCAACAGTGGACTATTATAAATTTAGTTTTGGGGGGAGTCAAAAGTTATACACAGATTTTCTACCACATGGGGGTTGACACCCCTAATCCTTGCTCTGTTCAAGGGTCAGCTGTATAGAGGCAGGTAATGAGTACCCCGTGTTTAAAAGTATTATGTTGGGAGGTTTCTGTTCACAAAACCAGGTCCCAAGAGCTTAAAATACACCTTTATCCTCATGGTGAATGAAACTACATAAAGTTCATCAAAGCCTATGTGATGTCACTGACTTTTAGTCTTGTTTTGAGTGAAAATTAATAGCTTTCAGACTTCCCTCAGAGGGAAGGTAGTTCATCCCTGAGTCTCATTTCCAAACTACATGTCTTTTTTTTTTTCAACATTTTTTTTTTTTTTTTTTTTTTTATTTATTTTTGGGACAGAGAGAGACAGAGCATGAACGGGGGAGGGGCAGAGAGAGAGGGAGACACAGAATCGGAAACAGGCTCCAGGCTCCGAGCCATCAGCCCAGAGCCTGACGCGGGGCTCGAACTCACGGACCGCGAGATCGTGACCTGGCTGAAGTCGGACGCTTAACCGACTGCGCCACCCAGGCGCCCCTCCAAACTACATGTCTTAAAGTTCAGCAATCGGAACTGATATATGCTTTTGTTTCCAACACATTTCCTGTGTACAGTGTTAGCTTTTGGGTATATAATTGCAGTGGGCTAAAATTTAGAAAACAGTTTTAGTATTTCAAAGCCCTTTTCCTGGATATAACTGATAATGCAGAATTTTAAAAATACATGCATACGTACACACACACACACACAAAATTTTTAAGTCTGGGTTATTTTCCCCTAACGCATTATACCCTAATTTCCCATGTCCAAATTTAAAAACACAGTACCTAGTGCCCGGCACTGACAAACTACCATTTTCTCTTTCATGTTAGCATTTCAGTACCCAGAATAATGTAGTACAATTTGCCAACTTAAGAGGCTTTATAACTTATGAATTGCTAAAAGTAATAAAATATCCTGAAATAAATCTGACAGATCCCATCATTAACAAATTTTAATATAGAACACAGAACTGTTCTATATTCAACTGAGAAAGTGTTTTAAAAATGTATTATGATAAACATATATCATCTGTTTTAGACTTACAGATACTCTGAATAAACTTGAATGCAATTTAGAAAGAACTATAAAATTTAACATAGTTCTAGAACACTTCAAGTAACATGGATATATTTACCATAGTACCTTGTACTGTTATTAAAAACTGCTTTTAATCTCTGTCTACACACACACACACACACACACACACACACACACACACACACAACTTTAAACGTTAAAGGTAACAGTAAAGTATGCTGAACCCAGGGGACAGGTCTAGCTCAAAATCCTTTACCAGGTACCAGGCAAGGGCTACTGTTACGGCACAGGCACACAAAGAGCAAAGATGCTTTAAGAGAGGGACACAGTAGCTGTGAACATGCACTCAAACTGCCTCCTCCACTACCTGCCCCCATCTACAGAACCTGAAAATTCTATAAACCATCATTTTTCTTTTCTTTCTTTTAATTTAAAAGGAATACTCTGTATAGGAAAAAGCAGCTCATTAGCACAGCCGAGGTACCATCACGAAGTAACAAACTGCTTGGTTCCTGTGTGTGCTGGTGAGAAGTAACAACAGCTCAGTGACAGCACTGTCCCTGGCTGTGACTTCTGTGAGAAAACCCTCGGGAATGAGACAGCAGGGTCTGGCAGGTCAGCAGCAGGAGCCTGCCAGGACGCTGGGTGCATGCAGACGTGGGCACAGGAGAGGGGAAACATGTCACTAAAATGCCACAGCCGAGATTAAACTAGAATAAAACAATAGGTTAACAGAAGAACGCTTTTCAGGGCTAAGTGGGAACATGAATGAATTCTTTTTATGGAGATATGATAGAGATGGTCACCTAGAGCCCCCAAAACGACCTTTACAAAAAAACTGATAATCAGGGTTTCCTTGTCCCTATTACCTTCCTTATAATCTATTGCTTTAAGGGGGTATATCCCTGGGGCGCCTGGGTGGCTCAGTCGGTTAAGCGTCTGACTTCAGCTCAGGTCATATCTCACGGTTCGTGGGTTCGAGCCCCGCATTGGGCTCTGTGCTGACAGCTCGGAGACTGGAGCCTGCTTTGGATTCTGTGTCTCCCTCTCTCTCTGCCCACCACCCCCACTCACGCTCTGTCTCCCCCCATCTCAAAAATAAACAAACATAAAAAAAATTTTTTTAAATAATAAAATAAAAAAAAGGGGGGGTATATCCCTAACACCCATCCATGTTCCCCGCCTCTGCATTAGACAAAACCCCCGGAACCTCTGGGTGAAGCTCTTCTGGCCTATTTATGTTGCAGTTCATATCCCAAAGGCCTCGGGGCACTTTCATGTGTAAAAGCAGCCCCATCATGCCTCACAACTGCCCCAGGGAGGTGCATACTTGTAGTAAGGCACTGATTACCTCATGTACCCTAGAGATGAGTAAAGTCACATTATTACTCTGGAAGGGTGGAGCTAATGGTATCATAGAACAAAGAACCATCTAATGAACAAAAACACCACTAAAAGAAAGCTGGGAACTGCTTTTCAGATTCTCAGAATAGATTCTGTTCCACCTGCCAAAGCAAGCTAATCACTGCTCTCCCCCAGCACTTGTATTTCATGAGCCCCTGTTCAAAGTCAAAGTGTCTAATATTTGGGATAAATACAAAAGCACTCAACACTTACAAGAAGAAGCACCATTATTTCAGTTTTGTGTAAAAATTTTCAAGTGAGCTACTGTAGCAAATTTTTGCTTCTGCAAAGTTGAAAGAAGTCATTCTTATGTATAAAGAAACCAGCTTTTCTGCTTTACTTTATGTAAAATTTTAGCCTGTGGAGGAGTCAGGAGAGAAGTTTTTCTGTGACCTGGGGTGTACTTCACTTGGTCTTCTCACTCATGTATTTAAGCAGCGTCCATCTACTGTTAACAGTCTAGCACCACCTGTCTTAAACCAGTAGGGCAAAGCCTCACTGACTGGAGGTCCACAGGCTGCTGGGAGTCAAGGACTCAAAAGTAGAGAAGCTGGAAAATGTTGTTAGTGTTTTTTGTTTTTTAAAGTTAGGCCTTTCTGGGGCGCCTGGGTGGCTCAGTCGGTTAAGGGTCTGACTTCTGCTCAGGTCATGATCTCACAGTCTGTGGGCTTGAGCCCCGCATTGGGCTCTGTGCCGACAGCTCAGAGCCTGGAGCCTGCTTCGGATTCTGTGTCTCCCTCTCTGCCCCTCTCCTGCTTGTGTTCTGTCTGTCTCTCCCTCTCTCAAAAATAAATAAACATTAAAAAAAAAACCAAATAAATGAAGTTAGGTCTTTCTCCTCCATGTGGCTGTTGAAGGGATTAATGGAAAAGCATGGACATGCAGGCAACTGTGGTGTTCCATCAAAATCTGTGGGGCTGGTCTTCACAGACCGCCCCCCCCACCCCCAGTAGGCTGGCTGAAATTAGGGCATTGTCAGTACTGCTGAAGATGTCACCACCTGCTGAGCATCTCCCATAGGGCCAGGTGCTGACACCCACAGATGGCTTACGTCAGCCTCCTAAGGAGCCCAGGTTGCCAGGAGCACTGCATTTCACAAATCAGGAAACCTAGGCTTAGAGACGTGAAGCCTATGATAACTTTCTAGATACATTCATTGTTTAATTTGCAGTTTGTGCCCTTAAGTCAGTCCCCTGGGAGGCAAAGGGAGTGCCAGAACCTCAAGTACAGGAATAGCAGGTTTGGAGGGAAAAGAGAAGGAGACGAGAGAAGGGCCTCCCCCGCACAGTGTCTTATCTTTTCAGGATCTAGAGATACGTGTAACTTTCCAGAGTATGGCACTGCTGGCCTTAGTACCTCAGGAAGAGGCAGTCCTAGACTAGTCCTAGGCACAGTGGTCCAAGTTTTCATGCAACGTGTTTTCGGAATCATCTAATGCTAAAATGAAATACCTATGATTAAGTAGCTTAAAGATTCAAAGATGAAAAGAAAATTATTCTTCAGTGTTAAGTCCAATAGAACCCTACTATTAAACCGGTTTGAGATATCAATCTAAATGTATATCATATGGAAAATGAAGAGTAGCAAGGATTACAAGAAAATGAGGCCCGGATTTAAGAACAATATAGGGTATTTGAAGAATGACAACTAGAAAATATCATAATAAAAGTTTCCCCAGTTAATCTGGGAAGGTTTTTGTCCCAATTATTGAGAATTTAACTCCTTGATTCTTAGCACAGTGAAAATAACATTTAAAGCAGGAATTATTCTAAAGTTAATCACAAGATGATTAAGCTTCTATGTATTTATGCGGCTGGCAAAATACCAGATAACAGGAATCATATGCTAAGTCCAAACCATTGCACAAAGTTTGGGTTGTTAGACAGTAGAGCACACTTATGGGCAGTCGTGAAATGATTTCCCTGCAGGTTCCTCAGCTCTTTTTAGTCCTGAAAACAAAGTCCTGCACTAGGATGAGAACATTTTGATTTATAATAAACTCACCTCAAAGAATATTTTGAATGTTTGACGTAGAAAGGCTCTCTGGGACTTAAAAACTTCAGCTGGAATTTAATATGAAACACTTTATGAAATTATGCAAGTTAGATATTTGAGCATACTTAAAACATTTCTTTAAAGATATTTAGTAAATTTAAGTGTAGTCACAAAATTAGGTAATTGCACATGAAAACAAATTTAAAAGAATTTCAATATGAATTTATCCTAGTTCTGACTAGAGTAAATGCTATCCAGAAATATGTTGGTATAATGGTACAGAAGAAAGAGAAAATGAGAGAAAACTTTAAAAATGAAAATATGAAAACAAATGCTAAATATTTTCAATTCTTCCCATGAGTATCTTTCCAAATGCAGTATGAGTCATTTAAAAAATTAACTCATTATTATAACTTAAGTATAATCTATAAAACAAGCTTCTAAATTATTAGGAAAATATTTATAAAATAGTTGAATATATCCACTTTCACAAAGCCCACAGTACTATTTCCAACTTACAGAGTGCGTAATGAAAGAATTATTTCGCAAGTTGACTTTCAGCGTCCTTGATTCCCCGACCCTAGTCGGCAGAAACTGATATACATCTTCTGGGGCATAAACCCCACGGTGAGTCAAGTCAAGCTGCCTGCTTTGGAAACATGTTGAAAAGTTAACCATTTAAATTCCACAGTAAGTTAGGCTATATACATTAATCTTGAAAGTGTTGATTTGTGTTTTCTCTCACAACTCAGAAAATAGTTCTGTAACAGCAACTTCACTAGTCTGTGTGAAGAGAAAATGCCCACCAGAGCACTCAGATAAGGTGCGGGATCAGCCACTAAGTGGGACAGGACAGTACCCCTTTCTCCTCAGGGGGGTGTGGGGCTCTAGCTCCCCGCTCAGCTCACACTCAATGCATCCACAGGTGTTCCTTTCACCTTAGTCCATTTCAGCTGGACCACTCCCAGTGCAGTCCATGGGATGATCCCCATTTTTCAGGACAGACTACCCTGAGAGTGGAACACAAGCTCTGGCCTCTTGGCAGCATTTGATGGCAGTGACCTAGATGCCATACTCAGTCTGAGCAGGCTAATGCCCACTCCCTCACTGCCAATGCTGCTGTCCCGTTGGCCTAGCCCTCAACATCCCTAACTGTTCTTCCTACAGTCTCCGTAGGCAATCCCATCTCAGTGATCCATCGACCCGACCCCATTACTTCCAGATCTGAGCCTCTGGGCAACATGCCTATCACCACACAATGATATGTCACCATAAATACAGACTAAACCCGGGATCTTTCTCCTCAAACCTGACCCTCCACTTGTTTTTCTGAGAGCCAACCTTGACCCTCTTTCTCTCTCAAGCCCCCTTACTCAACCCATCCACTGAGTCCTTCAAATTTTCTTCCTATATACCTCTCAGATCTATCCATTTCTCATCATTTTCCTTGACACTACTTTAATCCTGGTCTGGTTAATAATAGTTTCTGACTTGTTTTACCATATCTACCCTGGCCTCCTCCTAATCAGCCTGTACCACAGACAGAGGATTTTTCTATAAATACTGAAATCTGATCATGTCACTCAGTGGTTTCCAACAGCTTCCCAAATAAACCCCCAAATTAACATCTGACATGCAAGGCTCTGTGTGGTCTGCCTCTGCCCACCCACCCTCTGGCCTCCCCTCACATACTCTCCCTCCCTCTGGGCTCTAGGCCTATGTGCTGCCTTTGGTTCCTCGAGGGCCAACGATCCCCACAAGCCAGTCCTCACAATGCTGGGAACTTTTCCTATGCTCTTTACCTCCATCATTTCCACTCATCCTCCTCAACTTAAAGGTCCCATTTCAGGGAGGCTCTTCCCAGGTATCACACATCAAGCTCCCTGTGTCATGTTTCCCATGTTTCCCATTTATTTCCTTCCAGTCCTTTCCACGAGTTGTAATCAAGCCTGTTAGTGAGATAATTTGTTGATGTGCTGCCTCCTCCTCCAGGAAGTGAAGTCCATGGAGGCAAGGACAAGGGCAGTTTTGCTTCCACTACTTGGCACATGGTGTGTGCTCAGTAATTACGAGATGAGCAGATGAGTAAACAGCATCAAAAGGGTGTGGTAAGAACACATACTCTTTAAAGGAGCCTAATTTCTTACAAAATACATTATTTACTCCTATTAGAAAATAAATGACCACATTTATATTAAATTTAGTAGGTATTCAACATATATTTTTCTTATAAGCATCTTCCTCCAGAACAAAGTTAGATCTAAATATTAGTTACTTAAGGATTGTAAAAAACATGTGTATTAGGTAAAATAACTTAAATATTTTCATCACAACTGTGTAAGCTACTGGTATAAAATACACATTTTAAAAAGTTTTTAAGAATCGGCTTTTGTACAATGTTTTTGGGAACATAAAATGGTATGGCCACTTCAGGAAAACAATTTGGCAGTTTGTTTTAAAGTTAAACACATACTTTTAAACAGCGTGCCTGGGTGGCTCAGTCAGTTAAGTGGCCAGCTCCTGATTTCTGCTCAGACATGTTCGAGCCCCATGTCAGGCTCTGTGCTGTCAGCACAGAGCCTGCTTGGTATTCTCTCTCTCCCCCTGTCTCTCCCCTGCCCTGCTCACACTCTCTTTCTCTCTCTCAAAAATAAATAAATAAACATTTAAAAAATTAAAAAATATAAATAAAGTTAAACACATGCTTACCATGTGACTCAGCAATTCTACTTTTCAGGTATTTTTACCCAAAAGAAATTAAAAAAATATCTCCACAAAAATACACACAATAGTGTTCATAGCACCTTCCTTTATAATGGCTCCAAATGAGAAGCTACCCAAGTGTCATCATGAAAATGAATAAATTGTGATATGTTCACATAAAGCAATACTCAACAATGAAAAGGGACAAACTACAGACATACTCGACAACACAAATGAATCCCCAAAAATTATGTGTGGTGAAAGAAGCCAGACTCAAGGGGTGTGTATGTGTATGAAATTCAACAAAACCAACCTATGCCAAAAAATGAGAACAGAACAAATATTGGGGTGAGGGCAGGGCTGACTGCAAAGGGATGTGTAAGATCTTTCTGGGTGAGAGAAATGCTCTGTCTTGACTGGAGTGGTAGCAATGCATGGAAACTCATAGGTAAGGTCACTGAGCATTTTACTGTATATAATTATATCTCAGTAAAGTACTGGAAAATATGTCATAAGAATGACAAAAACAACATACCCAGGTACGAGAGCAGAAGCCTCTGATACAGCTGGTCTCCGGGGTTTAACTAAATTATCTAGTTTAATGAGAGAGTTTGTGGAAATTTCTGAATTTTCAGGCTCATTTTCTGTTTTGACACTCTGTATAAAAAAAAAAAAAAAAATCACAGGGTGGGGGATGAGAAATCAATACTAGGAAAATATCTGGAAATTTACCCATTTGAATTCTACTATTTCCTTCTTAATTTTTCAAAGAAAACTTAATATTTTTAAATTCCCTAAATTGCAAACACTATACCTTATACTGTTCAGTTTCTTTTACATACACACACACACACACACACACACGCTCTTAATCAAGTCAAACATAGATTTCATAGAGCCAAACCCAGACTTCAAACATGCCAATCAATCAAGGCAAATAAGAAAATTAAGATTACAGGGCCAGACAACAGAATTAATGAAATTAGAATACCAGGAAAATAGTCTGCACTTTCAGGACAGTTTTCCATGTCAATTTCACTTAATGTTTTTAATATATACACACAATAATTTACTTAAATTCAGTGTAACACTCACTTGTCCAGAGAGTTGAAACCTCAAGGTATGTTTCATGTGAGGCTCTTTAAGGGGGTGACACTCAACATCCCAAAACTGAGCATAATCTCCTCTATCTCTGGGCAAAAACATGATGGAGACCTACAAAACAACACATCCAGGGAAGAAATTTAGACCTAAATCTCATGTACCTGTAATTGGTATACGGTTTTGCACTGGCTAGTTTTGCCGCTAACTGAAAAAGAATTTGAACAATTCTACTTTTGGTGGTCTTGTTACTATATACCACATCCAAAATACATTTTTATTTAGAGTTCTATGTAACATATTCCTCAAAATGTAAATGTTATTTACATTATCAAAAAATTCTAGAGCTGTCATGTACAAGACCTAAATGAGGAAGGTCACCCCAGAAACACAATCCAGTCTTTCATTACAATGCTTATGGAACCCTCTGCTGGCCATGCAGTAAAGGCCTAATGCCCAGAACCAGTTACCCTGACCACACACCTCAAAGTTATACATATGAACTGTAGGAGTACAACCTATAAAAAGCTCAGGATGAGAAAGCTGTAATAATTTAAAAGTAGTATCTTACAAAGTTTACCAGTGTTAAGTGCTTCCTTTATCAAAGAATTTAGTGTTAAAAATACTATTAGGTTAATCACTAATCAGTATCTTTGGATCTGAACTTAACATTAAAACTCTTAAGTGACCCTAATTTGATCACTAATTATACACATCAATAGTTGTGCTTTTTGGTAGTATTTCCTTAAATGGTCCCAGAATGATATGCCTTACTTAGGCAGGAGATGTTAGAAGATCTCCCATAACATCAATTAAGTACCCAGACCTGGAATTCAGTTAACAAATGTGATCTGGCAGTATGGTAAGCAAAAAACAAAGACTTCATGGAGGTTTCATTTCTATGTCTGGTACTATGTGAAAGGAGAAATTCCCAAGAGACAATCTAGTCCTGCATCCTTGTTTTTCCTTTCTCAAAGCTTCATTGAGACAGAATTCATATACCATACAGTTCACCCACTTCAAGTGTGGTCAGGGTTTTTAGTATAGTTTCAGAACTGGGCACCCACCACCACAATCTGATTTTAAAATATTTTCAACAATCCAAAAAGAATCCCCATACCGTCAGCAGTCATTTCCCACTCCCCTCTCTCACTCCCATGTCCAGCAAGGACATATTTACCTTCCGTCTCTACAGATTTACCTATTTTACACACTCCACATGCACTGAATCATATACTATGTGGCCTTTTGTGTCTGGACTGTTTCACTTAGCATGTTTTTTCAAGGTTCATGTGGTAGCATATTATCAGTGCTTCATTCTCTTTTATTGCCAAGTAATATTTCATTGCATGGACATACATTTTGTTTATCCACCTATCAGTTGATGGACATTTGGGTTATTTCTATCCTTTTTTTCATTTTTAATTTTTTTTTTAATGTTTATTTTTGAGAGACAGAGTGTGAGCAGGGAGGGGCAGAGAGAGAGGGAGACACAGAATCCTTACCAGGCTCCAGGCTCTGAGCTGTCAGCACAGAGCCTGACGCGGAGCTCGAACTCATAGACTGTGAGAACTCAGCTTGAACTCATGACTTGGGTCGAAGTTGGATGCTTAACCGACTGAGCCACCCAGGCTCTAGCCACCCTCTACCCTTTTTGGCTGTGAATATTTGTGTATAAATCTTTGTTTGAATGCTGGTTTTCAATGTTTTGGGATATATGTCCAGAAGTGGAGTTGCTGGCTCATAGGGTAAGTCTACATTTACTTTACTGAGGAACCGTCAAACTATTTTTCATTGCAGCTGTAACCATTTTCCATTCCCACCAGCAATGTACGAAGGTCCTAATTTTTCCGTATCTTTGCCAACACTTATTACGGTCTGGTTTTTGAAATCAGTCATCCTGGGGCATGAAGTGATATCTCATTGTGGTTTTGTTTTTGCATTTCCCTGATGAACAGTAATTCTAAATATTTTTTCATGTATTTACTGGCCACTTTCATATCTGTTTTTGGAGAAATGTCTATTCAGTTCTTGTACTCATTTTTTAAACAGGTAATTTGTCTTTGTATTATCTAGTTGTAAGAGTCTTTTTACTCATTTTGGATACAAGCCCTTAGTTAACATAGGACTTCTAAATATTTTCCTCCCATAATCTGGGATGCCTTTTTGCTTTTTAAAAAATTTTTTAAAATGTTTATTTATTGTTGAGAGACAGAAAGACACAGAGCGTGAGCAGGGGAGGGGTAGAGAGAGGGGGAGACACAGAATCTGAAGCAGGCTCCAGGCTCTGAGCTGTCAGCACAGAGCTCGATGCGGGGCTTGAACTCACAAACTGTGAGATCAAGAACTGAGCCGAAGTCGGTTGCCCAACCAACTGAGCCACCCAGGCGCCCTGCCTTTTCACTTTCTTAATGGTATCCTTTGATGTACTCAAGTTTTACATTTTGATAATTCATCTATTTTTTCTTTTATCACTTGTGCTTTATTGGTGTCACATCTAAAAAACCAAGGCTTAACTCAAGGTCATAGATATTTACTATGTTATCTTCCAAGAATTTTATAGTTTTAGCTCTTAACATTTAGGTCTATGGTGTACTTCAAGTTACTTTCTGGATACAGTGTGAAGTAAGGGTCAAACTTAATTTGCATGTGGGTATCTGTTGTCTGGGCACCATTTGTTGAAAATACTCTTTCCCTATTGAATTGTCTCAGTACCCTTATTGAAAAAAATCAACTGACTATAAATATTAGGGTATATTTGGGGACTCTCAACTCTATTCCACATATTCTAAATGTCTACCCTTATGTCAACAATACAGTTTTGATTACTGTAGGTTTTGAAAGTAGAAAGTGTGAATCCTCCAACTTTGTTCTGGGTGTTGTATGGAAGTCAATTTGACAATAAATTATATTAAAAAAAAAAAAAAAAGATTGTTTTGATTATGCTGGTTCCCTTGCATGTCTATATGAATTTTAGGACCAGCATGTCAATTTCTTTAAAAAACAAACAAAAACCAAACACCAACTGGGATTTTCAATTTGGATTATAATGAATCTAGAGATCAATTTAGGAAGTACTGCGATTTTAGTAATGTTAGATCTTCTGATCCATGAACATGGGATGCCTTTCCTGCTGGCTTTTTTTTTCTTCTTTCCAAACCTCCTCCCACCACCTTTGCCCCAAATGTTAAACTTTTGTTGAACAATGTGTCTGTACCCTATTATGCTGCTTTGCCTCTATCGTGGGCTGGGAAGTAAAATAAACTATGCTTGTAGAATAGCAATCCTTCCCAAAAAGCCAGGCTCTAGAAGCCTGTTATACAGACCTACTAAAGTACACAGTTTGTGATGATCATTGCTCAAAGATTCTTTTATAGTCAGTAATGAGTTTACAACTGTAGCATAGAACTGATTACAAGTCTAATTCCCTGAATAAATGGACCAATGTCATATAAATGGTACAGTTTAACTGAGTTTCAGCTGTTGGCATGAAAAAATGTATTACTGAGGCCAAGTGAATGACTAGTGTCACTAAGATATCTGAAGAAACTATGTCAGGTCTACAAACAAATTAGAGCTTAAGAGGGTCATGAGGGCACCTGGGTGGCTCAGTTGGTTGAGCGTCCGACTTCAGCTCAGGTCATGATCTTGCAGTTCATGGTTTCAAGCCCCACGTCAGGCTCTGTGCTGACAGCTCAGAGCCTGAAGCCTGCTTTGGATTCTGGTCTCCTCTCTCTGTTCCTCCCCTGCTTGCGCTCTGTCTCTCTCTCTCTAAAAAATAAATAAAGTTTAGAAAAAAAAAAAAGAACTTAAGAGGGTCATGATACTATGGGGCGCCTGGGTGGCTCAGTCAGTTGAGCATCTGACTCTTGATTTTGGCTCAGGTCATGCTTTCATGGTTTGTGGGATTGAGCCCCATGTATGTTGACAGCACAGAGCCTGCTTGGGATTCTCTCTCTCCCATTCTCTCTGCCCCTCACCTGCTTGTGCTCTCTCTAAAAAATAAATACACAAACATTAAAAAAATAAAAAGAGGGTCTTGGTACTAAAACGATCCATCACCATTTACCCACGAAGATATATTGTTGACTATGATATGAACACTGACTTGTTTTTAAGTAGTGGTAGATGTTTCTCATAGGGTTAGTGGACAAAACTATCGCCTAGATTAGAGCTACTCGAAGTGTGTTCTAAGTACTGGCAGCCTGCAGGCACATGAAGTGCTTATACCAAAACGTAAATCAATCCTACCACTAAGTATGGCATTTTGTTTAGCTATGTACAAAGCAAGACCTCTGCTGCAGGAAGCACTCCACTGACTTGTACTGAGGCAGACCTCTTCTCCTATGGCAACCTGGCTGTTAGCAGCACTAGTCTAGATGAAGGAACTACTCTGGGTGGAAACAAAAGCACTCCTGGTCAATCAACACCAGTTTCTTACCAAAAGCTGTAAAAAAAAATGTCAACACTCACCTTTTGAATTCCATGGCTTTCCAGTATACCAGAAATAGGAGAACATCTGAATGCTGCATAGGTAGCTCTAAAGACATCTCCACTGTCATTGACTCCCTACAATCATTTAAGCAATCAAATGAAAAAATATAAAAGTCAGTAGATCAATTCAGAGTGAGACCGTTATGTTTATGGTTACCAAGGACACACAAACCGGTTTTGTAGGGCACAGGAGAGCTCAAAGCCTGCCTAGAAGCAGGAGTGCTACTAAACTCAGCTCACACAAGACTTCATGCTGCCTCTCCTCCCTCCATCAGCAACCATTCCTTCCTGGCTACAGTCATCTGTAGGATGACACTCATAATATCAAAGGATTTGCCTTCTCGAAAACCCTGAAGACCCTGTTGAATGTGCATTTTAATAACCTATGCAAAACTAGTTGTTTATTTCTTTTCAGTAGGTCCAGCACTATCTTTTGCACGTATGTTGTGGGTATTGTGGCTCAAAACTGCTTCTGTCACACAAAACACATGGCAAAAAGGCCACAGTGTTGTAAACAACACACATGACAATATGCTTAATTCAGACAGAACCTACTGGCAGAGACTGTTTGCAGTATACAGTAGCTAGCACACACTGACACAGAACATTCACTTCTGTCTCCTGCACTAGCTCCTACCCGCTGAAAACACAAAACAGCACTCAGAACAAGGGAGAGAAAAATGCACATGTGCACGCGCATACACACAATGTTCCATAATAACGCTTTTATATATTTTTCAAAATAGTTATTTCAGATAAAAATCAGGACTGTAGAAGGTAGTTCATTAAATGAGCAAGCCCATATTTTCACATCCATTCTGTAATTTGACTCTCAAAACCACCTTGTGAAAAAGATGGGGCATATATTAACCACATCTATAGAGAAAATCAAGTAAGTGAATTAGTGGAACTAAAAAAGACAATAATCTCAACCTATGCTCATAACTCAGTTTTAAAACACCCTGCATAAAGTGTAAACATTAAAATGAATATATTTAAGGCCATTACTACTGACCTTGACATAAGGTGGAGCTAAAGATGACAGATGCCACTTCACTTCTGTGTTACCATGATTCTCAAGTTCCAGAAAATTTTCTACAAGGAACACACATATCACAACTCAATTCTTGCAGAGGTAAGTAAACAAGCAGATTACTGTGACAATGTGTAACAATGACTAATTACCTCATCATAGGGGGAAAAATACAATCATTAGATCCCCAGAGGAACCCAACAGGAATTTATAGTATTTTCTAACAAAATCAAGATTTACAAGTACCTTATTTTTTTTAATGTTTATTTATTTTTGAGAGAGACAGAGCATGAGCAGGGGAGGGGCAGAGAGAGGAGACACAGAATCCGAAGCAGGCTCCAGACTGGGAGCTGTTAGCACAGAGCCTGACGCGAGGCTCAAAACCATGAGCTGTGAGATCATGACCTGAGCCGAAGCCAGATGCTTCACCAACTGAACCACCCAGGTGCCCCTGTCTTGTTTTGGTTTTTAATCAAAGTATAATGAAGGGCTTAAGCAAGAGAGCAATAAGATGATTTACATGTGTAAAGAATTACTGGCTGCTGTGGGAAAGAGAGACCGCTAGGGAGTCAGAGTAGATGAGGAGTCCTGGTAAGGCGCCACAGCAGCAGTTCAGCGAGGATGCACGGGGTGGTGTGTATCAGGCCTGAGTCACAGCAGTGGGAGGAAAAGCAGTGGGCAGACAGGGGATCCATTCTGAAGACAGACTGCAAAGGACTTGCTAGTGGACTGGATGAGGAGAGAGAGAGAGAGAGAGGAAAAGCAATCAACTTCCAGGGAATTGGCTTAATGGGCAGACAGTGGTGCCACTCACTGACACAGGTTAAGGCTGGAGAAGCTGGTTTCATGGGTAAAATAAGAGTTCTGTTTGTGAGATGCCCACCCATAGAAGCTGAGCAGGGTGCAGGGAGAGCAGAGAGAAAGAAGGGAACATAAGCAGGCCCAGGAAGAAGAGCCCTCAGTGGAACCCGAGAAGGAGCAAGTGAGGCAGGGAAGACCAGGAGAGGCACAAGAAGTATGTAGTCCAAGAAAGAAGGAGTGGTCGCCAGTGTCGAGAGGTCAAATTAACAAAGACCCATAAGCTTTGCACAGTGGCAGTATCATAGCCAATGAAGTTTATCAAAAGTGCAATTACTGCTAATTGAAAAAAAAGACCCATAGAAGAGATGCTCCCTTTTCAGTGACCTCTATAGCAGTGGGGTCAGGGCAAGATGGCAGCACCAGCTCTGCTACAGACTAACAAAAGGAAGGCAGAGAGCACAATCCCACCATGAGGGAGGGATGCCGAGGAAGCAGGGAGAGCAGCAAGGAGACGAGGCCAAAGAAGGTATTCCTTAAACATGTGACGGCAGGGTGCCCTGTGTGCCAAGAGAAAGGCATCAACAAAGGGAGAAACTGATGACACAGGAGAAAGAAGAGGTGGAGTAAGGCCTTGAGAAGAGCCTAGCTTCCAAGCAGAAGAGTTTATCTGGGATGGAAGCAGAAGTCTTGCATTTAGTCTAATGGCTTTTATATTGGCAGTGAAGAGTGAGGCAAAGTCAAGAGCTAGAAAGAGTGAGAGCAGGAGCAGCAGATGGATGCTGAGAAGAGATGAAACTGTCAAACGATGGCCAGAAATGGGAAAGGATACACACCAAGGAGGGCTGGTAGGAAAGCCTGGTACTGAGGAGCATCTGAGAGCTGAGACCATGAATCTGTGGACACAGCCCCAGGTTTCTCCAGAAGTGCTGCCTAGTACAGTAGAGACACAGGGCTGGGAGAAGTCTGGCTCTAACAAGGGTTGGGATCTTGCCAGACAGGAATGCAGAAGGAGGGACACACGGCAGTTAAAAACATTCCTAAGGCAGTAACTGCAGTGACAGACCACAGAATTCAAGCAGAAGTGGACGAGGCTGGGGTGGTGGAGAGTGAGAAGGTAGTAGGGCCAATGGCCTGAACATCTGAATGAAGCCACAGAGCTGCTGGAACTCCCAGAGGACACGAGTGGGGAAGACGGGCAAAGCGATGGGTGATGGTCGGAGGGGGACAGTCTTGATGGGCAGTAGAATCTGAGCATGAGTAGGAGACAAAGCCAGTTAGAGAGGCAAGGAGTGGAGGGTCATGTGACAGAAGGTCCAAACCCTTTCCAACAGGTCCCACATGTAATCCCATTCACTGAGACTGAGCCATCACGGGCAGGGGAGAGGGGAGAGCAAAAGCAGTGTTCTCAGGACATTTGAAGAATATTAGCAGTACTAAGTGTCCACTAGGTGACAAACATTGTGCCAAGTGCTTTACATATATTATTTAATTTACTACTCAAAGCCCTCTGTGAGAGGAGTCAATTATGATGGTCATTTTACATATGGGGAAACTGAGTCTATTTAACCTCTGTAGTGCTTCAAAGTCACACTAGTGAGTGACAGAACCAGGTTTTACCCACTTTCCTCTCTTCTTCAGCTGCTAACTTATTAGCAGTCTAGTAAAAGACCTAGTGAGAACTGAGAAGGGATGGTTCTGACCAGGTAGAATCTGAGACTCCCAGAATATAAATAGTTCTTAAACACCTAGATTTAACATTTTAGGATTTTTTTTATTTTTTTATTTTTTTATTTTTTTTCAACGTTTTTTATTTATTTTTGGGACAGAGAGAGACAGAGCATGAATGGGGGAGGGGCAGAGAGAGAGGGAGACACAGAATCGGAAACAGGCTCCAGGCTCCGAGCCATCAGCCCAGAGCCTGACGCGGGGCTCAAACTCACAGACCGCGAGATCGTGACCTGGCTGAAGTCGGACGCTTAACCGACTGCGCCACCCAGGCGCCCCATAACATTTTAGGATTTTAAAGCTCCCCCAAATCCTGCCCATCATTGAAATGACTACCAGTGACCACCTCTCTCCTGAAATAGAGGACAATTTTATCCCTGTTATTACAATATGGCTCACTAAGAACAGTGTTAGACTCAACAGATCAGTGACCATTTGAATTACATAACTTGTGAACCACACCTGAAGTTTCACCAGGTTCTGTTGCAGGAAAAGTAATAGTCTTGTTTCTTATCTCAACTTTTGTGGAAGGTGGTTTTGTCATTGGTTTTACCAGATGACAAACTGAAGGCTCAGTTCCTGGGGAAAGGATTCCAAATGGGCTGGAAGCCAAACGAGTGAGGAGTTCTTTTTGGGTCAAGTCTTCTTGAATTTGAACTTTCACAATTTTCTGAAATGAGCCAAATAAAGGAGATAAGACACAAATGGAGCTATCATTTTAAAGAAACAATTCCTATTTTTAAATCACGGTGGAGAAAAGTAATGCCAAACAAATGGAAAACACTGATGGATGAGAAAGTTTATTCAGATCTCGATGTGAATCTTTGACTCCTCCCTCTCTTCCCCAACTCCCTTCTTTTTCAAAGTAGATTTTGCAAATTAGTAATGGTTTCTAGGCCCCACTCTCCATTCCTGCCCCCACTCAGGAGAACTGTTCAGATCGCTAATGGAAAACTATGTGCTAAGTGCTCTGTCTGAATAAGTCTAGTTCAGCTGAAAGAATAGCCCCCTTCATTTCATTTCTGAGATGTTAGAGCTAATAAGCCTCATGACACTTAAGCTGCAAAACAGGAAAAATTTGCTTAAAAAACACTAAAAGTACCTTCTGTCCACTGTCACAGTGTATATAAATCAAACCACTCCATGGGAACATTGACTGTTTTGTGGATAAGGAGGAATTAGGACTCACAAGAATTTGTAGCTTACTCCTAAAAAGAAAGAATTTAATAATGAAAAGCAAGAACATCCTATACTTTAATAGCAATAACCACAGAGTTATCAATACTGTTCCATCAATGACCAACTCTTTCCTTGTTGCTCAAGAAGGAGCTGAGAAGAGGCGAGATCCCATCCACATGTGATTTTATATCAGCCCCACCTCCGTGGCTCACAAAAAGTTGAGTGACATAAACCTATGAACCGAAGGGCAAAACTCATGTGAAAAGAGACCAGGCCATAGAAATACCATTTAAAAAGCAATTCAAAATTAAAACTTCTGGAGCAAAAGACTAAAATACAGAAGCTCTGAGGCACTTTATCATAAAACTTATCATAATAAAGAATGATACAGTCACAGTATAAAGGGAATTAAATAACTGGGAAAGAAACTGGAAGAAAAAGGGGGGATGGGAAATAAATGAAATATTGGTTTTTTTTTTAATTTTTTAAAAATGTTTTATTTATTTTTAAGAAAGAGAGAGAGACAGAACATGAGTGCAGGCAGGGGGCAGAGAGAGAGGGAGACACAGAATCCTTAGTAGGCTCCAGGCTCTGAGCTGTCAGCACAGGGCCTGATGCGGGGCTTGAACCCAGGAACCGTGAGATCATGACCTGAGCCGAAGTCGGACGCTTAACCGACTGAGCCACCTAGGTGCCCCAACAATATTGCTATTTACCCAGTTGCTAAAATTTTATGCTCACTGTTCTCTTCAAGAGCTATGGAATGTCAAAGAAGACTTTTAAATGTGGACAATGTAATCATATTTGTGACTTAGAAGAAACGACCAGTTACAAAGGATACGTTGGCATACATATCAAAAATGGCAGAGCAAGATTATTTTCCATTCCTAATGGCTAAATACACAGGGTGACAGAAAAAGTGATTCATGAACAATTCATTTCCCTAACTTTCCAACCATTAATCGGTAAATGTTTAATTGATTGCTTTGGTCCTAGGAATATTTCTCTGGAGTATGCCTAACCATACCTCAATACTAGTCACTAAACTCTCCTAAAATGCATACTCCATCACTTTGCAAAAGTTAATAAATTCATGCTGCTCTTCTGCAAAGTTGCTATCCCCAAACAGGTAGTGACTTTCAGACGTGAATGTTCTGTGCTGACCCAGACAACGTTCCTGAAAAGCTGTAGAACTGCAGCTTTACCTCCTATCAGTAACTAAGCTGCACACAGTGGACAGCTGTTCATCAGCATTTGGTCCCAAATACTTCCTTCTGTCTTAGACTAGTCTTTGTGCAAAACAGCAAGCTAGGTTATGGCTCAGACATATTAAATATCAGGAAGCTTTGTCTGTAAAATGTCCTTTGGACAAAACCAGCAGAATAAATTGAGCCAGACCTAAGATAACCAAGGATAGAACCCTCTGGGCTTTAGGGACTACCACCTCTCATCGTATGCCCAACTGCATCCCTTGCTTTGTAATTTGGTAGGCAGAGTAACACATCTACACATTCTGATGTTTTCCACTCCAGGAAATCCTTCCCACCTCACTCATACCTCTTGACCCTTTTAGGCTATGTACACCATAACTGGCTATGGACATGGTCTCTATTCTGCTAAAGAGCATGAATCCTGAAGTTCACTGTGGTCCCACAAAACCAAATGGAGCTCAGTACGGGGAGCATATGGCAAAATTCTAATGAATAAGTTAAAATGGCGTATTATTTGATCCTTAAAAAGTCACCATGTTAATACCTGAATAAAATCTGGAGGAAAAGGAAGTCATACTTACTCTGGTGGGATAAATCCATGTTGTGGTGTTACTGTAAGGCAATGTGCTGGCCAGTACAACTCAAATTTCAGTAACCTAATGGAATTATTTAAAATCTGGAAACATGCAGTTTTTGCCAGGTCACCTATTATATCAGATAAGTAAGATATAACTTACATTTAGCATTAGTGAAAAAAAAATTAATAAATGGTAAAAATGAATCCTAAATACATTAGTCTACCATCTTATTTTGCTTTACAGGAATTTCAAATCCCTGGTAAAAGAAGACCATTTGTTTACTCTTGGAAACTATAAAGATACTGAACAAAGTTCAACACCCTGAACAAAGAGAAAAAAGGACATCTGGAAATTGTTACCCCCTGGTCTTATCTTGGGCACATACATTGGTACCATATTTTTTCCTACTCTGAACCAACTATATCGATGTTAAGACTTAGTATAATAGGCCAAGTACCTTGGGGCAAGGGATGTGGTAGGATGAAGGGCCCATGGGTGAGTGGCCCTACCATATGGGGAATTGGGAGCTTGGAATGAGGACCATGGCCTTGTGCCGGACAATGTTCTAGTTGAGCGTGAGGTAGGTCTCAAAGAGACCTACGTAGAAGAGGACGTGTGTAAGCCACTGGTCACCTTTGCATACAGTCCATGAACATTACTAGATGAGCCACAGACTCAGAATGAGTATAGGCCTGGTTTCCAGAGCTCACTGCTGTTGTGTTGTTGTTGACATACTCACAAGGAGAAGGAGCTATCAAAATCAAGTGTTCAGGCTGGACAGCCCACATTTCCTTCGAGAATGATTTATCTTGAGGTGGGCGAACAGCTTCTGAAAGAAGTGGAGAACCTTGAGGACCTTTAACTGGCAAAACATCCAAAGAAACATTGCCACCATGTTTCCCAGAACTGTCAGATTCACTACAGAGAGAGAAAGAAACAGAGAGGGGGAGAGGAAAAAAATAAAATATGAATAAAAGCTTATGACTAAGAATGTTAACCATTTGCCATGCACTGCAAATGAAATACCATGTTTTCTCACCAACATTTTTACTGTGATGTTTTACTTTTTGGTTGAATAGAAGTTGTGTATTGAAATATAATAATGTTCTCAAAAAAAAAAAAAAAAAAGAAATCTAATAATGTTCTGCTTTAAAAAAAAAAAAAAAGATAAAAAAACCAGACTGTGTCACCTTTTTATATGAATTCTTCCTAAGTCTAAAAACATTTAGAGGTGCCTGGGTGGTTCAATCAGTTAAGTGTCTGACTTCAGCTCAGGTCATGATCTTGCAGTCTGTGAATTCAAGCCCCATGTCAGGTTCTGTGCTGACAGCTCAGAGGCTGGAGCCTGCTTTGGATTCTGTGTTTCCCTCTCTCTCTGCTCCTCTCCTGCTCACACTATCTCTCAAAAATGATTAAATGTTAAAAAAAAAAAATTAAAAAACAATAAAACCATTTAGATAAAACTAAAGGTGCATTATGTAATATATTGTGTATCTTTCATGGAATAAAAATTCTTCACTGTGTATTCTTAATGTTTAAAAAATACAGTATAGGTCTAATATTATTATACTAATCTTTAATTAGAATACTCAATGATTTCTTTACTGTCTTGACCTCAGCATGCTATCTGAAGTCTCTTAAAAGGTTTACCAGAAAACTACCCAATATTAAAAATTTTTTAAAAACAACAAAACTTTTTTCATTAAAAACAAATTTTTTTTTAATGTTTATTTTTGAGAGAGAGAGAGAGAGACAGAATGCGAGCAGGGTAGGGGCAGAGAGAGAGGAAGACACAGAATCCAAAGCAGACTTCAGGCTCTGAGCTGTCAGCACAGAGTCCAGTGCGGGGCTCAAATCCACAAACTGCGAGATCATGACCTGAGCTGAAGTCGAATGCTCAACCAACTGAGCCACCCAGGCGTCCCCCAAAACAACAAAACTCTTAATGTATCTATAACTGTACAGTGATAACTATTTTCATGATGCTAACACCAAACATAGTCTTCCAGGCAAAATACTATGGTGAGAAATGCTGATGAGGCTTAAGATTTTTAAGTGTTAAAAGTGTTTTCTATTCGAGCCCCGCGTCGGGCTCTGGGCTGATGGCTCGGAGCCTGGAGCCTGTTTCCGATTCTGTGTCTCCCTCTCTCTCTGCCCCTCCCCCGTTCATGCTCTGTCTCTCTCTGTCCCAAAAATAAATAAAAAATGTTGAAAAAAAAATTAAAAAAAAAAAAAAAAAGTGTTTTCTAATAAGCCTTAGATTACAAAAAATTGTAACTTGAATAAATTTTGTAATCACAGTAGCACATGATTTACCTGAAGTTCAACGAGGCAGTGCCCAAATTCTTTTACCATACAGCAGAGCTACATCTTTATTTTAAGCAGACACTCAGCAGACAGAGGGAATCCTCTCCTCGCCTCTTACCCATTGCCCTCTCACCTGCTCCTTTTGAAATCAGACCTCTACTGCCCAGAGAAATAATGGAGGCACCAGCCAATAAGTCAGAAACAATTTTTTAAAAATTATAAAGCTGATCCTTGGCTTTTTAGTTTCCTAAGAACCTGTTTCTCACAATTTAAGTGAATTTCAAAATAATTTTTAATGTAACTACTATCTTTAATTATTTGATTACATATTTTAGAAAAAATTATCATTAAAAGTATAGGGACCCTTTTAATATATTGTTGAATTCAGTTTGCTATTATTTTGTTGAGGATTTTTACATCTGTATTCATCAAGGATAATGACCTGTAATTTTCTTTTTCTGTGGTGTTTTTGCCTAGTTTCATTATCAGGGTAATGCTGGTCACATTAAGAGAGTTTAGAAGACTTCCTTCCTCTTCGGCTTTCTGGAATAATTTGAGAAGGATAGATACTAGCTTTTTGAACAGGAAGTCATCAAAACAAAATGAAAAGGCAACCTACTGAAAGGGAGAGGATACTTGCAAATCATTTATCTGATAAGAGGTTACCATCCAAATTATATAAAGAACTTACACAACTCAGTATCAAAAAAATAACTAGCCTGATCAAAAAAATGGGCAGAGGACCTGAATAGACATTTTCCGAAAGAAGACATACAGATGACCAACAGGCACAGGAAAAGATGCTCCACATCACTAAGCATCAGGGAAATGTAACCAAAACCATAATGAGAAATCACCTCACACCTGTCAAACTGACTATTATCAAAGACAACAAATAAATGTTAGTGAAGATGGAGAGCAAAGGAATCCCATGTGCACTCCTGGTGGGAATGTAAACTGGTGTGGCCCCTAATGGAAAATAGTATGGAGGTTCCTCAAAAAATTAAAAATAAAGCTACCATATGATCTAACAATTCTACTCTGAATATTCATCCAAAGAAAATGAAAATCCAACTGGAAGAGACATATGCATCCTTATGTTCACTGCATCACTATTTAAAACAGCCAAGATACAGAAGCAACCTGTGTCCATGACAGATGAATGGATAAAGATGTGGTTTATATACCCAGTGGAATATTAGTCATAAAAAAAGAATGAAATCTAACCACTTGTGACAACATGAACCTAGAGGGTATTATGCTAAGTGGAATAAGTCAGAGAAAAACAAATACTAAATGACTTCACCTATATGTAGAATCTAAAAAACAAAATGAATGAACAGACCAAAAAAACCAGACTCTTAGACACAGGAAACAAACTGCTGGTTACAGGAGGCAGGGAGAGGGGTTAGGGGTGAGTGAAATAGGTGAAGGAGATTAAGAGGTACAAACTTTCACTTATAAAATAAATTATGGGGATGGAATATATAGCATAGGAAGTACAGTCAATAATATTATAAGTTTGGTGACAGATGATAACTAGACTTATTGTGGGATCATTTCATTTCACAATGTATAAAAAAATCAAATCACTATGATGTACATCTCAAATGAATAGGATTATTGTATGTTAATTATACTCTAATAAAAACTTTTAAAAAGTATGGGAAAAGAGGGCAAGGTTAAATGAGCTGGAGGCTCCAGGTGGGTGGGTCTGAGTCAGCTATTAGTTGGTGGCTGTGACTTGTAGAGAACCCTCAGCCAACATGAGTTGGCAATGATGTGCCAAGGAGAAGATGAGAAGATTGGTTAAAAATAGGAGGATAGAGTAAAATTCAAATATACTGAGGATAATGAAGGCAGATTCTCAGTATTGGAGTTATCAGTGTAAACTCATGATTTCAACATATTTATAAACAGATGTGGATACATGTGGATTTATATAAAATGCATATATTTCCTAGCTCTGTCCATGGAGGGAGCCTAGAAGTACTAACACCTGAAAAGCAATAGCACACTTACTACTCATATCCTAGTGTCTAATACCATTTTCTACTAAAATGAACCAGGACCCCTATCCCAGGGCTGGGACAGGAAATGCATAAGACAAACCTAAAATAACCATCATGCCGGTGAATAAAAAGTCAGATTAAGCAACCGAATGAGGACAGTAAAGAATTTATACTGAATTCACCGGTCTGCCCAAATATAAGTAAGTACACAAAAGAGGGTGAAGTAAATCTCTTCCTCATAGTGGAAAGACAATTAGTAAATGTAAAAAGATAGAATTAGAAAATCACCATTTGGTAAATAAGACAGTACTAAGATGATTCAAGCAATAATCATCAGTGGGTACTACAAGTTTGAAAAGGAATAAGATAACTCATCATCTCTAAGGATCTTCCTTTAAGACATTTATTAACTAACTACCATGAAGAAACCTGGAAGGCACCATTTTAACTAAGTGATAAAAATATTTCAAGTAATGGGACAAATCAGCATTGTTTAGCACCTGAGATGCGCTGAGGAAACAAACAGCATCGTATCTGTGATGTGAGGGACATTTTACAAAGTAACTAGTCTGTGCTCTACAAAAACATCAAAGTCACTCACTGGTAAGAAAAGGGTTAGCAGCTGGCCTGTGCCATTTTCCCCTTTTTACCAGGCAGGAAAAGCCCAGGAAAAAAAAAGAAAGATGACTCAGTCAAATCCCCTTGTAATCTTCCTAACGACATCTCCCAGCAATCATACTAATTTACTTTTCTATAGAATACTTATGAAGAATGTTCCTGGTCTGTCTAGAATTGGTTAAGGTATAGAAAATAAAAATTTATGAATTTTTTCAACATAGTTGTTTGAAAAAAATTATCACATAAGGTATGTAATTACACAAGAATAAGAGAGCTTCCATGATGGAAACAGCCACCCCTTCGTGTTAGTAATGTATCACGTGCACAGCTTAGAGACCTCATGTTAAATGTGAACTAGAGTGGAGTATTCATGTTGCAAGAAGGACCTAGGAAACACAATTAGCAATCCTGATTTCCTCATGTTTCATCTAAAATTGTTACTAAAGCTTAGTTCTGGGTAGTATCTTTGATTCTGTGGCTCTGATTTGATGATCCAACCTTCTGCGTTCCGTCGTGAAAGAGAAGGACAGACTGAAAAAGTATTCTATATTCAAAGAGGTAAAGAGACAGGCTAAATGTAACATGTGATCTCAGATTAGATTCTGGACCAAAGAGGAAAAGAAAAGAGGAGGTTTTTGCTTATTTCTTTGATTTAACTATAAAGAACTTTACTGGGGAACTGGGGAATCTGCATGAAATCTGTGGACTAGATGTTAGTACTGTAACAACACTAAGGTCCTAATCTGGATGGGTTTACTACAGCTATATAGGAGAGGGTCTGCGTTTTTAGGAAACCGGATGAACTGGTCATTATGCCTGCAATTTACTCTTAAAAGGTACAGAAAAAAGTTATACACACATAAACAATAATAAGGTAAATGTGGCAAAATGTTAGCAACCAGGGAATCTCAATGCAGGTTTAATATGTACTATTTTTAAACTTTTCTGTAAATTTAAAATTATTTCAACTTAAACCAAAATATAAAGATGTAATAAACATTTTGAGGCAAAAAAGTATGGAGAAAAGATCAGCTCTACTGTGAATTAACTTCTCTTGAAATATGATGAGAGATGTTTTGTTTCTCTGTTTTACCTTTTAGATTCTACGCTAGCTTTGGAAGAAGGCTGAAGGAATTCACTGCTAGACACGGAATCTCTGAATTCTCCAATTACTGAAAGTATAATTTTACGCATGTTTCCATAAAAGAGCTGAATATCATTAGGCCGTTGGGGAAGATCATACACTGAAATAGAAAATAATATTTGAAATATATGAATCTTCACATAATCACACCACAAAAATATAACAGATAAATTTATACATTTACAGCAACAGGTTGGGGTGGGTGACATTTGACGTTTACAACTATTGACGAGGATGAAATTATAGGCAGCTCAGGCTCTGGCCTTGGATTTGGTGACCTAACCTCTCCAAGCTTTCGTCTCCTCAAGGATAATAGAAAAAATTATGATCCATCTCAGGGGTTGTTGTGAGCATTAAAGTATGAATGTGTTTAAAGCTACATATGGCATCAAGCTGACTGTGGGCCAGGTAACGTTTTAATCCCTTCATACATATTATTCTAGTTAGCTTTCACAGCAACTCTTTGAAGTAGGAATTATGTATTCTGGATTCTACATTTAAATTAGACATTAAGAATGACACTTTTTAAATGAAAAGTGTTTAAAAGAACACAGTAAGTGTAAGTGGAAATTTGTAATAACCAAAGATATCAGACTACAAAAGTTTATATCAAGTGTGAAAATATTTGCCATAAATCACACATTTTACAAAACAAGATTATAAATACCTGTAACAGTAATATACTCAAACAAACGTTATTCAAAATAACCACATAAAAAGTTCAACTGCAACACTCCCATAGGTGATCTACTAAAACTAACCAACACAAAACAAAGTGGGATTGTTTCCTCCCTTCCTCTGGACAATAAATACACCACCTCAAGGAACCCAGTATTCTGGTGTCCCAAACACCTACCTGAAGTCCTACCTCTTCCCCATCTTAGATGAGTGGTCTTGACAGATTACATGGGCTCTTGGTTGGGTTTGTCAACATGACCCTTAATATAACACATTTCTTGAATTTCTGTACACACAACTCCCTCTCCTTGGACTATCCTTCCCCATTCTGGTCCTCATCTTCTCCATCTTATCAACTCCTCCCCATTCTAAGTGTTTCCATCTACAAAGCACAGTTCAGTTTAACTCTCTGATTAGGATCTTTCTTATGATGAAGAGATAAGGAAGGTAAAACTCAGAGGAGATGAAGTTGCAGAGATGGTCTTGAATTGCTTCAGCTCCAAATCCAAGGTTCGTTCTATACTCTGCACCCTTAACGCACTACTGACAAGATTCATTTCAAATCTTTTCATTATTTTAAAAAATTTTTTCAATGTTTATTTATTTTTGAGAGACAGCGTGTGAGCGGTGGAGAGGCAGAGAGAGAGGGAGACACAGAGTCCAAAGCGGGCTCCAGGCCCTGAGCTGTCCGCACAGAGCCCAATGCGGGGATTGAACTCACGAACCGTGAGATCATGACCTGAGCCAAAGTTGGGCGCTTAACTGGCTGAGCCACCCAGGCGCCCCTCTTTTCACTATTTTTAACTATCCATCCCAACCTTCCCTTTGAGCAGATGACTTAGACTCCTAACTACTGGAAAGATGAGTATTCTGCATCACCTCTACATAGGCATAAATATCCTTTTACCATTTCATAATTTAGAAGCAATATATACTTTACCATTAAAAAAACCCTAGAAAACAGGAGTGCCTGGTTGGCTCAGTCAGTTAAGTGTCCAATTCTTGATTTCGGCTCAGGTCATGATCTCACAGTTTGTGAGTTTGAGACCCATGTTGGGGCTCAACATGGGGCTCCCTCTCTTTGCCCCTCACCCACCTTCTCTTTTCCTTTCTCTGTCTCTCAAAATAAACTTAAAAAAAAAATAAATAAAACCTAGAAAACAAAAATAAAGGAAAAAAACATGACCACCTGAAATTCTACTACCAGAACATAACCACTGGTAATATATGGTGTCTAAATCCTGCGATTTTACCTGTGAAGCTGTATATAGACACATTAAATTATTTTTACCATAATAAGACCTTATTATGCAACTTTAAAATAATTAAGTTATTTTAAAATAAAATAATAAGACATTCTCATGTCTTTAATATAAAATCATATCATTATTTTAATAGCATCAACATTTTCTATTACATAATCGATGCCTTATTCTTGGACATTTAGGTTACTTCTTGCTATTATAAACAACACTGTGGTAAAAATCTGTCCATTATCACATAATTTGTATGTGTCAAGACATGTTTTTTTGTATCAGTAATAAACTCTATTAGATGCTTGAATGGTTCAGCTCAAATAGAGCTAAATATCTAGGTTGGAGCTATTCCACCGCTGTCTATTTTGGATTGATTGATTGATTGATTGATTTTGCCACCATCACATCCTCCATAAACTGCATAGCCGGCACAAATCTCAAAATGAGTTCAAGTTTTGCCAATGATTAAATCTTAAATAGTAATTACTCTGGATTTAATAATGACCATTCATTCTCCTGTTTACAAGTCTACCCATAAAGTAGGTGTCATAAGATTATTCATAACATCTAACATTTATATAGCAAAGCTCTCTCATTTCATCTTCACAATTCTGTATGCATGAGAAGATAGATATTATTACTCTCATTTTACAAATAAGGAAACTGAATCTACGTAACATTGAAAGCCATACAGCAGAATTGTGGCTCAAACTCAGCCTAACTCCACAATCTAAACTAATACTCTTTCTCCTTATATTATATCACTGGACCTAGATAAATCTTTTGGGTCATGATGAAATTCTTACCTTCAGTTACTTGTAACTCATCCTGAAACGTTTCAGCAAAATCAATGTTCTGCAGCACACTATGTTCTGGAAGTATTTGTTCTATAATCCCTGGTTTGTGCAATAGGGCTCTGCCAACAGAGATTTTTACTCAAAAACTATTTTACATAAATTCAATTTTCATTAGTGTATTTGGCAAATCTCACAAACAGCATGAATGATTCATTAGTATATAGATCTCATATCTTAAATCCTAATATAAGTGATTTTTAAAAGAAAATCTGTTTTGGACGTTCCCTTAAAAGTTATACATGGAAGTGTAGTCATCAATTTCAGTTAAATATTAACATCAAAATGAGAACTCCCAACTGTAACAGTAGAAAGAGTAAAATTAGATTATCTTCAGGTCTTACATTTTCATTATTTGTAAGAATTTGATCATAGTTAGAAATCTGTCTCAGAAAAAACCAAAAGAATAGGCCAAGAACATGATTTAAGTACATGAGAGAGGGACATTTAAATTACCATGTAACTATATTTACCTGGCCTCTTCTAGAGAATCTCTGAGGTGAGAGAATTGAAATGTACATTTCTCTGTAATACTGTGATGTTCACAAACAAAAGAAATTATATGCTGTACACATGCAGCAAAGAGGGGCTCTAAAACAATATGCTGATTGTTATATCCCAGTAGAGAAAAGGGAAAAATAAAAACCAATACCCAGTAATCTAATTTCTCCAAATGTCAGTTTCTGCATCTAAAATACTTACTTGACAAACAAAACCAGGTTCAAAGTTGAGATCTTGAGTCTATTCTAACATCATGTAGCAACATATCACTCAAATCTCTTTTTTTTTTTTAATTTTTTTTAACATTTATTTATTTTTGAGACAGAGAGAGACAGAGCATGAACGGGGAAGGGTCAGAGAGAGAGAGAAACACAGAATCTGAAACAGGCTCCAGGCTCTGAGCTGTCAGCACAGAGCCGGACGCGGGGCTCTAACTCACAGACTGCAAGATCATGACCTGAGCCGAAGTCGGATGCCCAATTGAGCCACCCAGGAGCCCCTCAAATCTCTTTTTTAACATTCCAATAATCCTCAACAGATTAAAAATAATAAAACAATTTCCTAAATTACATACCAAAATAGAACATAGCAGAGCACAAAGGGTTGGAAGAAGGAAATATTGGTATATGCATATACCCCTCCCCCACTGAGGGCTAATGATTTCCTACTGACAGATGAAATATCGTGAGCTTCGTTTATTTTATATTCAGTCCTCTAGGCTAGGAAGCAGATTTTTATAACACAAGAATTCTGAATTCAACATACAAGAATGTTACCTATGTTTAAATCACATCTAAATCTAAATGTCTAAATTTGACATTTCTGTATATTAAACTATATTTAGAGGTACCAAATTTTCTAGAAGCACATGTTTTAAGCTAGCATGTGTTTTAACATCCTACACACTTCTAAACACAACTTGATCCTTTCCAATAATTCACAACATTCCTAGAAATACTACAAATAAGTCAGGTGTGTTTATATACAATATATTTTTTCAGTAGTTCTTAAATCTTTTCTAAACTTGACGTACCATCATTAGGAAGATCATCCTGTTACGAAGTCTAAGGTGCCTATTTGCATAAAAGAGAAGGGGCACAATAGGTATGCCTAGTAAAGAACGCACACTGCAAACACAGCAGATGGGTTTCATACAGGCATTTCTTTCCTCACAATGTGGTGGACTGTCAGCCACACAAATTTTAACAAGATTTTTCATCTACCGGTTCACTAAGAAGTAGCTGAGCATGTTCTATACATTTCAAGTCCCAAACCATTTTTAAGCCTTCATTATTTCTACTGAATAGTTCCCAACATGATAAGTAACTTACCTTCGATACTGCTGCCTTGAGATTTCATCACCACCAAAGAAGTATACAGTTGACATTTCTGTTATAGTTGTAGAACTGTTCTCTCTGTCTGAAGGATTATATATTATAGTAACATCCTGATGCCAAGAAAAACAAATCAGGAGTAAATATTAAATATTTTTCTTAAGTCATTTCATTCTGAATTAACTATCATATGAACCTAAACAGTCAACAGACATGGATGTATATGATAGCATTTCTGAAAAGGTAAGTACTTCCATTCGTTATTACTTTCAACTATTAATTTTTCTTCATAAAATACATAATTATTAACTTAACCTAAAAATGAATTCCTATTTTTCGTGCACAGACTCATACTTACTTCTTGTGTTTTTTCCTTGAGCACAAATTTATCTGGAAAAATCCTTAATACTTTAGGATCCAGCAAAATTTTTTTCTGAGAATCCTTAAAACCTACTGCTTTAACAAAAGCTGCCCGAGAGCCAGTGTTATGAACAGAAAAAACAATTCTACTTTCTTTTCCAGGTATTAAGTCATTCACTGTTACCATGTAACTGTCAGATAACTTTTTAACATCTTCCAAAATAAGATTACTTGTTCCTCCATATCCAGACAAAGGTATCTAAAAGGAGAAAATATATAAATCCAAAATTATTTTTATGTAAGTAAAAAGATTAAATTAAAGCCAGAAAAGAAAACCCATACCAATTGAATACAATTAAAATTATTATTCTTGGGGCACCTGGGTGGCTCAGTCGGTTAAGTGTCCAACTCTTGATTTCTCATAGTTCAGGAGTTCAAGCCCTGAGTTGGGCTCTGTGCTGACAGTGTGAAAATTCTCTGTCTCCCTCTCTCTCTCTGCCCCTCCCCTGATCATGCTCTCTCTCAAAAATAAATAAATAAACATTAAAAAAAAATTATTACTCTTTGTGTACTTTGGTTGGTAGTTACCCCACTTCCAGCCCCGCACTATACTGAAGAACTTCTCTTAGGAGAAAAACAAAGAGTTGGAAAATTATTTACCTTCCAATATGCTAAATTATTTCATTGTTATAAAAGCCAAGCTTAGATAATAAAGGAATAAAAGATAAGTATAAATAAACTTGTTTAAGAAGTGTCTAGGGTGGGAGCACCTGAGTGGCTCAGTTGGTTAAGCATCCAACTTCAGCTCAGGTTATGATCTCACAGTTTGTGGGTTAGAGCCCCATGTCAGGCTTTGTGCTGACAGTCTGGACCCTTCTTTGGATTCTGTGTCTCCCTTTCTCTCTCTCTCTCTCTCTCTCTCTCTGTCCCTCCCCTGCTCACCGTGTCTCTCTCTGTCAAAAGTAACATTAAAAAACAAAAAATAAAAAACAAAAAAACAAGTGTTTAGGGTGGAACATAATGTTTATAATTTACTTTGAAATGCATTACAAAAAGAGATGAATTGATGGATGGTTAGATACGTGATAACATAAATATAGCAAAACATTTAATTGTGGAATCTAAGTGGTAGGGTGAAAGCTCACCATATAATTCTTCCAACTTCCCAGTAATTCTCAATTTTGAAAATGAAATGTGTTGGTGAAAAAAATCTATTGTTCTATAATCCTGTTAGCCTTTGGTCTACCAGAGTGAGAAAGAAGTGTGCCAAAGGGACCAAACAAGCCAAGAACTCAAACAATTCTCAAGAGGACAGACCCCCCTGGTAGCTGGGGTGCAGAATGGAGGCAGGCTTTAGGTGCCAACTGGTGCTGTCTCTAAGCCAGGCTGCTTCCACAGGGCTTAGCACTACCAGGAAATAAGGATTCACAGAATAAAGTCTATAAATAAAAATGTAGGAAAACAGGTATGCTGCTAGAAAACAAACTTCCATACCTTATAAAAATGCACTCCTTTAAAAATGACCTATCATTTCCAATTATTAAAATAGTTCTAGGGCACCTGGATCGCTCAGTCATTAAGCATTTGACTTCGGCTGAGGTCATGATCTCACAATTCGTGAGTTCGAGTCTCACTTCGGGTAAGCATAAGCCCTGCTTCGAGTGAGTCCCGCTTTTCTCTTTCTCTCTCTTTCTCTTTCTCTTTCTCTCTCTCTCTCTCTCTCTCTCTCTCTCTCTCTCTTTCTCTTTCTCTTTCTCTTTCTCTCTCTCTCTCTCTCTCTCTCTCTCTCTCTCTCTCCCCGCCCCCATCCTGGGATTCTCATTCTCTCTCTCTCTCTGCCCCTTGCTCAGTTGTGCCCTCCTCTCTCTCTCTCTCTCGAAAAACATAAGAAAATAAACAAAATAAAATATGTTCCAAAGAATACCTTGCAAACTTGAAAACATCAATAGCTTATTTTGAGTTGTATTATGCACTTAAAATAACGTTTTGAAAAATTAAATTTAGGGACCTCATCAATTGGTACTGGCTTGCCAAAATGAGTACAGATTAGTAGTGTTTAATTTTTTTAATTTTTAATGTTTTTTTAGCTCACATTTTAATTTTTTAAAACATTTACATCCAAATTAGTTAGCATATAGTGAAACAATGATTTCAGGAGTAGATTCCTTAATGCCCCTTACCCATTTAGCCCATCCCCCCTCCCACAACCCCTCCAGTAACCCTCAGTTTGTTCTCCATATTTATGAGTCTCTTCTGTTTTGTCCCCCCTCCCTGTTTTTATATTATGTTTGTTTCCCTTCCCTTATGTTCATCTCTTTTGTCTCTTAAAGTCCTCATATGAGTGAAGTCATATGATTTTTGTCTTTCTCTGACTAATTTCACTTAGCATAATATCCTCCAGTTCCATCCATGTAGTTGCAAATGGCAAGATTTCATTCTTTTTGATTGCCAAGTAATACTCCATTGTATATATATACACCACATCTTTATCCGTTCATCCATCAATGGACATTTGGGCTCTTTCCATACTTTGGCTATTGTTGAGAGTGCTGCTATAAACATGGGGATGCATGTGTCCCTTCGAAACAGCACACCTGTATCCCATGGATAAATGCCTACTAGTGCAATTGCTGGGTCGTATGGTAGTTCTATTTTTAGCTTTCTGAGGAACCTCCATACTGTTTTCCAGACTGACTGCACCAGCTTGCATTGTCAATGTTTTGTTTTTTGTTTTTTGTTGTTGTTTTTTTTTTGAGAGATAGAGTGGGGCAGGGGCAGAGAGAGGGGGAGACACAGAATCCAAAGCAGGCTCCAGGCTCTGAGCTGTCAGCACACAGCCTGATGCGGGGCTCAAACTCATGAAGGGTGAGATCAAGACCTGAGCCAAAATCAGATGCTCAACCGACTGAACCACCCAGGTGCCCCTGGATTAGTGCTTCAGATGTGAAGCTCCTACAAATTCCTCCTCATTTAGAGTGAACTCCTGGTAGTTTCAAAACAAATCCCTTCTCACTCAGAGTGATCTCTTGGTAGTTTCAAAAGCCAAAAGTGTTTCTAATTTCTCTTCCCACAGAAATTTGCAAGTAAACTTTATATACAAAACTAGAAAACAGGGGAAAAGTTAGCTTTTGAACACACTCAATATAAATATTCTTCCTGTATTTTCCAAGCCTAAAGAATCACAAAGAACTGCTGAGTAAAAGGTAAAGAAAAAGAATGATGAAATAAAATTATATCTGACCAATGCTAACAGATCCAAAGATTCAAGAGGAAAAACTACTGTTCTAGAGCAGGGTTTCTTAACCTCAGCACTACAATGTCTTGAGCTACATCATACCTTGTGGTGGGGGCTGTCCTTTGCCTTGCAGGGAGTTCAGCTGCATCCCTGGCTTCTACCCACTAGATGCCAGTAGCACCCTCTTCCCACCCCCAGTAATGACAACCAAAAATGTGTCTAGTATTGCCAAGAGTCCCCTGGAGGGTAAAACAGCCTCTGGTTGAGAACTGCTGCTCTACAGGACTGGAAAACAGAGGCAGTATGCACACCTAGAGCCTGCACAATAGATAAAAATGGGCTTTGTAATCAAGTAGTCTGAATTTGAACCCATCCTGGATGATTTACTGCCATGTAAGAAATATGACCATGGCAAGTATCTCTCTGGGTCTGTTTCCATATGTGTAAAATGAAGAATGGTATGACAGACAGTCGTTTTGAAGATAAAGTATGGTAATTCGTGTGGTGATGATTAAGAGTAGTGCTTGGCAGGGGCACCTGGGTAGCTCAGTCTGTTAAGTGATCGACTTCAGTTCAGGTCATGATCTTGTGGTCCAGGAGTTTGAGCCCCACCTCAGGCTTTGTGCTGAGAGCTTGGAGCTTGGAGCCTGGAGCCTGCTTTGGATTCTGTGTCTCCCCCTCTCTCTGCCCTTCCCCCTGCTCGTGCTATGTCTCCCTCTCTATTTCAAAAATAAATAAATGTTAAAAAAGAGAGAGAGAGAGAGAGAGAGAGAGAGAGAGTAATGCCTGGCATATACTCAGAATGCAATAAATATATTTTTATTGCGGTCCCACTGTGCTATATAGTACACAAAGCATAATTTCACTTGCTCCTCAGAACCAAACCAGGACAGTAAGTGAGTGAAGCACAAGTTGAGTAGAGACTGATCCAGGGTGAGTGTGAAGAACAGTGGCTGTTCCCAGTCTCTCATCACTAGAGTTAAGTGCTCTTCCACCACTGTGCTAGGCTCCTTATCTCCACAAATGTACATCAGTGCTAGTAGGCAAAGTCTTCCTGTGAGATAAAGGCCATATCTGTGCACTTCTGGTCCCTGTTCAGCCCACCTCTGAGAGGACAAGTGGCATCTACATAGGCAGGATTCCCACTAGGATCCTACTTTGTCTTAAGAAGGTCAGCTTGAACTTCTGCTGGTGACTATCAAATCAAATGGTCTTGCCCTAAACCACCAGGGAATTACTAGCTCTCCAGAAATTCTTACTTAAGAATAACCTTACCATCTTGGCTAGTAAACCTGAAACTAATAGAAATATATTCAGGATAGGGGTGCCTGGGTGGTTTAGTCAGTTAAGTGTCCACCTCTTGATTTCAGCTCAGGTCAGGACCTCATGGTTTGTGGGTTTGAGCCCCAAGGCAGGCTCTGCTCTGGCATCACAGAGCCCGCTTTGGATTCTCTCTCCCTCTCTTTCTGCCCATCTATCTCAAAATAAATAAACCCTTTTTTTTTTTTTAAAAAGGTGACACCTGGGTGGCGCATTGGTTAAGCGTCCAATTCTTGATCTTGCAGTTTATGGGTTCAAGCCCCACTGGCAGTGCAGAGCCTGCTTGGGATTCTGCCCCTCCCCCACTCATGTGCAAGTGCGTACACTCTCTCAAAAAAAAAAAAAAAAGAAAAAAAAGAAATAGGTTCAGGATAGTCTGAAAGATATAGCCCATTTAGTCTTCTCCACAAACCATTTGATTCTAACTTGAAGCCAGATCATCCGGATATGTGGTACTTTGGCATTGTGTCCTGGGCTCACATATAAGGATGTTCTTTCCTAAAGATGACCACTTATATCTCTTTTTTTTTTTTTTTAAATTAAATAAAATCTACCCTGGGGGCGCCTGGGTGGCGCAGTCGGTTAAGCGTCCGACTTCAGCCAGGTCACGATCTCGCGGTCCGTGAGTTCGAGCCCCGCGTCAGGCTCTGGGCTGATGGCTCGGAGCCTGGAGCCTGTTTCCGATTCTGTGTCTCCCTCTCTCTCTGCCCCTCCCCCGTTCATGCTCTGTCTCTCTCTGTCCCAAAAATAAATAAAAAACGTTGAAAAAAAAAAAAAATTAAAAAAAAAAAAATAAATAAATAAATAAAATCTACCCTGAAAACATGGGGCTAAAACTCATAACCCTGAGATCCGGAGTTGCATGCTCTACTGACTGAGCCAGCCAGGCGCCCGATCACTTACATGTTTAAACAATTTTGTCCACCACAAAATTGGGGTGGGCAAGTAAAGAGCTCCACAGAGAATATGTCAAGTTTCAGCATCAAAAAAAAAGCTAAATTTGCCATAAATATCTATTGTTTAAAAAAAACGTTTAGGTATTTTTAATCTTGCAACTCATCACATTCCCTCTGATTCTAGAAAATGGACCAAAGTTTTAGTCCCCAAACTGTGGGATTACAGCCAAAACTGTGAAGATTTAAAGTGTGCACTTTTATGGAGCTTGGGGTTCATCTGACGACCCTGTCCTCTCCTTTTTTCAATGATTTACGACCTTTATCTCTTACTGCTTTAAATATATCTAAAGAAATGAGTTGAAATCCTTTTTAAAAATTACGTTGGGAAGAAACAAAACTATAAAAGCTCTTGTCAGAAGAGAGGGAAACAAAACACGAGAGACTCTTAATGATGAGTCTTAATGAGAATTAATAAATTAATTTCTTAATGAGAAAAAAACTATGGGTTGATGGAGGGAGGTGGGTGGGAAACGGGTAAAATGGGTGTGACGAGCACTGGGTGTTGTATGTAAGTGATGAATCACTGAATTCTACTCCTAAAATCAATATTGCACTGTAAACTAACTGAAAATTAAACAAATAAATAAAATAAAAGCTCTTGTCTTTAGCCCTAGTTCTGGAACAGAATCTAGTAAATGGTATCAATAGGTATTTTGCTGAATTGAAAGAATACAATTTACTTGGAAAGTCAGTATCTTAAACAGTTTGATCCAGATTTACCAAAAAAATGTGTTCTTGCAAAACTGGGTACATTTCAAAATTCTCAAACTGAAATGAAACTTAAAGGTGTGAGAAGAGAATGTTTCCTATAGAATACTATGGAAGCTATTTTTATCACATGACACTTGTACAAAGTACATAATTACTCCCTAACTTGTTTGTAAAGCGAGGCAATCCCCTATTTTGACTTCTAAAAAGCAGAGGATATATAATTACCAATATTAAACAAATATTTACAACATGTCAGAAACTCCATGGGAGGACAAAAAGCAATAAAATCATCTTACCGTGAACTTAATGCCTGGTTGTGATCGAATTCCCAGTTGTTTAATTTCTAGTTTAGCCAACATACAAGATAATCGAGTAGGAGCAAATAACACAGAGATGTAAATGTCTTCCTTTGGACGCATTCTAATCTCACAGTTACTGGTCAGTCGCTCTTCTGAACCAAAAGTGTGCTGAAGCTACAATTTAAAAATAATCACTACATACAAAAAAGCAAGAAGACAAAACTACCACCAAACCAAAGCTTCAAAGATGAAGCACACATAATGGTCTGCACATGTAAGTGCTTTGAAAGAACATGAAATAGCATCATGCACACTACAAACCTGAAAGCAGTCCTGGTCTTGTCCTCTAATGAGCAGTCGCAGATGCTGGGTTGTAGATGTACAATTATTTCTTAAAGCTAGCTTCTGAAGCCTAGAAACAAGAACACATTATAAATGTGGTTTTACTCCATGGATGTTGCTACAACCATGAAAACAAAACCAATTAAAACTAACTGCAATGTTTAGAGATGGACTGGATTGCATATGCCACTTTATTAGTAGCCTGCAAAGGTGTCTCCACAGTCCTGAAAACACACATTCCTCCATTTCTGAAAACATACATTCAAGACTCACCGTGTCAGAGCAAGTTTTTGGTTTAAATGCTCTCCTATTATAGCTGCCTAGCCAACTTCATTATTTATACTATATTTATATATATAGTATGTGTGTATGTGTGTGTGTGTGTATATATATATACATATGCATATGTATATATATACATATATGTATATGCATATGCATATGTGTATATGCATATATATACATATGCACATATATATGTATATGTATATATACATATGCATATGCATATACATATAAAGTCTTACCTGTCTTATAAAACAACAAAAAGCCAGATAACAAATTAAGTTTCTAAGTCAATACCACTCTCAGGCACATTGCTTGGATTTTTCACTCTAAGAACCTCATTTGCACAAACTAGTTATTTAAACACTATATTGAATTAACCATATTTTTAAAAAGTTACAATATGCAAAAAAATAAAAATAAATAAAAAGTTACAATATGCAAGTAGAAGAGACTTAAGAATACTAGCTAGCTGGTGGTTAAAAAAAAATCCTTTTATCTGTGAAAATATACAAATCTTCTCTTCATTGGAGAACAGTGAACACATGAGTACATCTCCATTTTACTCAAATTTTGAAGATTGGCAGTTAAATTATTTAAACTGTGGCCTATGTCTTGTCCACCTTGGGATGAAGGGGAAAGGCTGCTGAGCTCAACCTCAGAATAAAATCCAAGACCTACAGGGGTGCTTGGGTGGCTCAGTTGGTTAAGCATCTGACCCTTGGTTTCGGCTCAGGTCATGATCTCATGATTCAGGAGATGGAGCCCCGTGCTACGGGGGATTCTCTCTTTCCCTCTCTCTCTGCCCCTCCACTGCTTGCGTGCTCAATATCTCTCTAAAAATAAATAAGTAAACATTAAAACAATTTTTAGGGATGCCTGGGTGGCTCAGGCGGTTAAGCAGCCAACTCCTGATTTCAGTTCAGGTCATGATGTTACGGTTCATGAATTCAAGCTCTGCATCAGGCTCTGTGCTGACAGTGTGGAGCCTGCTTGGGATTCTCTCTCTTTCTGCCCCCCCCCGCTCATGCACTTGCGCGCGCTCTCTCTCTCAAAATAAATAAATAACTATATTTTAAAAATTTAAATCTAAGACCTGAGGAAAGCATTCAAAGAACACTGGGAAAAACCTAACAACAACAACAAAAATCTTTAAAACCTTTTATTTTTATCTATTTTTAAGGAAATGTAGCTATCATTTGCAAGTAGTAATCAAGTAGAGGGAGGGGGGCTCAGTTTCTAGTTTCAAAAAAGAACTATACAAAGTAAAAAGGGTTAACACCTTTATTATATACAGTCCACACAAAATAATAATTAAGAAATACTAAATCCTAACAAACAAATAGCCAAAGTACATGTGCAGACTTATGAGAGAGAAATCAGAATAAATGAATGAATATATGGAAAAATGGAGAACTTCAAAAATTAAAAAACATCAATCTGGAATGAAATACCACTTTGGACCACTTTACCCTTAGAAAATATAATTTATTAACTATCATTTCTATCTGTAACTGAGGCAAAATCAATGACTCAATGAGAACACTCTCCCTGAAATTATATATGAATTATTTCCTCTTTCCTCTGGAAGAAGAGCTCACTTCAAATCTCCCTTTTGCAACAAGCACCTTCTTCCACAAAGGCAGGCAGCAGGCAAGTACCACATCAAAAGAACACCAGGATCCCCTTGCCCTCTGTTTCTGGGTCCTCTCCTAGCACCCACTGGGTCACAGCCTCTGAATGCCTCCTAGGACATTTCTTAGGGAGAGAAAATAGGACGATCTCTTTCTAAGCAGACAATACACCTCTGTATCATTAACCATGCTGCAACATCCTTATAAAGGAGTAGCAGGAGATATTTGGGGTGGGAAAAATCATCTATGTAGGACACTACAATGGAAGTAAGGGCACTACAGAAACAGAAGTCCATCGTTTCCCTAGGCAGGCGCTGCGCTAAATACTGTACATACATTAGCATGGTACCTACGGATCTATTGCTTTCAACAAGTCCACTTCGAGACATCATGTGTCACAGCATCCACAGACTACGGTCCTTCTCACAGAAGTGGCGAGCTCCTCCAGGCTGAGTTAAGATATCTAACCAACCATAAACAGGGATAGAACAGTTTTCAGGTCACTTCCCTGTACTGGCATGGGGCTTACACTTAGATCTGTTGGATCAGAAGGCACTCCATGAATCTCCATGAAGAAGTGAAGCAAGAAATAAAGGAGGACGGCCTGAATGCCTTTCACTTAGGCGAGGGCCAGGGAAAAATGCCACTGAAGCACGCACAAGATAGTACCCCCATTTTCAACTTAACTAATTTCTGATTTAAAAAAAAGTTTAACACACATTAATTTTGTTTCAGATGAGCTCTAAGATTTCAAGATGTTATGGCATCTGGAACAGCTAGATTTTAAGAGCAGCCATCTCTACTCTATTAATCATCTGTTGCAAATTTTATCACAAGACAGGGAATTCTGTCAGGAACAATACAAGGATGCTGATGGCCCTTACTGAGCTCTCTTCTGCCTTTGTCTTAAAGGAAAGAACAGTTATAGAATAAGCGGTGTATCAACAGGAACACTCAGTAGCTGACGCTTGCCAGAGTCTGCACTGTAATAATGACTATGATTGCTAGGGCATACTGGAAAGTGATCTTCCTTTTACCTTAGACATTGATGGCTGAGCTGAACAGCTATGTTATTTTGACCACATTCCATGGCACAGAACTTCAAAATCTCAAATCACTATTTGTATGTGTAGTGGAGCAGACCACTAATGTTTTGAGGAAAAGTCTGGTATACACTGTTCAGATTCAACTATATAGAACCAGAAAATTCTTCCATACAGGCACATGCCCTTGTTCCGCCCTTCCTTTCAACGTGTATTCCATCTCGGCTGTCTGCAAAAACCAGATGACATAACCAACAACACAGGAGCTACTGAAAAGGGCACAATACCTCACACTCCCTGCCAATCAGGACTTTTCAAAAGTCTAGCTGAGAGAATCTTTACTGAGAGCTCCCTAAAGAACATGCAGCCCACCATTCTTCTAAGTGCCTAAGCTGTCTCATTCAAGCCACCACCTGCCTCAGCACCCAGAAAACATCTTCAGCTGGGTCTTCAGGTGTGACACATCCAGACCTGAATGAAGCACCTCAAAGAGGGAGCATCCTGATGGGAGCATTTACTATGAAGTAGTTTTACTTTGAGACTTGGCATGCTGTATGGATTTCTCTTTGAAAGGACCCCTGCAGGAAACATCTGTCTAAAGTCTACAGCAGGAACAGCTATCCTCTCTCACACAGTAACTGGTTTGTTCTTAACCTCTGAACACTGTGACTTATCTCAGGATGATGGGGTTAGAGTCAGAACCAAGCATAAGACCCACATCAAGGCGAGTGCAAAGCGTGAGCCTTCTGCAGGTGAGCCTTCGGGCATGACCTTTATGATTACCATATCTCATCATCCCACAGCAGTCGGCCCTCAAGTTTTTACCTTACTATATCTTTTTGAAAGCTGCCTTTGCAACAAGACAAGGTACATATGACTGACTACTTGGATGGTTAAGCAGATGTATGAACTCTATAAAGTAAGGAAGTTCAATTAGATCTTTTTTGCACTAACAAAACTATAATTTTAAAAAGTAATTCTTCACACCTATAGTACAGATTCAGCCAGAAGTTTCTTATCTCTCAGGTACCATAGAAATGTGTGGGTAAAACATTTAGGTCAAACACAAAAATGCAAAATATGGAAGAAGAAACACTGAGCTTTAATAATTGCCTAGGTTATTAATTAGAAGTATTTAGCTATGTTGCTAAGCTTATGAAAGGAAAAATATTACTATGTTATATGCCAATTAACTCAAAGTTCATATTCATAGTGTATAATCAAAGTGCACATAAAAATAAGATTCAAGATATAATTCACATTAAACTATGACAGAACAGATCTGGTCTATTAGAGACCCCTTGTACTCTTTATGGTACAAAGCATTCATATTCTACTACTTTGTAAACTCCTGAAGAATGCAAGGTCTCTGATTATTTTTTCTTCCTACCTTTCCATAGGGCTTTCCAGAGAAGGAACAAACTCTTAAGTGCCTAAATCTGATAATCAGCAGAGAATCCACCAAAGAGCTTAAGAAAATTGAAACCTATTTTTTTTGGATTGCAGAGGTGAAATTTAAAAAAAAAACACTTTTTTTTTTTTTAACGTTTATTTATTATTGAAAGACACAGACAGAGCATGAGCATGAGCAGAGAGAGGAGGAGACACAGAATCCGAAGCAGGCTCCAGGCTCTGAGCTGTTAGCCCAGAGCCCGACACAAGGTTCAAACCTACAAACCGCAAGGCCGAAGTCAGATGCCCAACTGACCAAGCCACCCAGGTGCCCCAGAGGTGAAAATTTTAATTAAAACATCAGAATTCATAATAGGAAGATTACGGAACATAGGATAACTTTATTCAACTCTAAAAATATTAACATGGTCATAATTATCAGAGTGGAAAACAATGCTAGGTGATGACAGCAGAATCTTTGTGCTCAGGAGCTGCTACATGCATACTTACTGTATTCTACCAAGAGGGACACCCCCCCAGGCCAGAAACTGCTTGTTGGACAAAATTGATGGAACATCTGAGCAGCAAGATCCAGGTATTAGAGGTTTATTTCCTGAAGAAACTACTTCACCTTTTAACATCACTTCATACTGTGGTCCAAATGGCTGCACGAATATTTTCAAGATCCTAACAAAGAAAACCATCTAAGTTGAATGTCCACAATTCTATTGGCAACTATTTCCCACAGGCTTCCTTTGTCCAAGAGACTGAACTGGGTGCTGAGGATACAATGACATTCCCACACTTACAGCTTATATTCCAGAGGAATATCGACAAGGAAAGACTGTCACAATACCATCTACACAATGGGACAAGGGAAGTTCATGGGGTCACGGGAATACTACCGACTACTATTTATGAGGAGTTTGGGAACAGTTGAGGAAAGCTTCTCAGATGAAAGAGGTAACTCAATGAAGTTGGGGGCAGCTGTTCCAGGCACAAGTGTTCACATTTGTGCAGGCCAGCTCTCCTCTGAAAGGTCACAGTAGCAGACTGAGCACACTAAGGCATTCCATAACCCAGGCAGGGGACAGGGCACATGTGTCTCAGCAGTGTGTGCTTCTAAGCTCTGTTTACCAAGCAAATTCAAATACTAATGACAATGATGCTCCGACCACTATCAGGTAATATTCACTTATGATTTAGGTGCCAAAAAGTCATAAGCCTGGAGAAATGGGGGAGGGGGTGTGGGAGCAGGGGGAAGCATCTTAAACTACCAACAACTGGTGATGGTTTCCTTGGAGAGAGAGAGAAAGTTAATGAGAAACATCAAGATTGACATTTTATTATTTACTTTTGTCAGAATATATTTAAAAATAGTCATTTCTTAATTTCTAGTCAATTGGTTTAAAAGGAGAGTTTTAGTACACAAAAAGAAGAAAATCTGAGGCTAACAGAAGTTAAACAGAGCTATACTATCTATCAGATGAGATGAAACATGTCCTAGATCATTCAGACTGTGGAATGAAGCACATCTAAATAAGTGGCTATTTTCAGAAAAGAGTACAAACTGGTCATTATAAATAATTTTATATTACCTTTCCTCACAGGCTTTGGGATCCTTTGGAGTAAATGTAACTATAACTTCATGTTCTTCTCCAGGTTTAAGGAATAGATTCTCTGGATCCACTGAAAAGTGACTTCCTTGGTCTGGGATCTAAATATTTATACAATTATAACTAAATACTGACTTATGCAAATGTGGCTTTTACTCAGTTACTCTCATTTTTCATTTACTCTGACAGGTTATTCTTCCCTTCTGCCTTGTCTGTCACTATCCCACTTTGTCTTATTCTCTTGGAAAGGGCACTTTCTCTTTCCACAAAGAAGTTAAACTCCCATTCCTATTTCCTATCACTAACACCCTCTTACTCATCCACACCTCTCAGAAATGTCTACATATATGATCACTCTCCTCCAATTCCACCTATCCACAGGATAACATACACATTTTTCAGGAATTAATCTAGAACTTGGTTCTTACATATAAAACATCAGATGTTAAAGTGTCCTATCATCTATTTCCTACTGGTATAATCCTCAGATTTTAAGCACTCTGTTTGATCTCTGGGGCAGCTCAGCCATGTTCACAATGTCAGAAGATACTCAGAGTCTCAGAGACTAAGGAAATACTATGTCATAGTGCTCTTACACAAATTCTTACCTTGATATCTAAGTAAACATCAATATTCCCTGCATTTTTCAAAGGTAAGTGCTGCTTTGCTGAGGAAGCCAAACTGGCAAACAGGTGCATAGTCTAGAGAATGGAGTAAAACCAACATCTTAAATAATGTCACAATTAGAATGAAATCAACCTGAACATAAAATCATGGCAAAGAAAAGAATTTAGGGTACCTGTAAGTCTTTTGGAGCATGTATCCTAGCTATTCCTGTTCTTGCTTGAAGACCAATACTTTTAATGACTGGGGTAGGGTTTGGGCTATCAACTTCTATATCGACTCTTGCCAAGAACTCTTCTGCTGAGCCTAAAATCTCTACAAAAGCTCATTCTTTTAGTTCAGACACCAGAGAATTATTTAAGTCTAAATGTTGTATGTGGTCCAACACTATGCCCTCAGGGATCCCAAGAAATCCTAAGCAAAATGATTTTTTTTAAGTTTATTTATTTTGAGAGAGAGAGAGAGACAGAGACAGAGACAGAGACTCCCAAGCAGTCAGTGCAGAGCCCGATGTGGGGCCTAAACTCACAAACCATGAGATCATGACCTAAGCTGCAACCAAGAGTCAGATGCTTAACCAACTGAACCACCCAGGAGCCCCAGCAAAATGATTTTTTGAAGAATTCCTCTTTGAAGAGGAATAGAAATTAGTGGAGGAGAAAAGAGAAAAAGAAAGAAAACATCCAACTGGTAGATGTGATAAAATCAGTGTACAAAAAAGATCCCAAAAGGTTTTCAGTGGTACTTGCTGGGGTTAACCACAATTACATGGATTTGAGCCAAAACAGCACACTCTCTGCCCCATTTTTAAAACAACATAACATATTTCACAAATTCCTCAAAGTATTCACATTCACTGATAGAAGAAACATGCCTCAACTTTGTAGTTTATTTTGCTACAGAGAAGAGCAATTCCCCCAAAAACATAAACATGAATACCTGAAGAAGTGATCCGTTTCTTTGGACTATGGAAAAGAACCCAAATTATCAGAAATTCTGGATCCTGTAAAATAAAATAAAATTTAATTTAGCATTAAGATGTAAATCTTAATGAAAGATAATTGGTTTGGAAACTTAACTCCCTCTTTAATTTGAAGCCAGTTCCTTCAATCCACCCAGCTTACCTGTCCGTCATAACTGGCAGGCATCATGTGGTTGACCACAGAAGGAGCTGCCAGCTGAGCAATCATGTCAGCATACGGAGCTGCTTTCAAAGAAGCATGGATGGGTGCCTTGGAAAATGTGAAGCAGCGCCAGGCTATGGCATTCTGTTCAGAAATAGAAGAATCAGTCTCAGTAAAGCCAACAGTGCAATGTTCATGTGATGTTAAATTTGTTGACCGAATCGTTACCAAAAAATTTACTTCCATAAGAAAAATGAACCAAGAATGATATTAGCGGTACCTAGAATTCCAAATCAATGTGTTCTGTAAAGTTTCTTACTGTACATTAATACTTACAGCATTAATAACAAGTCTGATTGGCACAGTGGCATGAGTCTTGTTTATCAATTTTAATGGCAAAGCTTTCCAGCCTCCATAAGTCAAGTCACCAAAATCAAGAACATCTTTTTTTTCTGTTTCTACCTAATTATGAAAGAAAAGACTAATTTATAAAAAGTCATATATTAATATCACAGCTTACATTCATATCACTGCTTTTCCCAGTTACAAATAGTCAGCATTAAATGTAAACCTACCTAAATATCCCCAGGCCATTTTACAATTGCTATTTTCTACAAAAATAAATGTTAAATTCATTTTCTGAGGTAGTCTATGTATGCAAATGTACTACAGAATAAAGTAATATGTTTGCTGTTGCTACTTTGAAAAGACTGTTAGATCTTCAGACAAACTGACAATTTTATAAAAGATACAAGCCTCCCTTCAATGAGTTACTATGAACTCTATTATTATAATTTTAACTTCTCAATTCCCTTCAAAATATATGTTGGAATTTTCAGATTTAGTCCAATTTCGGGCAAAACTAAAAATGTTTAAAATGATACCAAAATAGGCATATCAAAAGTTTAAAATGTGTGCCTAAGAACAACTTAACACAGACCTCTCACACACACACATGTAGAAATGCTGGATAATATTTAACACACACATAAATTTCTTCAGCCTGGCCAAATATAATGGGAAATCAAAAACAGACTGGCAAATGGGAACTGACTTCCATGGTAGCCCATGAAGGTCTGGGATCGAGCCACTTCCAAGGTGGTTGAGCTTCACCACCCTCCTAACCACAGAAAGTATGACCCTGAGCTTGCTGTGGGCAGGGCAAGGCTAGAATGGAATCTGAGCTCCCTGCATCAAGTGCAGAAATTGAAAGAAGTGCCTTTTATGAAAAGGAAACTAGAAAACCTGTTTATATGTCTGAGGAGGTAACAGGGAAGCTTGTCCAGCAATGGGTGGGTGTCAGAAGACCATTTGCAAGAAAGTAAAACTCTAGGCCTATGCCACACTAGATATGAAAGCTCCAAGCTGAAAATCAGTACAACCCTTCATGCCCCAAGCAGTTGTACAAAGTGCTCTCTATGGACACTCAAAAACCAGGACACATGGAATTACTACAGCAAAGAGCAGCCTTAATGATGCGAGCTCACATTGAAAGAATTTTTTAAGTCAATTAAAAAATTAAAAACCTTGGGGAGCCTGGGTGGCTCAGTCGGTTGAGCGTCCAACTTTGGGTCAGGTCATGATCTCCCGAGTCATGAGTTTGAGCCCTCCATCGGGCTCTGTGCTGACAGCTCAGGGCCTGGAGCCTGCTTCAGATCCTAGTCTCCCTCTCTCTCTGCCCTCCCCCACTCATCTGTCTCACTCTGTCTCAAAAATAAATATAAACATTAAAAAAAAATTAGAAACCTCATGAAGAAAGTAATCAGGGAGACCTAGCAAAGCTAGCAGAAAAATTAGCACCTGAAGAACTAGAAATAATCTGAAATTAACTATAAAATAAGTACACTTTAAATACAGATAATAGAGTCCATGAAAAAGGTAAAAACAAAAGATTCAAGAAATAATGGTGAGCAAAAAAAAAAAAAAAAAAAGTAAAATAGCATGAGCAATCTGTTAAAAAACATTTAATGTTACGGTTTTAAAACCATTTGGGATTAAAATAGTAGTCAAAGATATGACGGAAGGAAAAGATCAACATTAAAATGACTATAGCTTTTTGTGTTGTTTGGGCTCCTGATTAATTTTAGACTTCAGTAACCAATTTGAATAAGAAGGGAACAGAAATGTGTAACTTCCAAACTAATGCAGATGCAAGAGAACTGTAACTTTAAAAAGGAACAATTTCACTTAGAAGATAAAATTATCTTGAGTCTAAACACACATAACAGAGCTCAGAATACCCAAGACAAAAATCAATAGAGTTATAAGGAGAAACAGACAAATCCACAAAACTTCTCTTAAAGACAAAAAGACTAAACACACAGAAATGTTAATAACGATACAGAAGACAGTAACAAAGTAGAGCTAAAGGACATGTAAAAGAATTCTGCACCTAAGAGAAATTAGAGTCATTCTTTTCAAGCACACAAGAAACATTAACATAGATTGAACTCATGCTAAACTACAGAATCTCTTCCCTTCTTCCCCTCGTCAACCCATATTCTGACTCCAACATGGGGCATGCAATGGGGAGAGGCTGCTGGAACATTCCCAAAACATTTGGAAACTATAAATGTACTTTAAAATGCGTAACAATCCAATTTCTCCAAGATCAAAAAGTCTTCCTTGGCCAGACTTACTACATAAATCTTTAATGATATGGATGAAATAGCTAACTGACTATAGTCATTGGTTTTGGTCGACACGAATGTAATACAATGTTTCAGAAACCACATATATTTAGAAATATTGCTATTTCCACTTTCTATTTGAATTGATAGTTCAAACAACTATTACTTGAGCCCTTACTATATGCCAAGCACTATTTTGGAAGTGAACAAAAGAGACACATGTCCTGGCCCCCACAGAGCTCACACTCTAGTGGGAGCAAAGAGGATCAGACAATAAACAGGTAAATATTTAGTATGACAATGCTAAAAATGCTAAGCAGAAAAGTAAAGTGGGCAAAGGGAGGTGGGCATGCAGGGATGAGGGAATAGGTGGGGACTGCCATTCCACCAACAGTGAGAGAGTATGCGGTGTGTGGGAGAAGTATTCTAGGCAGAAAACAACTGTACTCAAACACTGGCAAGATCATCAACACTGGTGGCTTCTTCATCACTAGAGACACTGTCTAAGCTGTCTTCCAGCATCCATGAAGCTTAGTCTTCATGTGCATCCAAACTGATATCGAAACACTTTTTAAATCCATATGTGATGTGGTTACTGAAAGTTATTCCAACCTGAAACACTCATTCATGTAACATAAGGCAGTTATTTTCCCTATACACATATATTCAAGATGTCCCCTACGTAACCACTTCCTGTATTCTTTCTTAAAGTGGTATTTAAAAGGTTAATATATAACAGCCAACGTTTACATACCACCAGGGAAAATCACTGATCTCATTACATTTCTTAGTCGCTTTTAAAACAAACAACCCAATATGTCTGGTGACTTTTCAGAACATCCCAAACTAACACCCACATCCAGCAAGTAGAGCTGAATTTCCGCAAAACAATAGAAATTATTTTTTTTTAAATGTTTATTTTTAGGAAAGAGAGACAGAATGTAAGCAGGGGAGGGACAGAGAGAGAGGGAGACACAGAATCTGAAGCAGGCTCCAGGCTCTGAGCTGTCAGCACAGAGCCTGACGCAGGGCTCAAACTCGTGAACCGTGAGATCATGATCTGAGCAGAAGTTGGACACTTAATCGACTGAGCCACCCGGGTGCCCCAGTAATTTTTTTTAATGTTTACTTTTTTTAAAGTTATTTATTTATATTGAGAGACAGAGACAGCACAAATAGGGAGGGGCAGAGAGACGGGAAGATAGAATCCCAAGCAGGCTCCCCACTGCCAGTGCAGAGCCTGATGCAGGGTTACAACCCACGAAGCCATGAACTCATAACCTGAGCCGAAACCAAGAGTGAAACGCTTCACCGACTGAGCCACCCAGATGCTCCATTAATGTTTATTTTTGAGAGAGAGAGAGAGAGTGAGAGAGAGGAAAGAAAGCAGGGGAGGGGCAGAGAGAGAGGGAGAGAGAGGATCTGAAGCAGATGCTGACAGCAGAGAGCCCAACACAGGGCTTGAACTCACGAACTGTGTGATCATGACCTGAACCAAAGTTGGACACCCAACTGAGTCACCCAGGAGCCCCAACAGAAATAATTTTAAATTCTAAAGTAAGAAGCTAATTAAGAACTAATGGTAGCTTGAAAGTAACTTTGTGGCATATTTACCCACATATTCATTTCTCCCAAATATTACCTCTTAAGGGTTAAACAGGCTTCATTCAAATGCCAGGCATGACAAAGACTTGCTTACAAGTAGTTACCTCAATCACAGGCGTCTCAGCAACAGCTGTGAGAACGACTCTGCTTGCCAAGGCTTCTGCTTGTACTATGGTCTCAGCATCTGCTGAAAATGGCCAACAAGCAACACTGAATATACATCTGAAAATCCCAGGATCAGATGGTATGAAAAGTACTTTTATCTCTTCTGTGGCATGAGGTCTCATGATGACTTTATTCTTGAAAACTAAACAAGGATATGCTGAAAGATCCACCTTTAAAAAAAAGTGCCACACAGTTCGTTAAGAAATGGTTTCACATTGAAAATCAAGAATCAGAAATCAACTAGTTTAAGATCCTTTTCTTCTCAAACTACCAAATCTAGAAATTTACCTTTCAAAATATCTAAGCCTTATAACCCATTATCGATAAAGTACAATTAGTCAAAATTATGAAGACTTATGAAGATAAGTTGACTGTGTGTCCCCTAGTCTGTTTTAAAGCAAACACAGCTTATCTATACCCTCATTTCCAATGAAAGAGCCCCTGGAAAAGGCAGCACTCTGGTGCCCTGCACATCACCCAGGACCGGTTTTTGTGTCATCAGGGACATTAGACTGACTTCCAAGGTCCTGATCAGGCTACTCAGTCCATGATTATGACTCATGCCAAACCCTCCCTCCTCACTATACATGAGGGCATTCTTTTCTATTCCCGCATCCAGAGGCAACACTACTTCCTACATGCCCCTAAAAGGGCCTCCAAGCTTACCTCCCACCCTTAACACTTTCCTGCTATCACATGCTTTCCATCCAACCTCAGGATCAGAGGGTAAAGGCTAGGAAAAGGGAAGAGGGAGACTAGAGACAATCTTTTTTTTTTTTCAATGTGTATTTATTTTTGAGACAGAGAGAGAGAGAGAGCGCGCGCACACATGAGCAGGGGAGGGGCAGAGAGAGAGCGAAACACAGAATCAGAAGCAGGCTCCAGGCTCTGAGCTGTCAGCACAGAGCCCAACGCAGGGCTCAAACCCACGAATCATGAGATCATGACCTGAGCCAAAGTCAGACACTTAACTGACTGAGCCACCCAGGTGCCCCTAGACACAATCTTATTTTGCCAGGTAAATCTTACCAGGAGGTAAGAGAGAAAGTAAACTCATCCACCAATGCTCATCTGCAAGTGTCAGTCGCAAAACCAGGGCATTCCAAAATAGGAGCTGCTGACCACATTTCCCACCTTTCCTGCTCAATCATGTCTACATCATTGTAATCATGAAAGGAGATTTAGAGTATTGTACTTTACCACCTCTAACTGATCATGTGAGAGACCCTTGCTGTTAAGAGTTAATGTTAAAATTGTATTTCCAGGTATTTCAAAAGATCATGTAAAAACATGATCAGATAGGGGCGCCTGGGCGGCTCAGTCGGTTAAGCATCTGACTTCGGCTCAGGTCGTGATCTCGCAGTTCGCGGGTTCGAGCCCCATGTCGGGCTCTGGGCAGACAGCTCAGAGCCTAGAGCCTGCTCCAGATTCTGTGTCTGCCTCTCTCTGCCCTCTCCCACTCACACTCTGTCTCTCTCAAAAAAGTAAATAAATAAATAAACAGTAAAAATGTTTCTAAAAAAAAAAAAAAAAAAAAAAGATCAGATAAATTAGTCAAAAAGATTCCACTTATTGAATGAAGATATAGGTCCCAAGAATAACTTGTTTTTTGATAAATGATAGTAACTTATATTCAATCACATTTAACAAAACCAACAAATAGCAGAAATCCAAGTTTTTGGTGGTTTAAATAGCACTTAAAGCATATTCGCATGGTTTTATGAATAAATAACAATGAAATATAATGATAAATAAATAACTGATAGAAACAGAGAACCACAATCACATTTCACTTCTCAATGCAGTACTACAAGAAAAGGAGGTGCTAAGAAAAAGACACAATGTTATTCTTTCACATACCATTTCAATGATTCTGTGAAGGCATACAAGGTGGGGGAGGACAGACTCCCAAGTATAAAAGGAAATACTAGAGAAAGGAGAAATCTAACATTAATCAAAATGCAATTGCTAAGTGACAGGAGAAAGACACAGAAAGCTTACCTTTTCACCATTAACACTAACAGTGAGAACCCCAATGCTGACCTGTAGCCAGCGGTCAGTTGGGTTAAGTACACTAAGGTGGGTCTGGGAAGCAATGCCAACACAGCAAGCATGAGGAAACTTCAACTCCTCAGGTACTCTGACTTTCCCTGGGTAAAGACAGAGGGTAGTCAAATGCAAGTGATATCAAACATCTGATTAAAAGAACAATTAGTTAAATGGAAATTTTTATGTAAGACTACCTATTTACACCTAAGAGCTACAGGATGAAGTGCACTGGGTCTTTAGGAGTCCTTGACATTGTATAAGCCTCAGCCCAGGCCAACAATTTTTGCTTGCTGTATCCAGCTCAGGAAGAACAAGTACAACTGATCAAACCCACAATTTACAGCGAATCAACTCTTCAATGTACTGCCTATTAGTAATCTCTTCCTTTTTTCTGCCACAAATATAAGCCACTACCTAACCTAGTAAGAAACAACACAGGGCTCGAACTTTCAAGATTTATACATCTTCTCAGTTTTAATAAGACCAAATCTTTTCACTATCCTTATGTAGTAACTTTGGAATTTCCTTGAGAAGAACAGGGGGGTAGAAAAGACAGCACTCCAGTGGCCGTGTGTATGATGTCAGGGAACGCACAACACCCAACTCTGCTTAGAGTGACCATCTCTAGCAAAAGAATCCAGGAGCAGTTCAGCCACTGCAGACAAAAGTGGAAGGATACTGTCTCTCACCACAACTGTTATCCCCCAAAAGACTTTAAAAAGTGGAAGGAGGGGCACCTGGGTAGCTCAGTCAGTTGGGTGTCTGACTTTGGCTCAGGTCATGATCTCATGGTTTGTGAGTTCAAACCCCACGTGGGGCTCTGTGCTGACAGTTCAGAGCCTGAAGCCTTCTTCAGATTCTGTGTCTCCCTCTCTCTCTGCCCCTCCCCACTCACACTCTGTCTCCCTCTCTGTCAAAAATAAATAAACATTAAAAAAATTTTTTTTAAGTGGAAGGAGACTCACTCCTCCAGAGAGCCAATCCTGAACTGGACAGTTCCTTGTTGAAGCAATTACAGAAATCCAAGTGCAGAGCACAAGAAAGACAGGAAGACAAAGACATCAGGAGTTTCACCTGCATTAAGTGTTCATGCTTTTCTAAAGCCACGTTGGAGACCCTTGCACAGAAATATATCATGGTCTGTGATTTCAATTGAGAACAAAGAATAAAACTTAAGAGAAATTCAGGCCAACCACTATCTCCCTGAAACAAACTAGTTTTGTGGCCTCGTTTGAGAAAACACAATTTTTCAATAACAGCAAGCGACAATTAGCAGTAACAGAGGAAAAACATCTTACCAAATCCTGACAGCATTCCTGAATCCCATGGTTCAATTCCACAGTTTGTACCAACGGACTGCACGGGAAAAGGTTTTGCCGTACTTAGAAGATTCTGATTTAAGGCATTAGAATATGGGTTATAAAGGGAAGAGGTACCCATCAATCCAGAGCTGGTATTTTGCCCTAGACAAATTCCCATGGCCACAGAGTTCTGAACATGCTCTCCTGCAACAGCAGAATAAGGACAGCTTCCCGAAAATCCACAGACAGTGGCGCTGCCAGCATGGCACTGAGGCAAAACAACATTTCCAGCTGAAGACAGTGTTCCTAAATAGTGCTGGGCAAAGGGAGCCGTGGTAAAAGAATGTTGAGTCAAGAGTGTAGGAAGTGCAGTGGGCACGTTCTGCATCTCAGAAGCAGAGCCACGAGCCATGGTGCTGGGAATAGGGGCACCCTCATTTCCAGGGGCCATCCGATGAGGAATCTGGCCACTTACTGCATTGCTGGCAGTTAGCGGATCTTCAGAGGATACTCTTTCACTTTCGTTCACAGAAGCCTGACGTGACACAGGGAGGTGTGGCATCGCTGACATGGCTGGGCGGGCGAGACCTGTCTTGCTCAGTAGAGCCAGGCCCATCTGGTCCAATTCAGTGGGGTGAGAGGTCAACCCGACTGCACTGGCTTCCGATAGATCTCCACTCTTGGAGGAAAGATCTTCACTCAACCTAAAGTAAGGTTTTGCATCTTCAGGTTTGCTACTCAGAGAAGTCATTTCTGGCACATTGCCTGTATCTGAGTCTTTTTGGATAATATACGATAGTGCTCCTTTACTTCTACTTTGAAATGAACCTTTTTCTGTCAGTTTTTCCACAGCCTGTTCCTCTGATGGAACTGGACTGGCTTGAATAATTGTGGTACTCAATTCACTGGTGACATCACTCTGTGTGTGACAAATAAAATGTTAAATAATCCACAAACTGTTACAAATTCAAACCATGCTGATATAATCTCAAATAAAAAAGACCTACATGACATTAACTCTGAAAAAAAAAAGGCCAACTTTTTACAGCTGTGAAATGCAAGATTAAAAGTTAGAAAAGTGTACAGTTGTTTCACAGAAATCATGAGGAGACTAAAGAGATATATACCAATTACATCTCTGACAAATTTACACAGATAAAGGACCAGAGACAAGTACTTTCGTTAAATTTAAGGGATTGTTTTCCTGGAACTACAATAAAAAGTACAATTAAAATCTAGGTAAATTAATAACACAGGAGTTGGGTGTGACCAAGCTTTCAAGTGATATCGACATGAGTTCAGAAATAATCAATGTAACTCACAGGCTCTCCCACCCCATTGTTTGTCTATACTGCTGTTATGCTTGAAGATGCTAATCTCTTTTTTATTTATTGAGAAAGACAGAGAGAGAGCGTGTGCATGCACAAGCTGGGGAGGGGCAGAGAGAGAGGAAGAGAGAATCCCCAAGCATATTCAGTTCAGCACTGTCAGTGCAGAGCCCAACACAGGGCTCAATCCCATGAACTGCAAGATCACACCCTGAGCTGAAATCAAGAGTCAGACTCTGAACAGACTGAACCACCGAGGCACCTCCATGCTGATTTCTATGAGCACTCTTTTCTGATGTCTAAGATTATGTGGTTCTGTTTTCTTAAATAAGAAGTAACAGCCGCAGTTAATGTTCATATATTCATTTCATGATAATGCATCACCATAGGAGTGACATCTACATCTCTGCAGGGTCAACCAACTGGAATTTACGTACAAGTTAAGATGCACTTAACCCTCACTGACTATTCTTGGCACTTGGTTTGGAAATTTTTCTTACACCAAACAGATAGAGACATTAATAAACAAAGACCAGGTTATTTGCCAGATATCATCAACCAATCAAATCAATAAAAATAAATAACAGCCAGTATGTATTCAGTGGTGACTTCTTGGTGCCAAGCCCTGTTTTCACATCACTGTCTCTCCTTACAGATGAAGAAAGAGGAAGCTACAGTCTATCTCAGAAAGTAGCAGAGGAGAGCCCATCTAACTCCATAATTCAGCCTGTATTATACTAAGTACATAAAGACCCAACATTTAACAGCACCATCAAAATGACAGCTTTCAAGGATTTGCCCAACATGACACCATATATATATAGTAACTTTAGTGAATATATTTAGTAATGGGTTAGTGGAGGAGGACTGTATTGCAATCAATAGTTATATTCATTCAGCTCATTAAAAAACTGAATACTATCATATTCACCACACACACACACACACACACACACACACACACACACACACATAATAAAATCTAGTTTCTCCCACATAAATCCCTCAGATCTACCTGCTTCTCTCCTATCGTCACTGCCACTAGCTTAATCCAAGCCCACAGCGTCTCTTGCCTGACTGACTACAGCAGTCTGGTGTCAAATCCTCCTGGTTCTAATGAGCTTTTAAAAAATTAATACAGGTCATGTCGGTGTCCTGCTTAAGAGCCTTCAAACTCCCAAATTTTACATCCAAGACTCTTCATGGTTTGGCCTCTCCCCATCCCCATGAATGACTCACTGCAGCCTTCTACTGTACAACTCCATATCTTCCCTCATTCGTCTGCTTCCTCCCTGCCAAGTAATTCTGCAAAATATGGTTTCAATACATTATTTATCCCTCCCATAAACCTTTGTTGAACCATCACCAAGTCCAATCAGATTTGTAGTTACCTCCTTCTGAATCCCACAGCATACCTAGGTGGATCACAGTGTACTTCATTACAGTATACCTGGTAAGTGTCCCCCAACAGACTAGAAGCTTTTAGAGGGCAGATACTAAAATACTTGTGTACATCTAGTGCCTACTCAACATGAGTAGCTGTTTGATCAAAACACACACACACACCCTAAAGGTAAAACAGCAACAGAAATTACATAGGCCTAAATTTCAGTCTGACTCCTACATCAGTAATACTTTAAAGCATAAGCTTTAATGAAGAAATAACAGAAATGCTGCCCACCTTGCAGTCCTCAAGGCAATGATCTGAGGCTAGAGTGGGACGGGTGCTCTCTTGTTCAGACACATAAGTCAGCCTACTCACACTAGCTTGTGGACACACCAACTGAGACAACTCACTCTCACAGGGAAGCTTCTGATGAGCTGCTGAACCAGAAGACTCTGAAGCACACCTAAAAGGGAGAATATCTCATGATTAGAGTTTTCCATTCCCTTATTTAACATTATCTAGACTGACAAAAAGCCATTTCTGCTTGCCTACAAGTTTGTTAATCTATAGTCTCTGCTCTAGCTGCCATATATAATAACTCAATCATGGATTCTTTTTTTTTTTTTTACCTTAATTATCTAAAATTATAAATCATATCCCTATTGAATAAAGTACTTGGTAAACTATTGTAAGAAAAAGGGTTGTGGCATTTTCATTAACAAACTTCATATACAGTCACAGAACAATGCTAGTCATTTATTTGATAAACATTTATTGGGGGCGCCTGGGTGGCGCAGTCGGTTAAGCGTCCATCTTCAGCCAGGTCACGATCTCGCGGTCCGTGAGTTCGAGCCCCACGTCAGGCTCTGGGCTGATGGCTCGGAGCCTGGAGCCTGTTTCCGATTCTGTGTCTCCCTCTCTCTCTGCCCCTCCCCCGTTCATGCTCTGTCTCTCTCTGTCCCCAAAAAAAAAAAAAAAAAAAAAAAAAAGTTGAAAAAAAAAATTAAAAAAAAAAAAACATTTATTGAATACCTGATATAAAGCAAGGAGCAGAGTGTTCAAAAATTCCTGCCCTCAAAGAGTACAGATGAAAAAAAGAATCACATATATAAGTGCAAAGAAATGGTATCAGTCATACACCGCTGAGCGGAATATGAAGTGAAACAACCTTTGGCTGAGCAATTAAGCAATGCATATCAAAAAAAAAGCAATGCATATCATTTTGACTCAGACATTCTACACCTAGGAATTAATCCTAAGGAAAAAAAATCAATGCTATTTATAAAGACTTTATCAAAAGGGTATGTCATCCTTTAATAAAGCAAGAAATCCTAATCATATAGGAGAAATTAGGCTATAGAAATTATGGCACAAACACACAATAAAACACTGTGCAGCCATTTTAAATCATGCTGTTGAGTATTATCCTTTGACTCAGAAAGATGTTCATTACATTAAAAAAAAAAAAAAAGATTAGAGGGATGCTTGGGTGGCTCAGTCAGATAAGTGTCCAACTCTTTATTTCAGCTCACGTCATGATATCATGGTTTGTGAGCTCGAGCCCTGCATGGAGCTCTGTGCTGACATTGTGGAGCCTTCTTGGATTCCCTCTCTCTCTCTCTGTCTCCCCTCTGCTCACGCACTTGTTCATGTGTGCTCTCTCTCAAAATAAATAAATAAATTTTTAAAAAATCATTAAAAAAAGGAAAGGAACAAATGTACTTTGGGTGTATTACTTCAAGTAATGACAAGTGAACTGTAAGAATGCATGGAAATAAAGAGAGAAATTTCAGTTGAGATGTCAAACTTCAAAGGAATCCCAAAACTGCCAAGGAGCTAGCCATATGGAGACACAAAGGTGGTTCTGGAATTAGAAGGTCTAAATCAGTCCTATGAACCTGCTGGAAAGTAGGTGGAAGATCAGCTAACAGGAATGCTAATGAACAGCAAAACTTATCAGAAAAAGTACACTCACCAAAAAAATGTTGCCACTGGACAGATGAAAATTTTGACCAATAGTAAACCATGAGTTAAAAAAAAACAAAACAAAACAAACAACACTTAAAGGAATACAAGATGGCAGAAACTAGAGAAAAAGAATAACAATATCCCACTCAAAAAAAAATCACACTCATTTTATCATAACAGAAAAGGATGACTTCAATAAAAGTAAATGTACACAAAATTAGTCTATGTAGGAACAAAAAGCATAATTGATACTAGAGAAAATCAACGATGCAGAGTGTAAACACTTGAGCAGCTACACCATCATACAGAGTGAATGTATAAAAAAATGAAAATTAGGAAAAAGAAAACAGTCATAGATGACCAGAGAAGACAGTGTCCACTAATGGGAAACCAGGGTTCTCAAAAGGAAGGAGAATAGATGGAACACAATCAACAATCAAAGGTAACAGAAAATAAAACTTGAAGAAAGAAAGAATTATGTATGCAGAGGTTAGGATAACCCAGGAAAATCAACTGAGACTGATATAGGCATTTGAAGTTGAGGAGGGAAAAAAGAGAGAAGAAGGCTGTAGTAGGAAACTAAAACAGAGCTAGGAACAAGGCTGGAACAAAAACACATGTTGTGCAACAGGGGAACAGATACACGGCACGGTCATAGTAATGTGATGGAGTGCTATGCAGCCATGAGCACAAGGAGCTACTGGTACAGGCAACCACAGGATCAATCTCAAAAACATGTTAAGCGGAGGAAGCTAGACACAGAAAAATGTATGATTCCACTGAAATAAAATGCAAGAACAGACAAAACTAAACTATGGTAATATGGAACAGAAAGTGAATGCTAGGGTGGGGCCAGGGAAGGAGGAGGAGAATTGACTTGAAAAAGGTAAAGGATTGTTAATGGGGCGGGGGCGGGGGGTGGGGATATAAATGTGCTATCTCTTTTAGAAGGTGGTATTTATTTTTTTTAAATTTTTATTAGAGCAAGCACACAAGTAAGAGAGAGGGGCAGAGGGAGAGAGAGAGAATCCCACGCAGGCACCATGCTCAGCGCGGAATCTGACACAGGGCTTGATCCCACAACGCTGGGATCATGGCCAGAGCAGAAATCAAGAGTTGGACGCTCAACCGACTAAGCCACTCAGGCACTCCAGCGGGCAGGGGGTATTTAAATAAGTGTACGTAAGTGTCAGAAATCCACTGACCGAAATCTTTATGATCTGTGTATTTTACTACATGTTAATTATATATCAGTAAAAATATAATACAACAACGCATACTGTTAAATCCTAAAATTGGGTTAGGAGTGGGCCAAAACTTGGACAATAAGCTTGTTAGTAGGCTAAACTGCACCCAAAATGATTCATGGATTAATTTCATGTCACAGACTGATCGAGAGATCTCAACCAGTATTTACTTTGGTGGCGATGGCAGCAAAACACGTATGCTGAGCAACTCAGCAACACACCATCACTCTCCTTGCATTTTCCCCAGCAATGTTAATTCAGAGCATTCACCCACTTCTAAATTGGCCTTTTCTCATTAAGGCCTGTTGTTTTGTCCCAGGCTAACAGGTGAGGGTGCAGGTAACTGGCTAGCTTACCCATGTGGCGTAAGCTTACCAATTCCATGATCACTTTAGAAAGGTAAACATGATACCCTCATTCAAAATATCTGAACATATACCAACTTCATGAAAAACTTTAGTATCTCCCTAAGTATATTTCCTACACATAATAGAGAAGTAAATTTTTTTAGGAGCACAAGAAAAATTGGGTGGGTCCAGCCAGCATTTTGTGTCTGACCAAGGGTACTATGAAGGAAAAAATGTAAGTCTTTATACTGATAGCTTTCATTAAATGCCTTCACATACAATTTAAAAATATCAAAACCACAGAAAACAAGATGAAATTGGAAAAGTACACAGAGGGAAGAGACATTGCAGAAAACATTGTAAGGAATGCAGAGATCAAACATGTGAAATGCAAACAAGATGAAACAGAAATTAAGAAACAGGCAGATCATGGTGGTGGTGGTGAAGTTCTGTACCTTTCATTGTGGTGGTGGTTGTTACATGAATTCATACCTGTGATAAAATGACACTGAATTCTACCCATACATTCACTGGTGGTGACACCATGCTATAATTATAAGAAATGTAACCACTAGGGGAAACTTGGTGAAGGGGACATGGGAATCCTTCTACAGTATCTTTGTAACCTCCTGTGGATCTATAATTTTTCCAAAATAGTAAGTTCTTAAACAAATGATTAAAGAGAAAATAAATGCAGATGTCAAGCAAAATAGATCTCACACAGGAATCTCTAGAGCCCTGGGGGCAGTAAGGTGATGGAGCAGGATCGTACTTTAACAAGTAATTCAAAAAAATTTTCCCTTCCTTAAATGCTTGAATCCACATACTGAATGGTATACCGTGTGATGGGACAAAGTAACCACGAAGAGTCAACATAGAGATAGAGCCTACTAAAATTAAACTAGACTTGAAAGATAAGGCATCTTTTGGCATAAGCTTACAAAAAGATCAAGTCAATTCTGAGACAGAAAGAATTGGGATGACTCAGATTTCCCTCCTACATTCTACAGCGACAGTAAAGCAATCCCTACAAAAATCTTAAGGAGAAAAGCATAAGCCAAAGATTTTAAACAGAGCCACACCATGCTTCCATTACAAAAGACACAGGTTTAACTATGGAACATAAAAGAGCCTAGGGAGTATTGTTCCCTCCGTCCTCTGAGCAAATTACCACAGAACATACTTCAGTCAAGAGAGGAAACACCTAATGGCTAAAAATGAATATATTTAAATACAGAATAAAAACTAAACAAGTGTAGGATACAGTGATGAATCAAAATGTAAATGAAATGCCAACAGAGAAACTACGTACCTAAAAAGAAAAAAGTGGAAAGGGAAAGAACATGAGAATAAATTCTCTAATTGTCTCATTGGTCACAAACACTATTATGGGTTGAACTGTTTCCCCAAAAAATGTATGTTAAAGTCTTAACACCCAGTACTTCAGAATGTGACCTTGGTTGGAAATGGGGGCACTAAAGATGTAAGTAATTAAAATAAGGTTATAGTGGAGTAGGCTGGGCCCTCAATCCAATGTGAATGGTGTCCTTGTAAGAGAGAACTCTGGACAAAAAGACACAAGACAGCCATGTGAATACAGAGGCAGAGATTAGAGTAATTCATCTACAAGCCAGTGGACACCCAGGACTACCCTAAGCTGGAAGAGGTAAGGAAGGACCTCCCCTAAAAGCCTCAGTTTAAGGACTTCTTTATTTTTAAGTAATCTCTACACCCAATGTGGGGCTGGAATTCACAAGCCCGAGATCAAGAGTTGCACACTATATGGAGCGCCTGAGTGGCTCAGCTGGTTAAGCGTCCGTCTTCGGCTCAGGTCATGATCTCATGGTTTGTGAGTTCAAGCCCCACATCAGGCTCTGGGCTGACAGCTCAGAGCCTGGAACCCACTTCAGATTCTGTTTCTCCCTCTGTCTGCCCCTCTGCTGCTTGCACTCTCTCACATGGTCTCAAAAATAAACATTAAAAAAAAATTTTTTTAATAAAACAAAATAAAGAGTTGCACACTACACCAGCTGAGCCAGCCAAGCACCCCCCTCCCTGTCTCTTATATTGTGTCAACAATAAATAAACATTAAAAAAATGTTTTTTAAATAAAACTAAAAATAAGAAGAGGTGTACGCTATACCAGCTGAGCCAGCCAAGCACCCCCCTCCCCCAAAAGCTTCAGAGATAACATGGCCCTGAAATTCCCATCTACAGAGTATGAGACAATACCTTTCTGTTGTGTTAAACCACCCAGTTGGTGACACTGTTATGGCAGCTATGGGAAACTAACACAGCTGGAACTCAAAGAACATCATTTAAAAGCCGTTAAAACAAGTGTCAGAAGCAGAAGCGTATTTAATGATACAAAGATAAATACTCGATAACTTTACAAATATCAGGGAGGAGATGTAGGAGAAAAATTGGTGGATGACATCAATCATGACAAGTCAGGGCCAGATGACCTTCAAATATGGTTGGGCTGGAGACTTCTAATGTTTTGTAAACATGAACCATTAAATAAGAGGTGGCTGTGTATATGAAAAAGTATTGCAAGATGAACTTATATATGAATAACTGAAACTGGAAATTATTAAGCCCTCCACTGATATTAAGCTCTAGCTTACCCATACCGTTACAGATGAGTATGCAAAACTTCAATGGCAGTTAGAGAAACCCTTAATAGTTAACTTTGAAATTAGATACAATTTCAACCTGTTCCAAAATATTGAAAATTTCTGGGGTGCCTGGGAGGCTCAGTCAGCTGAGTGTCCAACTTTGGTTCAGGTCATGATCTCAGGGCTCGTGAGTTCGAGCTCCATGTCAGTCTCTGTGCTGACAGCTCAGAGCCTGCTTCGGATTCTGTGTCTCCCTCTCTCTGTTCCTGCCCTACTTGCTCTCTCTCTCTCTCAAAGTAAATAAACACTCAAAAAAATTTTTTTAAATATTGAAAATTTTTATAATTTTACTGTTTAGGCAAGTTTTTCTGTTTATTAACATCTTTCAATTGCTGTTTATTAACATCCTTCCATAGAGAAACATATAAAAGATCTTTCATAAAGCCATAAAAGGCAAAATGTATAAATTTAATAGTAAACTTACTATGTGGCAGAAAATGCAAGCAAAGTAAAAAACAAAACAAAACAAAACAAAAAAAAACCTTCTTTTTTAAAAAAAAGTATTTTTTTTTTTTTTTTTTTTTTTTTTTTTTAGCATGAGTGTGGGAGGGCCAGAAAGAGAGGGGGAGAGAGAATCCCAAGCAGGCTCCTTGCTGTCAGCACAGAGCCTGATGTGGGCTCGAACCCATGAACTGTGAGATCATGACCTGAACCGAAACCAAGAGTCAGAGGCTTAACCACCTGAGCCACCCAAGCACCCTGAAATAAAAAACTTCTTAAGACTAGGAACTATAACTAATATCACAAAGGGCTATTCATCTCCCTAATACAGGGCCCCTAATTGTAGGGACCATCAAAGGCCCCTACAATTGGAGACAAAAAAGACTAAAAATCATCAGAAAAATGAGCAACAAACATGAAGAAATACTTTGTATCTACAGTATCTATCAGATACTTTGTATCTACAAAGTATCTATTCAGGATACTCACCATCACTCCTAAAACATATGAATTAAAGTCATGTTGAAACACTGTTTTTTTCACCTATCAAAATATCAACCATCAAAAAGTTTTATAAACATTCTGCTGATGAGGCTGTGGGAAAACAGGCTCTCAAACTGTTGGTGGGAAAATTAAAGCAATACAATCTCTATGGAGTGGTTGTACTAATTTAAATATGAACACGAATGCAAATACTCTTTGATTCAATAATGTCATTTATGGGCATGTATCCTACATGTATCTATTTCACATGAACAAAATGACTATAATACAGACGAGGCTTGTATAACAAAAGTAACCTTGTATAGCAAAACATTGAGGAGTGTGTAAAGGACCCTATATTGAGTATAAAAAGTGATGCCAACAAGAATATATATTCATATTTGGTTATGAATGCATAAAGAAACTCTAGATACCTAAGAAACTAATAACAGCAGCTCCCTGGTGAAGGCATTGGGGAACTAGGTAGACAAGGAACACAGTAATGAAGGGAAATATACAGAGGCGCAGGAGTGCATCTACACATAACTACATATACATACATTTCACAAAGCAGTAAATTTACATTCTTCAAAAATTATACATACACATATACTTATATATGTATATAATGCAAATTATGGCACTTTAAAAGAATTGCATTTTATTTATTAAAAAAATTTTTTTTAAATGTTTATTTGTTTTGAGAGAGAGAGAGAGACAGACAGACAGACAGAGCACAAGTGGGGGCGGCAGGGGGGAGGGCAAAGAGAGAAGGAGACACAAAATCCGAAGCAGGTTCCAGGCTCTGACCTGTCAGTACAGAGCCTAGATGCAGGGCTCGAACCCATGAATTGTGAGATCGTGACCTGAGCCAAAGTTGGATGCTTACCCAACTGAGCCACCCAGGCACCCCTAAAAAAATTACATTTTAAAATGTTCTTAAAACTTGATGGTTAAATTGGCTTGAGTTAAAACCTATGAAATACTATGATTCTTCTAACCCTTGAAAAATTATTTGCCAATCTCATTAGCATTAAAAAATCAAATTAACACTACAAGATAAAAAAAAAAATCCAAAACTTTAAGCTATTTAATGCTGATAATAAGGGGCACCTGGGTGGCTCAATTGGTTGCGCGTCCGACTTCAGCTGAGGTCATGATCTCACGGTCTGTGAGTTCGAGCCCCACTCAGGTTCTGTGCTGACAGTTCAGAGCCTGGAGCTTGCTTTGGATTCTGTGTCTCCCTCTCTCTCTGCCCCTCCCCCACTCGCGCTCTGTCTATCAAAAAATGAATAAACACTAAAAAAAAAAAATTTTTAATGCTGATAAGAAAACAGTGAAATGGATACTCTTACCATGACTGATGGTGAGAATGCAAGTCTTTAAGACCTATTCAGAAAATAATTCACTAATAATTTCCTGACCTGGTAATTTCTCTTCTAGAGATCTATCCTTAAGAAATCAGTCAAAACACAGAAAAAAAAAATCAAGGGCAAAGTTGTTCATCTCTGTATCATTAAAATGGCAAACAAACAATACAATTAACTGGCAAAACACAGTAAAATGTTGTAGTATCTACCACTATCCACCAGAGCCATCAAATAATCCATTCCTGATTCACTGTGCAGACTGTAACATTACTAATTTCCTCTTAAATATACAAAGAATCATCATAATAAGTGAATAAGAATTTACACAGAAAAATGGCTTGAAACAAATTCACAAATATTTACAATACTTACCTCTGAGAAATGAACCTATAAATGATTATTTTTCTTCTTCACACTTTTTCTAATTTTCTTATACTGAACATATATTTTTATTAAAGAAAAAGAAAAACAAAAGGTAAGCACCTACCCTGATAAACTTGTTCCAGATATTTCACTAGGAGAAGAATGACTCAGTGGAGAGGAGGAAGGTCTGAAGCTTTCCTGGTCGTCCTCTGAGCTGTGTTCACCATGCTCAGGAGAGTGATTTTTCAAATCTACCAGAAAGGTGTTATTTTCCAATGAGAACAACAACAAAATACACCACTTGTGTGCAATTTTGGAAATGTGACCAATTACTTCGACACTTACCAACATTTTTAGGCGCAATTATAGAATGTTTTCCAAAAGTCACATGTTTTTCACTGTTGCTTCCTTCACTAAGATACTCATTTTGGCTCTGATTTTCTCTATTATTTTGTATTTCTTCACACTCTTCTGACATCCAAACGGATGCTACTCTGGGGTTCTTTACTAATGAATAATTATTAGGTATTGGAGTGCATACTGAGGTGGCTGTTTTGTGATTGCCAACATCTGATAATTTGTTATCAATAGGGTATGTCTTCACATCAACTATTGCACTTTCACTCTCTTTTCTATTTGTAAGAATTGAATTTGGAGAGCTTGTTCTAAATGATTCTTGATTCTTGTGCTCTCCATTTTCACCATAAAAAGTACATGCTGTATTTTTTTCTGGTTCCCTTATATTAGCAGCATCTAAGTCCACTGTATGGATATCTTGTGTAGTCTGTTCTTTTGGTAAAGATAAATCCCAAATATCAGACACACCAGCTCTTGAAAAGTTTTCCAGCCCACCTTCACACCTACTAACTTCTGTTTTTTTAAGGTATTTTTCCATATCAAACATGCTGGATCCATTACTTTTTTCTGTATCATTAGGCACAAACTGAGACACAATGGAATAGTCCTTTTGTTTATCGTCTTCCTGTAAAGTCTTCTCTCTGGTTTTATTTGAAAGTGCCTTGATCATGGCAGCAAGTTGGGAAGGATCAGTACTCACTGATGCATCTGCAATGGCTGAAGCAATGGTGCTTATCCTAAGTACAGAATCACCACCAGTAGGTGGCTTGCTTTTGTATCTTTGGGGTTTGCTACTCATGAAGGAAGTGTCCTAGAAATGAGAAAATTCACATCAGATAAATTTACCTCCTTTCCATGAACATGTACATATTAATTTAATCTTTAGACATTACATAAGATTTAATAGCAACAAGAAATTAATGGTAATACCAATTAATACCGTAACTTAAAAAGACAGCTACTATCAACTTTACTTACGGAGTCCTGGTTTACCCACAAAATTAGATTATCAATTGTCCAAAAAAAAAAAAAAAAAAAATCTTCAGGAGTTAAAGAGATGCTAAAAAGATGTTAAAACTGAACCAGACAGTAATTTAAAACAAAAAAATTAAGATACTGAGATTGAGAAATCACTGAGCCATTGTGATTCCAAGCATAATTCTTGGCAATTTCATTCAACCATTGGAATTACTTATTAAGAAGACACAAATAGGAACCATGGGCAAACAATGGAAATGGAACTAACAGCAAAAAACACAGATGTATTTAATACAAAAATGCAAGTTAAGACTTCTATCTCCAATAATAGCAGACTAAATGATGGAAACCAACTCTGGCTGAGAACAATTAGAACTGGAGAGCATAGGGGCGCCTGGGTGGCGCAGTCGGTTAGGCGTCCGACTTCAGCCAGGTCACGATCTCGCGGTCCGTGAGTTCGAGCCCCTCGTCAGGCTCTGGGCTGATGGCTCGGAGCCTGGAGCCTGTTTCCGATTCTGTGTCTCCCTCTCTCTCTGCCCCTCCCCCGTTCATGCTCTGTCTCTCTCTGTCCCAAAAATAAATAAAAAATGTTGAAAAAAAAAAAAATTAAAAAAAAAAAAAAAAAAAAGAACTGGAGAGCATATCCAGAAGCTTCTCTTAGAAGGCACTGGAGAGCTAAAAAAGAAACAAAAACGATGGGGTCAGAATCCAAAAGAAGCAACAATCCCAGAGAGGTGAAGCCAGTAATGAGGACGCTCCTCCCTATGGGGATCTACTGTTTCAAGAAAAGGCTGTGGACACGACTTTAAGAAGCAGCTCAGCAAAGCTGTTCTTATGGTGGTGAGGGTATAAAAAGAGTTCACTGTCGACCAATAATGAGGGGGAGGGTGTAGCCCTGTAAAACATCCATGCTTTAGTATGAGACCACAAATGACTACACCCTAGAGAAAAGGGAAACCAAAATTAGACTGGTTCTCATAAGGACTGAGGGCCAGGCTCCAATCAGTTCAATCTCAGTAACTAGACTAAAATGATCTGAGATTGCTAGCATTCCTCATTCATGTCAGAAGCAAACATAAACCCTGTCTAGAAGATTATAACTCCCATGGCCTCAAATTATTTCAATAACTTTTCCTGTAAAAATACACCCCTCCATCAATGAATGACACATGATGTTCCAAGATAAAGTGACCCAAATCCCAGAGACACAGACCCATGGGGGATATACAGAAAATGGAGTTATCAGAATTTAAAACACATCTAAATCTAAAACATAAGATCTAAAATTATACTTAAGGAAATAAAAGACAATATTGAGAACACAGAGGACTAGAAATTATAAAGAACTAAATACACATTAGATTATATAGTTGAAAAATACAATAACAAATTAAGAACCCAGTAGATAGATTTAACAACAACTTGGACTCAAGTGAAAAAAGAATGAGACTTAGAAGTCTGAAAAAATATTCAGAATGAACCATAAAAGAGAAAGTAACAGAAAATACACAATAGAACAGAGAGAACAGGAAAAAGGGATACTCTGAGAAAGTCTAACATACCTGTACCTGAACTCTCAAAAGAAAAAGGAGAGAAATAGAACAAAAAGTTTATTTGAAGATAAACTGGCTGCAAATTTTCTAAAACTTATGAAAGTCAACAACCCAAGATTCAAGAAGGCCTACAAACCCCAAACAGGATAAAACAAAAGGTATCTAAGCACATCCCAGCAAAACAGATTAAAAACCAAAGATAAAAATGTTTAAAGAAGGCAGGTAAGATATATTATCTTTAATAAAGTTAGCAATAAGAATGAAATGTGAAATAATATATTCAAATTGCTAAAAGTTGCTTTTAACATAGAAGTCTATACTAAACAAAAATATGCTTTAAGAATAAAGGTGAAATAAAGATATTTTTTAGAGATAAAAACAGAATCCATTACCAGTAGACCCTTATTAAAAGAAATTATAAGGATATTCTTCAAGCAAAATAAAATCTCAGATGGAAAGTCAGAGATGCATATTGGTTTTATATATAATAGCAGTCACCACAACCTTCATCAAATGGCTTATAGGGTTTATATAGAGATTTAAAATATAAAACAATAGTAACTTGTAAGACTGAAGTGGAATAAACAGTGTTTTTTGGTCCTGTTAACTAAGAGGTAAGAAAAAGAACAAATTTCAATTTTTATTAAACATTAGTAATCAAAGAAAACAGGTTATAATTTCTTAGGTAATTACTAAAATAACAGGAAAAGAATATACAATCACCAAATTAATAAAGGGAGGAAACTGGAGTAATATAAAAAAATACTTCTAAAAAATCCACAAGAATATACCAAAAAAAAGAATGAAAGTGAATAAAAAGACCAGAATTAAATGCCTATATATTGGTAATTCCATTAAATGTAAGAAAGAAAGAATGACTGTGAAACTGGTTGAAAAATAAAATCCAATTCTATGTACTTTTAAGAGACACATCTAAAATATGAAGATATAGAAGGTTAAAAAGCAAAATAAAAAAGATATAATATGTAAACACTAAATAATTAAACACTAAAGAAAGAAAGCTGGTATTACTTATATAGATTAATATCAGATTAGGCTTAAAGCATAATGCATAACTAAAGACAAAGGCAGTCATGCACAATGACAGAAGGTTCGATTCACCAGAAACAATTCTAATTTGTACATACCTAAAAACATAGCCTCGAAATTTGTCAAGCAAATACTGCCAGATTCATAATGAATAACAGACAAATCCATAATAATAGGGTGAGATTTTATAATATCTAAGTAACTGAAAGAACAAGCACAATAATTTTAAGGATACATTTGATCACCATGATTTTGTAAATTTCACCTAAATAAAATATACAGAAGAGAGCAACCAAAGATCACACCACAGGCATTCCTGTCATGTGCATAGAAAGTATTTTCAAAAATTGAACATGTCTCAATAAATTTCAAAGGACGAAAACCCAAATTTCTCTGACTACTGTACAACCAGGCCTATAATCAATATTTTAAAATTAGGAAAATCCTCAAATGTTTGGAAACTAAGCGATACACTTGAAAAAACCAATGGACCAGAGAAATTAGAAAATACATTAAACGGACTAATAAAGACAGTATGACATATCAAAACGTGATAAAAAAATAGAATGGGATGCAACAAAATCCCAGCTTTCAGGGAAATTTAGATCATCAGATGTTTATGTAGGAAAAGCAGAAAAATTAGGCTAAGTATTCATTTCCAGAAGTTAAAAAAACAACAAATTAAATCCACAGAGAATATGAGGAAGGAAACAAAGACCAAAAACTATGAACAGAAAGAGAATAAAATTAGTGAGTTAATAAAATCAAGAAATATCTGGTAAGAATTACTAAGGGAAAAAAGAGAGAGGCAAAAGAACCAATATATAACAAAGAAGACATCACTTAAGAACCTAACGTATTAAACAATCACAAGAGGATATTATGGAGTGATATATTTTCAAGTTTATTTATTTAATTAAAAAAAATTTTTTTTAATTTATTCATTTTGAGAGAGACACAGAGAGAGACAGCAGGGGAGGGGCAGAGAGAGAGACAGAGAGAGAATCCCAAGCAGATTCGGCACTATCAGCATGGAGCCCAATGTGGGGCTCGAACTCAAGAAATGTGAGATCGTGACCTGAGCTGAAACCAATAGTCGGACGCTTAACTGACTGAGCCACCCAGGTGCCTCTCAAGTTTAGATGAAAGGTTAAAATTCCTAGGAAACTAAACTTTATTAAAATGGACACAATTTTCTTAGGTTTATTTATTTTGAGAGAGAGAGAGAGAATGAGAACAGGGAGGAGCAGAGAGAGGGAGAGAAAAATCCCAAGCAGCTGTCATAGTGGAGCCCGAAGCAGGGCTCAAACCCACAAACTGTGAGATCATGACCTGAGCTGAAACAAAGAATTGGACGTTTAACCAACTCGAGCCACCCATGCACCCAGAAACGGACACAAGTTTTAAACATCAGAATAGTCTTATAACTATTAAAGAAATTGAATCAGCAATTAAAAAGTATTAATGAAAACTCCAGACTCAGAGGATCTCACCAATGTATTCTACCAAAACTAATAGCATCAATCTTACAATCTTCTGGAAAAAGAGAAAAAATGAGACCATCAAAACCTTGATACCAAAACCAAAAAGGCATTCTCTCACAGATGCAAAATTCTAAATAGACCATTAGCCAACCAAATCCAAGTGATCTATAAAAAAGACAGTGGATCATAACCCAAGTAAAGTTTACTCCAAGTGTAGAAGAACGGTATAATATTAAAAAACTATTTAATGTAATTCACCACATTACCAGAAAAAAAAAAGCTTATGTTTACCTTGATAGATACAAAAAAGTATTTGACAAGATTCAACCTCTTTACAAGTTAAAAACAAACTAGGAGACAAATATTAGAAGGGAATTTTAAAAATCAATGATAAAAAAAAAAAAAAAAGACCCTACAGCACATTTCCAATTTACAAATAAAATACTGAAGAGCTTTCCCACCCTGTCAGGAAACCCCAGTATCAGCACTTCTCTTCAACACAATTTTGAGGTGTAGTCAGGTTAGCTAGTCAAAGAAATGAAGGTATCAAAACCAGAAAGGAACAAAACTGTTGTTATTCTTAGATGATAAAACTGCATACATAGAAAAAAAATTATATATATACATAACATGTATTTCTGTTTAGCTACAAAAAGGAAGAATGGAGTTAAGAAAGATAATATTAAAATAAGCCATACAGAGAAAGACAGATACCATATGGTTTCACTCTTATGTGGATCCTGAGAAACTTAACAGAAACCCATGGGGGAGGGGAAGGAAAAAAAAAAAAAAAAAAAAAAAAGAGGTTAGAGTGGAAGAGAGCCGAAGCATAAGAGACTGTTAAAAACTGAGAACAAACTGAGGGTTGATGGGGGGTGGGAGGGAGGGGAGGGTGGGTGATGGGTATTGAGGAGGGCACCTTTTGGGATGAGCACTGGGTGTTGTATGGAAACCAATTTGACAATAAATTTCATATATTAAAAAAAAAAAAAGAAAGATAATATTAAAATATTGTTTGTTTCAAAAAAAATATTATTTCAATAAGTTAGCAAGAAATTTAACAAAAGATGTGCAAAAATCTCTGCGCACACACATACATACAAGTCATAAAATACAGAGAAAAATTAAAACCTAAGTGGAACAATATATAATTTTCATGAATTAGAAGATTTAGTATTATAAAGATGTAAATTGGACTGTTCTAAGATAAAACACAACCATAATTAAAAGTCCAATAGTGTTGCTGGTTGGTTGGTCTACTGAAGGTGACAATCTGACTTTAAAATATATATGGAAATGCAAAGGGCCAACAGCCAAAATACTTTTAAAAGAAAAGTAAGAGAAGAGGACTTATCCAAACCTTATAAAGCCACAGTATTTTAACAGTATCATATTGACATAAGATAGACCCCAAATGTCTGACATGTCTAATGAACATAGCAACTGAATACTATATAGTAATGAAAATAAGCTTCTATTAATACTTAACAACATAGTTGCATCTAGCAAACACAAGTGAAAAAAAAAAATCAAAGAAAAAGAATACATGCTATATGATTTCTTGTACATAAAGTTCAAAAACAGGCAAAATTAATACAGTGTTAAGAGTCAAGATAAGAGGAGTAGCATTCAGAAGGGGCATAAAAATGGTTTCTGGGCTACTAGCAATGTTCTTTTTTTTGATCTGGAATGTACAAAGGTGTGTAAATTGTGATAACTCATTGACTTTCAGTTTGCTTTATAAACAAATTTATGTATGTTTATTATGTTTAGTAGGTATGTAGGTATGTAGCATGTATATTTATTATACATTGATTAAAATGCTATTAAACATCAAAGGACATTTATAATAAAACTGAATCCAAAAAACCCCAACCATGTTGTACTGCATGTATTTTTCTCATGTGACCTTATGTTGATCTTACAGAAGAACTATGACAATGTGGTTTTAGTTTTCCTCCATGGAAGGCTTAAGATACCTCTATTTTGCTGTTACTGGCCATTAATGTCACATCACTTTCATCCACTTGTGAAATACTCTCCAGTTCTTCAGCCTGAAGTGTAACTGATTCTTCACTTAGCTGTGCTTTTAGGTCTCCTGTAGAAAATACACAATAATTCAACTTACATCTATATACTATCTCACAAAAATAATCTGTGGGATAAGGACCACTCAACATGATTAACCGCCAAGGAAGAAGTCTTTGTACCTCAACATCAGTCATCTTCACAAAAACTGTTTAAATGTATAGTCGCTAAGACAAAGGACCAGGGCATTGTTAATTTGCTTCTGCCAACTTTAAACTTTGAAGATCGTGGATTTCAATCTCTCCTTTGCAAATACTGACAAACTCAATTAATATTTCAATTAATTAAACATTTCACAAATATATAATAAGCTGAATTTAAAAATGAGTATTCCTTACAATAATAGAAAATCAACTAATTATATATACAGCCTCTTTATCCCAACTCCTCTATTGGAAGACAGGCTCTTTAAGGACTGGAGCGTATTTTGTACAATTTTATATGATGTTAGCACCAGGCACCACACTAGCAAAAAGTAGCTGTTCGATAATTGTATGTTAACCAAGAAAGTCTGATTTTAAATATATATCATGGATATTAATCATACTTAGAGACTATCATAGTCCAAATCTCAAATAGCTTTTTAAAAAAATTTTTTTAATGTTTATTTATTTTTGAGAGAGAGAGAGGGAGATAGAGACAGAGTGTGACTGGGGTAGGGGCAGAGAGGGAGACACAGAATCCAAAGCAGGCTCCAAGCTCTGAGCTGTTGGTACAGAGCCCGACATGTGGCCAGAACCCAGGAACCATGAGATCATGACCTGAGCTGAAGTCAGACACTTAACTGACAGAGCCATCCAAGCACCCCCAAATCTCAAACAGCTTTTTAACCAAAAGTCTACCTGAATATGATAGCTACAGTTCATTAACTAAGTAGTTCATTTTTTTTTTTTTCAACGTTTTTTTTATTTTTGGGACAGAGAAAGACAGAGCATGAACGGGGGAGGGGCAGAGAGAGAGGGAGACACAGAATCGGAAACAGGCTCCAGGCTCCGAGCCATCAGCCCAGAGCCTGATGCGGGGCTCGAACTCACGGACCGTGAGATCGTGACCTGGCTGAAGTCGGACGCTTAACCGACTGCGCCACCCAGGCGCCCCCATTTTTTTTTTTTAACTCAGTAGTTTAATAGGCCAATTTAACTAGCCCATTTGAACAGATTATATTTTATTTACTTTGGGTTTTTTACAAAAGGGTTTAGGTGGGTTTTGGCTGACTTGTTTTCACTTTTGATTAAAATGGCAATGTGGCGGGGGGGGGGGGCGGGCACCTGGGTGGCTTAGTCAATCGAGAGTCTGACTTCGGCTCAGGTCATGATCTCGCAGTTCGTAGGTTCGAGTCCTGCATCAGGCTCTCTGCTGTCAATGCAGAGCCTGCTTCAGATCCTCTGTCTCCCTCACTCTACTCTTCTCCAGCCTCTGTCTCTCAAAAATAAACACACATTAAACAAAATAAATAAAATAAATAAAAAAGGCAATGTGGGGTGATAGAAGGATAAAATCTGTGACTAATAGTGACAAAATCCAAGCTGATGTATACATTTTCACTCATAAAGAATATGATCACACAACCACTAATTTATAGGTTAAAAAAAAAAGGTCACTAAAAACTCCTTCATTTAATCCATTACCTGAAAATACATCATGGTTAACATGAGCCATTTCTTTTTCCAAATTACTTCTTGATACATCAGATTTTCTTAAGAGAGCAACAGGTTCTCTCTTCTCTGGTGATCTAATAAAATAACCAAATGATGGCTACAAAATAAACATGTGAATTATTTCCTTAATTTCAACTACTTTGAGAAATTCTAGACTATTTTATTTTACTATGGGTAACCTAACTAAATGAATTCAACAAAATAATTCTGTTCTTTTCATTTAAACTTAAATTACTAGAGATAAAATTTAAAAGTCTAGTTTTATTTCCTTAGTGCCATCTTCAATCATCAAAACTAATATGTCAAATAAGTCGCTCTTATTAAGAAATCCAACTTCAAACAACCTAGAAATGACATTTCATTCCTTCAGTAATTATTATTGAGCACCTACTGTGTCAAGCACTATTAATCATAGGGTGACATGTCAATGAGAAGAAAAGACAAAATTTCCTGCCTTCCTGGAACTTACAGTATAAGGATATTTATTTTATACACTACGTCCTTGAAAATCTTTGTTAAGATTAGGTATGTTCTTAGCAGTTAATGAGCCGGGAATTCCCACTTGTCTTTATTATAGAACTTTCATGTGATAGAACTGAAATGTAAATTCATTAAATGCACTCAATTTTCCACTGATCTTTACCTGGGAATTTCTTCCCTTGATCCAACAACCTGAATGCAAGTAACATTTCATAACTAAAACGAAAACAGAAACTCCAAATGATAGATCTATTTTTCCATGACCTGGTGCTTTATTTAGTAAGAAGGAATTCATTAACTCTTCAACTTCTCCCCTAATGTAAAAAATCGATCCAGGCAGGATGTTAATCCTGTCTCTCTAAAGCATTTATTTTCATTTTTTAATTCACTACACAGACAGGACCCACAGTTCAGTTTCAAATTTAAGTTCTATAATTCAACTTTGAGTTCTAATACCATGGCTATTATTTCAAATTATACTGTTAGTGAAATCCAGTTTTAATAACCACTCCTTCCAATAACCCAACTCCCTATACGGAATTTATCAAGCCTTTTGACTCTACCTCCAAAAGAAATCTTGAATCCTTGATTTTTTTGTGTCCCTATTATCATTCTAGACCCCGGCCTTCACCGTATCTCTTCCCACATGCTAAGCCTCTTCCTCCTTTTTGGTTCACTGACCCTCTCCACCCAGGCTCCATATATAATAGCATCATTTCACACATGGAGATGAGGCTGGCACCATGACAAAGTTGCTCCCTGCTTCTAAGCACTTCTTCCCAGTTCATTTCAGATGCACCCAAGTCCTACAAGGATCCCACATGATCTGGCCCAATTTCTACCATTCAATCACCCCACCCCCCTCCCCCATTCACATTAGCTCCACTGTTCCGCTTTCTGATCCTCCACAGGCCACTTCTAGTTCCTACTTCCAAGCCTTCACATAGAGGGTCTCCCCTTGCTTGGAACACTCTGCCTCCGTATCTTTTGGCAGCTGCCTCCTTCCCATCATTTAGGTCCCAGCTCAGTAACATCTCCTCAGGGGCCACCCCTGACCACCACAGCTATAGCAACTCCTTCTCCTTAGCATGCTTCATAGAAATTACCACTGTTGCATTTTCAAATTTTTACATGTATTGCCACTTATTAAACAAAAACATTCCTATATTTCAAAACATGTTTTAAGATAAGAGGTTAAAGAAAATATCAATCCTCGATTTCTTCCCATCAACTAATGATGTAACAATAGCAGCATCAACTACCAGGTATTGAATACTTACTCCAAGTTAATCTTGGTGCTAACTGCTTTGTGTGTCCCATCACACTTAATTCTTATGAAACCCTATAAAATAGCACTGGATTTTAAAAACTAGAAAATTAAGACATAGAGGAGTTAAATAAATTGTTCCGTGTCACAGAATTAGTTAAAAGGTAGAACTAGGACCGGAGTCAGGGTCTGACCGACTATAAAACCTAACCTATCTACCACAGTCCTAACATGTCCCTATTCTATCCCTGCTGTAAAGATACTATGCTGTAGCTAATACCATCATACCATTCCAAATATAAGGTCTGGTGAATTCAACCACTTGTAGCACGTATCATACTTACTCTTTTCACATTGTAACCACCACCAAGGCAACCAAGAGCTTCAGATCTTTGAGCAAAGAACTCTCCTAAAGACAGGCGTAAATAACTGGCATCATCTTTGTCCAAATCTGATGTGCTAAGTGATTTTCTCAACAAACTGTAATTAATTGAAGTTCCCCAAGACGTATCCCCTAGTGCAGCTGAAGTGTTTTGGGCATCTATATTTTCTTCCTAGGGAGAAAGTTATTGTTTCATTTTATTTCCCCAGCAAGGTTTCTGTTTTTCTAACATGCAAAAATAAAAAAATTTAACTAAGAAAATTTAAGCATTTTAATTTTTTAAAAACTTGGACAAACCTCAAGCTCAAGCAGCTAATAAATAAAGCAGCTTAATTTCTTTACATAGCATTACTTCATTTTGAAACATGGTTAACGGGCGCCTGGGTGGCTCAGTTGGTTGAGCATCCAGCTTCAGCTCAGGTCATGATCTCACGGTTCATGAGTTCGAGCCCCACATCGTGCTCTGTGCTGACAGCTCAGAGCCTGGAGCCTGCTTCGGATTCTGTGTCTCCTTCTATCTCTGCCCCTCCCCCACTTGTGTTCTGTCTCTGTCTCTCAAAAATAAACAAATGTAAAAAAAAAATTTTTTTTTAAAAGCATGGTTAAAAACTATAGAGAGATCTTTGAAGCCTATTAGGGTGATTTTAAGTGAATTAAACACTTAGTATGTCAGTTCTTTTTCAATTAATAATTGAGGGTATGAAGGAAAGAGCAGAAATTGTCTAAACATGAGCAAATAAGATACAATTCTATAAAACTATGTATCTATCCAGAAAGAATACAGGTATATTTTAAACTTTGGTTAATGCCAATAAAATACAAACCTGCATAAATTGATGCTCTTTATTAAATTCCTCTTCATCTTGTGCAATCAAATCCAATGCTTCAGCTTAAAAGAGAATCAGTTTATATAATTAAATTATACTAATGCCTAATTAAATACCAACAGATAAATAAAACTTATCTAGTTAGGAAGATGAAATACAGAAATAAATTTGAAAAAAAAGTATATGAAAGCTTTCATCATGCAACTGATGCATCTGTATTAAGTATGTAAGTCTGTGATTCTCAAAGTTTTGGTAATGAACATTCTGTAGTGTTTTTATCAGTTACTAACTTGCCCTAACTTAATTAACCAAAGGGGCTTTACAATGTAAGCTTTTTATTTGTAGAAGATTCACATTAACTTTAGCCTTTGAAGATTTTGGCACACCTGATTTAAGGTACCTGCCCATGAATACCTGTGAAATTTTATCTGAACCATCACAACGTCAAGCCACTCTCTAAATTTATTGTGAAGAGGTGGGCTGGGGTGCCCAACCACCTGTTTGCCCAGGACTGTCTCAGTTTTAGACTGGAAAGTTCCGCATCCCAGCAAACCCCACAGCCTGAACAGTTGGAAACAAGTGGTCACCCAACATCTGCCCTCAAAGCTCTCTGCCTGCCTGCTGCCCAGGCTGGGCCTCTGCCTGGTACTTCAGGAGAATGGCTGAAATGGGAAGGGTGCATGCAATCCAGAAGTGTCCACCATGGCCCAAACAACAGAGATGTCCCCCTCTCTCATTATCTATCAGGGGCTAATCAGATCCAAATTGCCCTTTTGGAAACCTGACAGTTCAACATTAATACCTTGAGAGACCAAATGAAAATTGAAACAGGAGAATATTTCCAATCAGGAAAAGAAGAACATGAGAGATAGCTCAGATCCTTACTTGTTAGGACAGTGTTCATCCTTTACCTTGTGAGCCCATCATTTTTTATAAAACACATCCTTAACTTAGCAGTCTATGAATGGGTATGAAGACAACCATGAAACTCTCAAAATCACATGAAAAATATAATCTTTCACATAAAAGTTTTTCTATGAAGATTCTCTGTAGGGCCCATGACTCCAAGTAAGTTAAAAACCATTGCCTTAAAACATAAAAGTATCAGTCAACCAAATGTAACAGCCAAAGAAGGGAAAGTAGGAAATCAGGCCTAATGAAGGTAACCCAGAAAAACAATTTACTTCAATGAGGTAAATACTGAATGTTCTTTAAATCATTAAGTAAACAGTTCCAAAAGCTGTTTATCATATCCCTAAGTACTTTTTCCCTGTACTTTAAGAGATTCTTCAATTAAAGAAAAATCTACAGTACCATTACCTTGAATGCTCATCACAAATCAGTCAGCAATTATGAAAAAACTTCATTTTTTATAAGACTCTATGCCCAATTCTTTGCCAAATCTCAACCAGTCCTTTCAAATATCTCCTGAATATGTTAGTGGCTAAAATTTGAAGCAGCACATATATCACAGGCCTCAGGCCATGTTTAAATCCTAGGCCATAAGCTGAAGTGATGTAGTGATTCAGATGCATGGAGCTGTCAGAGAGGGGTAAGACAGAAATGGGGCAGAGGGAGTCGAATCTCTTAAGTAAACTTCCTGAATAAAGTTTGTTAAGTAGATAAATTTTCGTTTCAAATGATTCTGACATTATGAAATTACACCTTGGTCCCACCTTCCTCTTCTGAATTATATCTCCTCTTACATTTTCAAAATTCCCTTCCTCTTTCTTATAAAAATGCTTCCCCTGCATTCAGCTCCCCTGACCCTGATTTCCTGACCCAGTTCATCCTTTCTTCCCTTCCATCAAACTTTTTTCCATAGTTTTCCATAATCATTTTCTCCATTTCTTTACCATCCATGCTACTTATCCTTTCCAACCTGCTCATTATTGTTTATTCCCGAACCACAAGGATGGCTTCGTTAAACATCTCTTTTATTTTAGTTTTCCTTTAATAGTAACGTACCCACACAGTTCAAAATGCAAAGGTACACATATGTACAAGAGTTTTCAGAAGTTAACCAAAGACATAAAAGGGAATACAACACTGAAAAGTCTCCCCCTCATCCCTGACCCCATATCCCACACCTCCAGAAGCAATCAATAGATAAAATGCTCCTGATATCCTGATTTGAATCTATTTGCTTTTTTTTTTTTTTTTAACGTTTATTTATTTTTGAGACAGAGAGAGACAGAGCATTAACAGGGGAGGGGCAGAGACAGAGGGAGACACAGAATCCAAAACAGGCTCCAGGCTCTGAGCTGTCAGCACAGAGCCCAACGTGGGGCTCGAACTCACGAACCGTGAGATCATGACCTGAGCCGAAGTCAGACGCTTAACCGACTGAGCCACCCAGACGCCCCTCTATTTGCTTTTTGAGTTCAAGTAGCTAGGGATTCTTGCAATCCATTTCTTTCTTTTTAAAAAATCTTTCCATTTTATGTATGTGTGTACAAATATGTGTGTCCTCCCTTCTTCCACCTTTTTACACAAATTTCAGAATATTTTATGTGCTTTTCTATGTCTGGGAATTAAAGAATTTATTTTAGGGGCACCAGTCAGTTAAGCGCTAACTCTTGATTTCAGCTCAGGTCATGATCTCATAGTTCAAGAGTTCTAGCCCCACACTGGGCTCCGTGCTGACAGTGTAGATAAAGCCTGCTTGGGATTCCACCTCCCCCTCTGTCTCTGTACCCCCGTGCGTGCTCGCTCCCTCAAAAATAAATAAACTTTAAAAAAAAAAGAATTTATTTTAGTGATTACTCCATACTAGCACCTAAAGAGCCCTTTTCCATTTTTTTAATGACCACAATGTATTTCCTTATATGGATGTACCTTAGTCCTGTTTTGTACATCCACATTGCTTCCAACCTTTTGTGATTATAAACAATGTATAAGTAATAACCTTGCACATACATCACATACCATTTCTGCAAGTATAATTGAAGAATAAGTTCCCAAAAGAACTGTTTGGTATGTACATTTGTAACTTTGTTAGATGCTGTAATACTGCTCTACCTACATGCTGTGCCTATTAAAGTACTATAATACCTGTTTTCTTCACACTGTTGCCAACATAGTTATAGTACCAAATTTTTAGATCACTGTCAATGAAATAACTGAAAAATAGTATCATGGAGTGGTTTTACTCTGCATTTCTTTCCATGAGTAAGTTCCGTGAACTTTTTTGGAATATTTAACAACCATTTTCATTTCATTTTCCATAAATTTTGTTTACAACCTTTGCCCAATTCTACATTGAGTAGCTAGTCTTTTTCTTATTGTTTGTTAGAACTATTTACTACTAGGAAAATGGGCCTTAATCTGTAACATGAATAGCAAATATTTTTTCTCAGTTTGATCACTAATTTTTAAAAACTATTCACCAAAGCACAATACACATATGAAAAGTATATATAAGTGTACAACTCAATAAACACAACTGTATAGCCAGATCAGTACCCCAGACGAAGAAAGAGAACTCTACTAGCACCCCAAAAGGCCCCTCGAGCTTCCTTCTCATCACTACATGCCCATCCAAGGGTAACTACTATCCTTACTCCACAGAGCAGGGTACATTTAAAATATATACAAATAGATCTACATAGCAGGTATCCTTAGTCTGCCTTATTTCATCCTACATACGTATGAAATTCATGCATGTTGCTGCAAGTAGCTACACATCACTTATTCCCATTGCTACATAGCACTCCAATGTATGAATAAACACAATCCATTCTATCATTAATGAGAATTAGGGAGTTTCTAATTTGGAGATAAACATATAATGCTGCTATGAATATTTCAGTGTAGATCTTTTGGTTAACCATATACCTGTACACTGGATATATAACTCTGGTGCAGAATTACTGGGTCCTCAAGTATGAAGTTCATAAAGTTCACCTCCAAAAGCTCCTGCTAGACAAGTTTCCGAAATGGTTCTATCACTTTACATTCCCACCAGTTGCACATGAGAATTCCATGACCACTCACTTTCTAAGTGATGCAAATGTCAGAATATTTTATATGCTTTTCTATGTCTTGGAATTAAAGAATTTATTTTAGGGGCGCCTGGGTGGCTCAGTCAGTGAAGCCTCCAACTCTTGATTTCGGCTCAGGTCATGATCTCATAGTTCGTGAGTTCTAGCCCCACACTGGGCTCCATGCTGTACAACTATCCACTATCCAGTCTGTACCCCCTTGTTCTTCCTAAATCAAGATGTCATTGAGCAAGCTTTAGCTGTAACTTAACTTCCAATTCCTGGTTTATACTTCCAACTACCGAATATCTCCACCACAAACCACAATTATCCAAAATTCTACAATCTCTTCTGATTTTCCCATCTCAGTTCATGGTATTGCCATTTTCCCAAATAACTCAGACCACAAACTTCAATCTTTTCTTGCCTTCCTACTATCTCCTGAAATCCAGTCACCAAATCCTAACCATTTTATTGCCAGGTCTTTCACCAGCTGTTTGCTTTTCATTCTGTGACACCTAGATTTCTACAACATCCTAAGGAATCTCCCACTCAACTGTCCATCAGTACCAGAAGATGACTCACAAAGGTAGTTGGATAATCAAGTCTTCAGTGGCTACCCACTGCTTACCACACAAGCCTCAACTCCAACATGGTAGTCAAAGCTCAACCCACTCCCTGGCCCTACTTTATACCTTTCTAGCTTCACCTCTTCACCTTTTATTACTCTCCCCTTCCTATATCTTGTCATAAATGCTAGCTACATTAGACTATCTGCCAGTCTCAAAACATACCCAGACTTCCTCATTTCATTGTCTTTCATTAGGTTTTCTATCCATTTGGAATATCTCATGCCCGCAAACATCTACCTCTTCAAACTCTTACCTCAAAAGCCACCTCCTATATGAAATCCCTCTCACCCACTCACACACAAAAGTTTTTTCTGCTCTAAACTCCAAAACCATTTAGTTTGTGTTTCTTATGATACTGACTGTTGTTTTACATTCTTGTCTTATCCCTCTTGACTGATGAACAATTGCTTAAAGGCTGGAAAAATGCCTTATTTATCTCCACCATTCCCATCATTAGAAGTTTAAGAGGAGCTTAGTACAAGCACCAGTTACAATAACTTCTTCCTGTGGCATGTTCTGAGGCTATGAAAAATAAGACTAGGCTTGGGTAGCCTAGGTGACTCATTTGGTTGAGCATCTGACTCTTGATTTTGGCTCAGGTCATGATCCCAGGGTCATGGATCAAGTCACTACGTCAGGCTCTGTGCTGAGCATGGAGCCTGCTTGGGATTCTCTCTCACTCTCCCTCTGCCTCTCTCCCGGGCTCATGCATGCACACTCTAAAGTATGTATTATGTATGTATGTATGTATGGATGGATGGATAGATAGATAGATAGATAGATAGATAGATAGATAGATAGATAAATATATAAGAACAGGCTTGACAGGCCACTGATAGATAGATAGATAGATAGATAGATAGATAAATATATAAGAACAGGCTTGACAGGCCACTGAATGCCTTTCCTCATGGCAGGTTTAGAGGTGCTCAGGCACTGGAGGCCTCAGTGGCAGAGCATCTCCATAACCTAAGGCTCAAAATGCCATGTGTCATATGTACTGCAGACCTAACTCGGTTTTTCCTTGCATGGTCAGAGATTCTGCTAATCAAGAAACCTAGCTGATATTCCTAATGCTCTCATCCTTTGAGATTTATCTTTTCTGTCACCTTTCTCCCATCATTTCTACATTTCTTACGTTTTACTCTAAAATGGATTTTGCAACTGTTCACTTATCAAAATATTTCTTTTGTTCAAGACAGGATTTTAAAAGTGAGAATGTAGGGGTGCCTGGGTGGCTCAGTTAAGCATCTGACTCTCAATTTCAGTTTAGGTCATGATCTCATGGTTTATGAATTCAAACCCCAAGTCAAGCTCTGTGCTGACAGCATGGAGCCTGCTTGGGATTCTCTCTTTCTCTCTCTCTCTCTCTCTTCCTGTCTCTCTCTCCCTCCCTCTCTCAAATAACGTTAAAAATAAAAATAAAAAAAGTGAGAATGTAAACTGGGGCACCCAGCTGACTCACTTGGTAGACCATATGACTCTTGATCTGGGAGTTAAAAGTTCAAGCCCCATGTTGAGTGTAGAGATTACTTAAAAAAATCTTTAAGGAAAAAAAAAAGTGAGAATGTAACCCTAAGGTCCCTTCCAACTCTGTCATATGAAGGTTCTAAACTGATGTAAAAGAATGATAGTCTGACTCACTGTCCTTGCTTAAAGAAAAGGCTCAGCTCATTCTGCAATGGTTAGCACTAACTCAAGCCTTTGTTCCTATAAAAACAGCTGAAAAGCTCAGTATTACAGTTGACCATTGCACAACATAGGTTTGAACTGCACAGGTCCACTTACACACAGATTTTTTTTTTCAATATAGAAAGTACAGTGCTATAAATGTGTTTTCCTTATGATTTTTTTTCTTTTTTTTAAGTATCTTTTGAAAATGTTTATTTATTTTTGAGAGCGTGCAAGTGGGGGAGGGACAGAGAGAGGGGAAAGGAGGATCCAAAGTGGGCTATACACTAACAGGCTAACAGCAGCTAGCCCACTGTGGGGCTCGAACTCATGAACCGTGAGATCGTGACCTGAGTGGAAGTCGGACGCTCAACTGACTGAGCCACCCAGGTGCCCTCTTATGATTTTCTTATTAACATTTTCTTTTCTCTAGCTTATCTTATTATAAGAAAACAGTATATAATACTGTAACACACAAAATATATGTTAATAGACAATGTTATCACTTAAGGCTTTTAGTAACCAGTAGGCTGCTGGTAGTTAAGATTTTGGAAAGTCAAAAGTTATACACAGATTTTCAATGACGCAAGGAGCTGGCACCCCTTATTCCTCACATTGTTCAGGGTTCAAATGTATAGTCCAAAAATGATTTGATGTGGCCAACCAATATATACAGAGTAATCTCAGAACACCATTAAAAACAATGAAAATGGGATAATAAGGTGGTTATCAATACACTTACAACCAGATCTGAAGTCTTCATTCATCTCATCAGTTAGAGCCATATTTAAAACTTGTTCCTTATTAAAAGATGTATAATATGCAAGGTCAGTGACCCATCTGCCCTCTTCATTTTGATAGACCACACTCTGTGGCAGATCTATTTCTAAAAAATCCAAAAATATACAATGACATATGCAACAAAATGATACAATATTCTGAAATAATTTTACTTAATTGACTTATCTTAGGTATCAACAGTATTGAAATCTACCCAAAACTAGTTTAAAAAAAGAATCCATTCCCACAAAAGTCCTCCAATGGTGGAAAAGCTGACCTTAACCCCAGGAGAAATCTATAATGGAGAATGAGGGAAAAAGAAAAAGAAAACTAAGACTTAAAATAGTGTATGTCTACCAGATCTGTAAGTAAAGATATAATTTTTAATCCATAAAACACTTAAATATTTTAATATGAAAGATTAGGCAAGTTCCCCTTGAAAATATACTCTATTGTATAAACATTTTATACATCTTTATTTATTTTTTTTTTTTAATTTTTTTTTTTCAACGTTTTTTATTTATTTTTGGGACAGAGAGAGACAGAGCATGAACGGGGGAGGGGCAGAGAGAGAGGGAGACACAGAATCGGAAACAGGCTCCAGGCTCCGAGTCATCAGCCCAGAGCCTGACGCGGGGCTCGAACTCACGGACTGCGAGATCGTGACCTGGCTGAAGTCGGACGCTTAACCGACTGCGCCACCCAGGCGCCCCTACATCTTTATTTTTTTAAGCCTTCTTACTACACTATACATTAACTAACTAGAATTTAAATAAAAATTTGAAGAAAAATAAAACCTACTTACGCTCTTTACTCTTTTCAGTGGACTTGTAACATTCACATGTCCTTCTTTCACTTGTTGGTGACTGAAGAGTATCAGTGGAATTAATTTCATTGTCACTAACAGGCTTCAAAGATGCTCTGTCCGTATATTTTTGAATGGACACTTTAGGAGTCTCCGTGTCTAAACATCTATCCATAGGTAAAACTGTTTTTGAACCAGATGCCAAGTGCTTATTTTGATGAAGAGACCTGGCCTCCAGCTTTAAAGGGTCCATTACATCAAAATCACCTTCACTGGCATTTGTGTCATGAAAATAAACAGGGTTAAATTTCGCATTAGTAGCCCTGATAGTCTTCACAGGAACTTCTTCTCTTACGCTCTCCTTTAAAAATGAATAACAAAGCAGCCATAAGTTTTGTTTTTCATGACTCATTCCAAACTTTATGGGAAAAAATTACGTAGTAGATGTAAATAGTTATTATGTAAAGCATCAGACTATATAGTGTTCACTGTATTCTATTAGACTACGTATGAACCAATTTTAAGCAATATACCAAAACCAAAATTCATGCCGTGGTCATTGCAAACGTCTATCAACAGATTCAGATACCAAAAGTGAGCTCAACATGTTCATTATATTACAGGACATTAGAAATATCAGTTTCAACTCTTATAATTACCACTAAAACTCTCTAAAAGCATGGCAAGCCCATTAATGTGACCAGACTCATAAAATTAATATGAGTAACATCCCTTGAAAACAGGTGTACTAATATCTTTTAACAGGAGTAAAATAGCATATACTACAGATGCCCATGAGGTGCCAAATAACAACTGCATCAGACAAGGCAAATTAAGCCAGCGCCTCAAAACCATGCTCTCTGACATACTTTCCCAAATGGCATTTCTTATTCTTTCCTAGAATAACAACTGCTGAAAAAGAGCCCAAATGCCTACAATACTTTTAGAAATCCAGCTACCACTGTAATTTCAAGTGCCAATAAAACCTGTAAGAGCAGTCTTTTCTGTCATGAGATGTATGATGACAAAAACAACCTCACAAGTTTTTTGAAGTTAAAATACTAAAAGCAGGTAGTTCTACATAAAAGAAAAGATGCTGACTTTGAAATAAAGTCATAGGTTTAAATCCTACTGCCAGCACTTACTAACTGGGTGATCTTCCAAAAATGTCTTACAAAAAATAAACTTACATCCTACCTTATATCAAAATAAATTCCAGACAGCTTAAACATTTAGATGCAAAAGTGCTAGGAGAAAATAGAGATGAATAGTTTTAAAGTCTTTAGTGGATAACATCTAAGTATAACACTCTCCTGGGTTAAAAATTTCCCAGCCTTAACCCCAGGTCCCGTAAATTGTAACCTTATTTGGAATCTGGGTCTTTGCAGATTAAGTTAAATTAAGGATCTTGAAATAAGACCATCCTGGAGTTAGAATGGGCCTTTAACCCAGTGAGCGGTGTCCTTATAAGAGAAAAAAGATTTTAGCAGGATACAGTGACACTGAGAGAAAGGCCATGTAAAGAGGAAGGCAAATATTCAAGTGATGCTGCCACAAGCAAAGAAAACCAGGAGCCATTAGCTGCTGGAAGAGGCAAGAAGAGGAGCCTTTGGAGGGAGCTTATCCCTTCCAATACCCTGATTTCCAATTTTGGGCCTCTAGAATGTGAGACTACATTTCTCTTGTTGCAGGCTAAGGTTCCAGCAGCCCTAGGAAACTAATACAAACATAAAAGTCTAAAAATGCATAAGGACTGGGAGAGGGAAGACCATCTTGAAGACACAGGGAGAAAAAGTCCATCTATAAGGCAAGGAGAGAAGCACAAGGAGAAACCAACCCCACTGAAACCTTAATCTCTGAATTCTCTAGAAGTGTGAGAAAATAAATTTCTATTGTTTGGCAAATGAGTAAATAAATACATAAAATGCATAAGGATCAAAATATCTCTTTAACATAGAAAGCTTATAAAAACAATACTTAAAATATGAATATTACAACAGAAAAAAAAGACGAGACAAAGAAATGCCATTTAAAGACATAACTATTTTTCATATAGAATACTAGCAAAGAGTAAAAAAGAACCAGAATGAAACAGAAATTAAAAAAAACAATAGATAGTATCAATGAAACTGAGTTGGTTCTCAAAAGATAAAGAAAACTGATAAACCTTTAGCCAGGCTTATCAAGATAAAAGAGAAAGAACTCAAATAAATAAAATCAGAAATGAAAGCAGTTACAACTGACACCACAGAAATACAAAGGATTATAAGAGAATACTATGAAAAATTATAATCCAACAAACTGGACAATCTGGAAGAAATGAATTAATTTCTAGAAACATCTTCCAACTGAATCAGGAAGAAATAGAAAATCTAAACAGACTGATTACTAGCAACAAATTAGTCAGTAATCAAAAAATTCCCCACAAGCAAATATCTAGGACTAGATAGCTTCACTGATAAATTCTCTTAAAGAAGAGTTAACACCCATTCTTCCCAAACTCTTTCAAAAACTAGAAGAAGGAATGCTTCCAAGTTCATTCCACAAAACCACTGACACCAAAACTGTAGACTCATATCCCTGATAAACATAGATACAAAAATCCTTTACAAAATATTAGCAAGCCAAATTCAACAACACATTTATTACAATCAGATGTAATTTATTCCAGGTATGCAAGGATGGCTGAATATTCATAAATCAATCAACATGATACACCACATTAACAGAATGAAGGATAAAAATCATACAATTATCTCAACAGATGCAGAAAAAATATTTGACATAATTCAGTATCTACTCATGATAAAAACTCTCAACAAAGTGGGTTTAGAGGGAACACACTCGAACATAATATATAATAAACCCCCAACTAAATCATACTCAGTAGTGAAAAGCTTAAAGCTTTTCCTCAAAGATCAGGAAAAAGACAAGGATGTCCACTCTTACCACTTTTATTCAACACAGTATTAGAAGTCCTAGCCCAGTAATCAGACAAGAAATGGAACAAAAGGCATCCAGATTGAAAAGGAAACAAAACTGTCACTATTTTCACATGACATAATACTATGGATAGAAAGCTCTAAGGATTCCACCAAAAACTATTAAAACTAATAAATTTAGTGAAGTTGCAGGATACAAAATTAATATACAGAAATTGGTTCTGTTTCAGTACTAATAATGATAAGTAGCAGAAAGAGAAAGTTTTTAAAAGCCTATTTACAATATCATCAGAAAGAATAAAATATCTAGGAATAAATTTAAGCAAGGAAGTGAAAGATCTATACTTTGAAAACTTGTAAGATACCAATGAAAGAGGGGTGCCAGGTAGCTCAGTAAGCTGAATGTCCAATTCTTGATTTTGGTTCGGGTCGTGATCCCAGAGTCATGGGATCAAGTCCTGCATCAGGCTCCATGCTCGGTATGAAGCCTGCTTAAGATTTTCTCCCTCCCTCTCTCTCTCTCTCTTGCTCTCAGTCTCTCTCTCTCTCTCTTTCCCTCTGCCCTTCTCCCCCACTCACACTTTCTCTCTAAAATAAAAAAAAAAAAGAAAAAAGAAAGAAAAGAAAGATGATCCAAATAAATAAATGGAAGATAAACTATATTCATGGACTGGAAGAATATTGTTAAAATGTCCATACTACTCAAAGCAATTTACACATTTAATGCAATACCTATCAAAATACCAATAATATTTTTTACAGAACTAGAAAAAATAATCCTAAAATTTGTATGGAACATAAAAGTCCCCAAATAACCAAAGCAAAGTTGAGACAGAAGAACAAAGCTGGAGGTATCACCATCCCAGATTTCAAACTATACTACAAAGCTATAGTAATCAAAACAGTTAATGCTAAAAAAAAAAAAAAAAATAGCTACAAGGGGCACCTGGGCAGCTCAGTCAGTTAAGCATCTGATGCTTGATTTTGGCTCATGTCATGATCTCACAGTCATGAGACTGACCCCATTTCGGGCTCTGTGCTGGGTGTGGAGCTTGCTTAAGATTCTCTCTCTCCCTCTGCCCCTCCCTCCCTGCTCATGCTCACATGCACATGTTCTCTAAAAAAAAAAAAAAAAGTTATGGTACAGACACAAAAACAGACACAGAGATCAGTGGAACAGAACAGAGTCTACAAATAAGCCCATGCTTATATGGTCAATTAATCTATGACAAAAGAGGAAAGAATATACATTGGAGAACAACAATCTCTTCAATAAACAGTGTTGAAAAAACTGGACAGCTACATGCAAAAGAATGAAACTGGACCACTTTCTTTCACTATATACAAAAATAAACTCAAAATGAATTGAAGACCTAAATGTACCTGAAACCATAAAATTTCTAGAGGAAAACATAAGCAATAATCTCTTAGATATCAGCCTTCACAATATTCTTCTGGATCTGTTTCCTCAGGCAAAGGAATCAAAAGAAAAGTAAGCAATTAGAACTACATGACACTAAACAGCTTTTGCACAGTGAAGGAAACAATCAACAAAATGAAAAGGGAACCTACTGAATGGGTGAAGATATAAATAAGTCATATATCCAATTAGGGGTTAATATCCAAAATATATAAGAACTCCTAAAACTCAACACTCAAAAAATCTCAAACAATCCAATGGAAAAATGGGAAGAAGACATGAACAGATATTTCTACAAAGAAGACATACAAATGGCCCACAGACACATGAAAAGATGCTTAACATGATTCATTATCAGGGAAATGCAGATCAAAACCATGAGGAGATATCACCTCACACCTGTCAGAATGGCTAAAATATAAAACACAAGAAGCAAGTGTTGGCAAGGATGTGGATGTTGTGCACTGTTGGTGCGAATGTAAATTGGTATAGCCCCTATGGAAAATAGTATGGAAGTTCCTCAAAAAATTAAAAATAGAAATACCATATGATCTGGTAATCCCACTGTTGGGCATTTATTCAAAGAAAATGAAAATACTAATTCAAAAAGATACATGCACCCACCATGTTTACTGCAGCATTATTTACAATAGCCAAGATACAGAAGCAACTTAGGTGTGCATCAATAGATAAATGGATAATGAACATGTAGTACACACACACACACACACACACACACGAATATCACTCAGCTATAGAAAAGATTTTGCCATTTGTGACAACATGAATGGACCTAGAGAGCACTATGCTAAGTAAAATAAGTCAGAAAAAAACAAATACTGTATGATTTCACTTCTTTGTGGAGTCTAAAAAACAAAACAAATGAATAAACAAAACAGAAACAGACTCATAAATACAGAGAAAAAAAACAGGTAATTGCCAGAGGGGTAGAGGGATGATGGGTAAAAAAGGTGAAGGGGTTTAAGAGATACAGACTTCCTTGGGGCGCCTGGGTGGCTCAGTCGGTTGAGCGGCCGACTTCGGCTCAGGTCATGATCTCGTGGTCTGGAAGTTTGAGCCCCACATCGGGCTCTGTGCTGACAGCTCAGAGCCTGGAGCCTGTTTCAGATTCTGTGTCTCCCTCTCTCTGACCCTCCCCTGTTCATGCTCTGTCTCTCCCTGTCTCAAAAATAAATAAAACGTTAAGAAAAAAAAAAATTTTTTTTTTTTTTAAATAAGAGATACAGACTTCCAGTAATTAAATAAGTCACAGGGATAAAAGTACTACATAGGAAATACAGTCAATAATATTGTAAAAACTTTGTATGGTGACAGATGGTAACTACACTTATAAGGTGAGCATTTCATGACACATGTAATTGTCAAATCACTGTTGTAAACCTGAAATCAATATAATCTTGTATTTCTACTTCAATTTTAAAAAAAGAAAAAAAAAAAGAAATGTCAGAATGTTGGAAACTACCTATCCCCTCAGGAAAGCTACTTAAAACAGTCTTGAAGTAGGAACGCAGCCAAATGATAGTCTCCAGAATCACTGCACCATCTGATGAAATGCACCTGAACCCTTTTTGTGCTTGGCTGAGGAGCCAACAGGGCAAAGGTGGCAACTAGGCATTGCGTGTGAAGTGAGAAGGGACCTAGGACTCACCTAGGGTGTGGGGCTCTGAGGAGAGGTTGGGGTGGGGGGGAGAGAGGGTTGGATGGGAAGAGAGGCAGTCTGACCAAAGTACGGGGTCGGGGCCAGGGACCAGGTAGCTTCTTGGGCTGTGGGATTTTGACTGGCAGCCTCTATGTCAGAATCCTGCCTGGGCTCAATAGGGCGGTGGCATGGGGTCTCAGACAGCCACCCTGTCAACTCACATACATGCACTGCTGGGGGAAACCTGGTACTACACTATTTCATAATGACTTGTTTCCAAGTCAGAGTTCCCTATGCAGCAGAACAGCTCCCTTGCTGTGATCTGATAATAAACAATACAAGCACAAATGCAGCTGCTTTGACAGTTTTCAAACCTAAACACAAAATTGGTTTTTGTTAATATTTTGACAGCGTAACTCTCTCAGCAAAACTTAAGAGTTAGGAAATGTGACAAGAAAAGAAAAAGTAAAAGCAATCCAAAGTTCTCTTAGGAGGTGGGGTTTTGAAAGGAGGTAATTAAAGTATTTCAAAGTCCTACCTTATTGGCATCTAAGGGAAACAAACAGGCAACAAAGCACTCTGGTGGTGATATCATCTCAAATAATGGCTGAAAAATATATGAATGCCCTCCAAATAAGGGAAAAACAGCATCCCTCATAGAATCTAACCATTGATTTAAAGATTTACCATTACTGTATGTGCCACTAAGAAAGAGAACACTAAGCTATGACATACTAGTAAGTGTAAGAAACATATTGATTTCAGAAGTGTTAAAATATGAAAAATGTGGATCTGAGAATCAATGAAAATGCAAAGAAAGGCCAAATGTATAAAGAGGAAAGATGGGAAGAAGTGAAGGGGAGAGCAGGGATAAATAATGCAATAAAATTTTTGAAAATGATAAAATAAATATTAAATGAAGTAAATGTAAGAATAAAATCAAGAATATCAATAATTACAGTAAGTGTTAAAGGATTAACTAGCTCATTAAAAAATAGACTACCAGGGGCGCCTGGGTGGCGCAGTCGGTTAAGCGTCCGACTTCAGCCAGGTCACGATCTCGCAGTCCGTGAGTTCGAGCCCCGCGTCAGGCTCTGGGCTGATGGCTCGGAGCCTGGAGCCTGTTTCCGATTCTGTGTCTCCCTCTCTCTCTGCCCCTCCCCCGTTCATGCTCTGTCTCTCTCTGTCCCAAAAATAAATTAAAAAAAAAAAAAAATAGACTACCAGAGTTTTGGGGCACCTGGGTAGCTCAGTTGGTTAAGCATCCGACTTCGGCCCAGGTCATGATCTCACGGTTCATGAGTTCAAGCCCTGCATTGGGCTCTGTGCTGACAGCTCAGAGCCTGGAGCCTGCTTCGGATTCTGTGTCTCCCTCTCTCTCTGCCCTTCCCCAGCTCATGCTGGCACTCTGTCTCTGTCAAAAATAAATAAACTTAAAAAAAAAAATTAAAAAAAAAAAAGACCGCCAGAGTACATTAAAAAAGTAAACCTAGCTACATGCTATATATAAAAAGCTCTCTAAACAAACGATAAAGAAAAATGTAAAAGGGATGGAAAAGATAACAAGCATACACAAAATATAGAAAAAGCAAAGGTATCAATACTAATATACAAAGGACAATTTAAGATTAGAAGCAGTAACAGGATAAAAGGACAGAATTACTAAAAAAGGTACACTCATCAAATAGGTTATAATAGGTTATAAAATCTATAATCTTATATGCAATAAATATTGGAGAGAAGTACATAAAGAAAAAAATTCAATTAAAATTGGAGACTTTGATTTATCTTTTCTGGAATTGATACATCTACTACATAAAAATAAAAGTGATCATAGAGAAACTGATTAATACACTAAATAGCCTAATAGCTTTTTAAAACTAAACATTCCTCAAAAAAGAGCTTTTAGTTTTCATTTTTCTTATGTCCATGAAATACACATATAAATATACCTTTATCCAAAACATTTAGAAAGGTTAGATTTTTCAGACCAAATACTGATTATAAAAGCCCATAAAGTTAGAAATAAAAAATAAAGGGGCAACTAGGTGGCTCAGTTGGTTAAGCATCTGTCTCTTGATTCCAGCTCAGGTCATGATCTCAAGGTCGTGAGATCAAGCCCTGCATCAGGCTCCACACTATGTGTGGAGCCTGCTTAAGATTCTCTCTCCCTCTGCACCTTCCCTGCATGCACATGTGCACACGCTCTGAAAGAAAGAAGGAAGGAAGGAAGGAAGGAAGGAAGGAAAGGAAAGGAAAGGAAAGAACGAAGAGTAACATCAAAAAAGATGGCAGAAGAGAAAGCACCAGGAATCTGTCTTTCCACCTAGACAAGGACTGGACTGGACTGGCAAAAACCTCAGAAGTAACTATTTTGAAGAAAAAAAAAATGAAGTAACTATTGTGGAATTCTGGAATCTATTTGAACAATTACAGCTACCAGAGAAAAGCTTGGCTGGTAAACTGCAAATAATGTCAGTAACTTCAGACTTTAGAATGATTGTGGCTACCCACCCTGAACCCCAAGGCAGACAACTGTGGGAAGTGCAACCCCTGTTTTTAGTATGGTTTGCTGGAGCCAGAGAAACAATAAGGATTTTGTCTCCAATTATCAGGTTTCTGTGTTCTGATGGCAGACTGCTGCTTCTCACTGCAGAGCTGCAGGCACAGAGCCCGCTCACCAGTGATTAAACCCCCACCAGCTAAAGTGAACACCAGCATATTTATAGGAGTCCTACCTATTTCTTTGACTATCAAAAACAACCATATATGGAGAAAATTAAGAGAGCTGCTGCACATGCCCAGGAAAAAATACAGGCTCAGAAAAGACCTGTAAAACCTCTAGCTTTCACTATATACTGATCCCAGTACAGACACACTGTATAAAAATTAAATAAAGAACAAACCATAGAGAAAAGAGAGAATGTGATTTCCAGCATTATCACATAAGATTCAAATGTACAGTTTCAAACAAAAAAAAGATCACACAGCATAAAAATAAACAGGAAAGTATGGTTCATTCAGAGGAGAAAAATAAATCAACAGAGAACTTGCATGAGAAAACCTGTATGTCAGACTAGACTGAAACAACTGTCTTGAAGATGCTCAAAGAGCTAAAGAAGATGTGGACAAACAAGAAAATGATCTATACACAAAATGCACATCAATAAAAAGATAATAATACAGAGGAGCCAAAAAGAAATTCTGGAACTGGAAGGTACAATAACTAAAGTGAAAAATTCACTAGAGAGGTTGTGCAGATGTGTAGAGAGGACAACTGAAGATAGGACAACTGAAATTACTAAGCTTCAGAAAAAGTAAACAGAGTCTGAGGGACCCATGGGATACCATCAACACATTGGGGACCAACAGCACTTTCTGAAAAAAGCACAGGAAAGAGAAAAACAAGAAACTATAGCTGAAAACTTCCCACATTTGATTAAAGACAGGATTATAAACACTGAAAAAAGTTCAACAAACTCCAAGTAGGATAAATCTGAAGAAACCCATACCAAGACATTATAATCAAACTGTCAAAAAGAGAATCTGGAAAACTGCAAGAGAAGCTACTTGTCACATGCAAGGATTCTTCAGTAAGATAACCAGCAAATTTCCCATCAGAAAACCTTCAGGCCAAAAGGCAATAGGCTGATACATTCAAAGTACTGGGAGGGAAAAAAAACTTGTCAACCAAGAATCTTACATTTGGTAAAACTGTCCTTTAAAAATGAGGAAAAATTTAAGACATTCCCAGATAAACAAAAGCTGAAGAAGTTTTTTTAACCACTTATATGTGGATTTTTTGAAACAGTACAGAACTGTAAATGTATTTTCTCTTATGATTTCCTTAATAACTTTTTCTCTACCTTTATTGTAAAAATACAGTATATAACATATGTAACATACAAAATATGTTTATCACTCTTTATGTTATCAGTAAGGCTTCCAGTCAATAGTAAGCTATTAGTACTTAAATTTTGGGACCTTAAAAGTTATCATGTGTATTTTTTACTGTGCAGGGAGTTGGTGCCCTTAAAACCCCACATTGTTCAAGGGCAAGCTATACTTTAGTGGGGGGCAAAGTCTATTCATTATATACAGCAATATTACAACAAAAAGGGAAAATATTTACTTAAGATAGTAGCTTGTATTTATGAGCTCTTTAAATGCCTTTAAGGAAAATGGGCTGCTAATCTTGCCCTCAAAAGGACAGAAAATGGTCACCTCATGGTAACACAAACTGCATGACCTTAAGACATGGGAAAAAGAAGACATCTCATGAAATAATGTAACACACTTTATGACTGACCCACAAGCAGGAATTCCCCCTCCCCCCATCCAAGCAACAAAGCTTTTTTTTTTTTAATGTTTATTTATTTTTGAGAGAGAGAGAGAGAGCAAGCGTGAGCGGGGTAGGGACAGAGAGAGAGGGAGACAGAATCAGAAGCAGGTTCCAAGCTCCAAGCTGTCAGCACAGAGTCGGATGCAGGGCTCGGACTCACAAACCACGAGATCGTAACCTGAGCCAAAGCCAGACGCTTAACTGAAGCCAGATGCTTCACCAACTGAGCCACCCAGGTGCTCCCAAGCAACAAAGCTTTAATGGAAGTGCTCATTCCACAGTGGATTCTCTGTGACCAGAGGCCAGCCCTCACCATCTCTTTACATTCAACACCCTCCTTAAACCACTACTGAAGACTTCAGGGCTTCACATTCATAGTACCTGAATGCTCCACCAGAATCTGGCTATCTTGTGATTAAATCCTTTATTTTTTAATATTTTTTTAATATTTATTTTTTTAATATAATTTATTGCCAAGTTAGCTAACATCAGTAGAAGGATAAGAACCATATGATCCTATGATCCTATCAATAGATACAGAAAAAGCAGAAAATACAGCATCCTTTCTTAATAAAAACCCTCAAGAAAGTCGGGATAGAAGGAACATACCTTAACATCATAAAATCCATATATGAAAGGCCCACAGCTAATATCAGCCTCAATGGGAAAAAACTGAGAGCCTTCCCCCTGAGATCAGAAACACGACAGGGATGTCCACTCTCACCACTGTTGTTTAACATAGTGTTGGAAGTCCTAGTCTCAGCAATCAGACAAAAAAGGAATAAAAGGCATCCAAATTGGCAAAGAGGTCAAACTCACTTTTTGCAGATGACCTGATATTCTACATGGAAAACCGGAAAGACTCCACCAAAAAACTACTAGAACTGATACATGAATTCAGCAAAGTCACAGGATATAAAATCAATATACAGAAATCAGTTGCAGTTCTATATACCAAGAGTGATTAAATCTTTTTAGAAGGATTGGAAATAGAGTATCAGAAACTATGTTTTTACTTAGAAAGACTCTGAAACTTAAAACTTTTAGAATGTAATTCAATGAGAACTTGGGGACTTTCTTCAAAGGTATGATGAGATTCAACAACCAGGATTTTGCTTTATTTTATAGTTATCCATGGATTTCCTTTACTTTCCTACTATGTTTCATGAAAGGAGATTATCTTTATATGACCTACAACATCAAGCACCATACCTGTTGCCAAGAAATTTGTGAATATTCAACAATATTAAAACTAAAAATATTGTTTTTAATGACAAATAATTGCTAATAAGAGAAATACTATAACAGGACAAGTTCCTTAGCCTACAATTAAATGGCATGGATAGACATACTCGTAAAATTTATCAAATATCACTTTTTGACAAAATCAAGATGAATAGATGCTCTCTCCCTTTTTTCATTGGCTACCTCTAATCAGATGAGAGCTGGACTGTTAACCAGATATATTAGAATCATAACTCCATACTGTCAGATGACTATACATATGACAAAGCATCCATAGCAGGAAAACCCACTGATTCTGAACACTTGTTCTGGTTACCTGAGGCAAGGGGCTTTCTATCATATTTGTACTTAACTGTACAGTTAACTGTTCTTAACTCCTTGGATGAGTAAGAAATTCTTGAAGCTGCTGAACAGGCAAATTCTGCATAAGTAAAATGTTCCTATACACAATAAAGCACTACATTGTACAATACAATCACTGTAATGAGAATTCAGAAAAATAAATGTAGTCCAGAGTTACTGAAAAGTAACCAAGGACTTCATAAAAGGTTGGAAAGACTGGGGCTCCTGGGTGGCTCAGTCTGTTAAGCTTCCATCTTTGGCTCAGTCACGATCTCATGGTTCATGGGTTTGAGCCCTGCGTTGGGTTCTGCACTGGGTGTGCAGAGTCTGCTTCAGATTCTCTGTCTCCCTCTCTTTCTGCCCCTTCACCTCTCACTCACGCATGCTCTCTTTCTCTCAAACATTAAAAAAATATTTAAAAAATAAAACTTAAAAGACTGGAAAGATGATCATTATCTGGATTAGGGAAGAAAGGGAGAAAACAAAATAGGAACAGATGTATAGAAGAAACATACATGAGAAAAGAAGATTAACATGGGGCCAGATTATAAAGCATTTTAAGGATTATTAATTTGAAACACTGAGACACAAAGAATATTTTATGTAGTATATATACATATATATATGTACATATGTACACATGCATACAATCATACACATTAAAAACCTTTGTAACAAGATTAACCTGGTATTGACAAATGTAACGGAATGGGAAAAATACTGTAGATGGCAGGGCGCCTGGGTGGCTTAATTGGTTAAGCATCCAACTCTTGATTTCAGTTCAGGTCACGATCTCACAGTCATGAGATTAAGCCCCACTTCAGGCCCTGCACTGACAGCGTGGAGCCTGCTTAGGATTCTCTCTCTTCCCCCATTCTCTGCCCCTCCCCCACTTGTGCACTCACTCGCTCTCTCAAAATAAACATAAAAGAACATTTTTTTAATTTAATAAAAGAAAGTAAAAATACTATAGATGGCACAATAAATCAGACATGAGGTAGTAAGCATCTTGAATTTGAATAGTGGTAATGAGAATAAATAAGAAACAATAAACCTTAAGACACAGTCCTTAGAACACACTGACAGAAATTAGGTTTTCTGAGCTTTAAAAACAACAATCCCATTATCACTTACCGCCTTAATCAGTCAAAGGATTACTGTGAGGATAAATAACTGTCTCTACATATATCAATACACACACTCCCTCCAAATTAAAAATCATCAAACAATCCTGAGGCATACATTAAAAAGGGGACAAAGAATTGCTAAGAGCCAGAAATGACTACCAAATTTCAAGTGTAGGAGTAATGGGTTACCATTAACAAACAGAAAACAATAAAATGAAAAACAAATATGTTTGAGCAAGATGAATGGTTTGCTTTTTTGTTTTGACACCAAGCTAAAGAACTTTTCAAATGAGTGATCTAAATGCAAGTCAATGAATACTTAAATTTAAGAAAATGTATGTAATTGTACATTTAACATAATCTTAGTGATCTCAAAGATACATACAAACACACACACAGAAACATTATCAGTAGGGAAATTTTTTAAAATTTCTTTATTGTTTACTTTTGAGAGAGAGAGAGAGAGAGAGAGAGAGAGAGCGAGCGCGCGCGCGCATTAGCAGGGAAGGGTCAGAGAGAAAGGGAGACATAGAATCGGAAAGCAGACTCCAGGCTCTGAGCTGTAGCTGTCAGCACAGAGCCCGACGCAGGGCTCAAACCCACATACTACAAGATCATGATCTGAGCCAAAGTCAGACGTTTAACCAACTGAGCCACCCAGGTGCCCCAAGCAGGGAAATTTTTTAATACTTCTTTCTACATTTTCCAGAAGTCAACAGTTGTTGCTTTGAAAAAAATTGACACCATACAAAAGATTTTTTATCCCTTTCGTAGAAAACTTAAAGAAAATGCATATAAACTTACTCTGCCATGATGTGACATAATACCCTTCAAACGGTCTGCCCTTTCTTTCTCTTGCTCAGTTCTCTGAGTACTAGAAGAAAATGATAACACACCATCTACATGCCTTCTACTATCTCCAGTATCTATAAATTTACCTGAAAAACAAGAAAAGAAATTAATGGAGCAAGGTCAAAGTTTCAGTAATCTAGGGGCGCCTGGGTGGCTCAGTCGGTTAAGTGGCTGACTTCGGTTCAGGTCATGATCTCGCAGTCCGTGAGTTCGAGCCCCACGTTGGGCTCTGTGCTGACAGCTCAGAGCCTGGAGCCTGTTTCAGATTCTGTGTCTCCCTCTCTCTGACCCTCCCCCGTTCATGCTCTGTCTTTCTCTGTCTCAAAAATAAATAAACATTAAAAAAAAAAATTAAAAAAAAAAAAAAAAAAGTTTCAGTAATCTAATATAATAACTGCTTCTTGCTATTTAAATTATTTCATGTAAACCTAACACTTAGCAACCATATGACAAATCACAGGACTTAGAAATCATATGATAAATATAGCAATTTGCATATAAGAGAAGGTAACCATCAGTAGAAGGCAACAGTAAATGACAAACTGCTACCACACAGAGAATTCATTTCTAATTCTCAAATATTTGAATAAAACACACTCATTTGTAGGAACCAATGCAAGCAATATACACTACAGTACCTTTTTAAATTTATTTATTTTGAGAGAGTGAGGGAGCGTGTGTGAATGCGAGTGGGGAAGGGCAGTGAGAGAGGGAGAGAGAGAGAATCCCAAGCAGGCTCCACGCGAACAGCATGGAGTCTCACACGGGGCTCGAACTCACAAACCATGAGATCATGACCTGAGCCAAGATTAAGAGTCAGAGACTTAACCAGCTGAGCCACCCAGGTGCCCTTCATACTGCAGTATTTCCTTTTTTTTTTTTTTAATATAATTTATTGTCAAGTTAGCTAGCATTCAGTGTATACAGTGTATATAGCTCTCGGTTTTGGGGGTAGATTCCCGTGATTCATTGCTCACATACAACACCCAGTGCTCACCCCAAGTGCCCTCCTCAATGCCCATCACTCATTTTCCCCTGTCCCCCACCTCTGCCCCGCCCCCCGCCTGTTTGTTCTCTGTATTTAAAAGTCTCTTATGGTTTCCCTCCCTCCCTCTCTGTTTGTAACTACTTTTTCCCCTTCCCTTCCCCCATGGTGTTCTGTTAAGTTTCTCAAGTTCCACATATGAGTGAAAACATATGGTATCTTTCTCTGACTGACTTATTTCACTTAGCATAATACTCTCTAGTTCTATCCACATTGCTTCAAATGGCAGGATTTCATTCTTTCTCATTGCCAAGTAGTATTCCATTGAATATGTAAATCACATCTTCTTTATCCATTCATCAGTTGATGGAAATTTAGGCTCTTTCCATAATTCATATTGCAGTATTCCTAATAATACTAATGTACTTAGGTATTATTAAAAACTCTTTTGAAAGTTTTAGACTGTTTAAAAATCTGAAGGAATGCAATGATTAATACAGGTTACACTATACCAAAGAAATGAATTCCTTGGAAAAAAAGCAAAGTCAAACACAATTTAAGAACAATGGAGTTGTATTTTAATACTTACTGATCCCAGGCACACAAACAACATGGCCTTCTTCAGACTCTTTGTGGATTGTTTCAGAATTTCCTGAAGAGTGTGAGCCATGAGAAGTCAGAGAGCTGTTATTATCTGATTGAGATTTATAGTTCAAGCTACCATTTTCATTTGCCTGTTTAAAAAATAACTTAGTTGTATTATTTTTTTAATTAAAAAAAAACTTTTTTAGGGGAAAAAGATGAGAAGCAGAGAATGACTTCTTGACAAAAGGATGCCAGGTAATTAATAACATAGAAGGAACTGGAAACATCACCAGTATAACCACCACAGGAATAATTGTTTCTAGGAGGCCTCAGCAATAATACTAAATCCAGTTGGCAAAAGGTTCTTGGGGAATAGAAAGCTCACAGGGCCTCAATGTGTCATCCCCAGATTATTTCTTGATAACAAAGGAGCAAAGAAAGGCACTTACACAAAGAGACAGCTAGCCAACACCACATTAACCAAGATTATCAAACACAACATCACTAAGAGTTGGACAAAGAGACTCCCATGTCTCCTGATGTAATACAAGGAGAAGCACACAATATCCTTATGTTTAATCTTAACCTGTTCACAATGAACATGCTTCATTTGAATTGTCAAAATGTTTAATCAGTAGGAGGAAAAGCAATCAGACACACCTAGTTTACGAGTCATTTTACAAAAAAGGCCTAGATTTTACATAACTTTAATGACATGGAAGAACTACAAATCAAAATACTAAAGAAACATGAAAACCAAAAGCAACTGTAATCGTTGATTAAATCCTGATTCAAAAACAATAAAAGTAAAGGGCATTTTAGAGGCAACTGGGTAAATGTAAATGAATACGGATGATATATCCATTTGTATTACTGTATCAAAATTAGATAACAGAATTGAGATTATGCAGGAAAATATCTTTATTTGCAGGAGATAAATGTCAAAGTATTGGGGTGCCATGTCAAAATATCTGTACATGCCTCTCAAATGATACAGGAAAAAAGTATTCATGGAGGGATAAAGAAAATGTAAAGATGGCCAAATGTTAACAACTGGTTGATCTGGATAAGGGGAATACACATACATGTTCATTGTAATATTCTTCCATTTTTCTGTAGATGAAGAAAAAGTAAGAAGCAGGAAAGGATGGGCAAGGTATTTCTCATAACTTTCTATCCAGAAAAACAGAAACCAAAGAAAACCAAATTTTGTGTTTTATGGTAACATCTAAAGAGACCCGTAACAGTTTCCTAAAGTCAAATTTCTGAAAAACCATAAGACTGGAACATACCTGAAATGGATCATTTGCAGGTAATTTAAAATCTTTTTCTGGACGTTCTTGTCCTTCTAGGTCTTCATATATCATTCCTGGAATAGCCAGTTGCTCAAAATAAGCCTCCAAATGTTCATCATAAAACTCTTCATCATCAATATCGTCATCTATCGGTAAAATGGAAAAAAAATAGGAAATTTTTTAAGGTACTGACTGAACTATAAATAATATTTAATCAAAAAGGTTGATAAAGACTTCTGAGGAAGAAGGCAGAGTAGGAGGACCCTAAGTTCAACTAGTTACATGGATACAACTAGATAACACCCACATCAGTGTGAATAACCCAGAAAAGGATCCGAAGACTGGCACAACAAACACCCCACAGCTAAATGTGGAGAAGAAGCCACATCAAAGAGGGTAGGAAGGGCAGAGACATGGTCAGGAGCTAAATGAACCCATGGGATAGTCTGCAAAAGGGAGGGACTCCAAGGGTGCAGAGGGATTTCACAGGTTCTTAACAATCACTAGGGCATAACACCTGGAACTTTAAAAATCAGCAGGCTCTGCTCTAGCAGAGTCAGGAGGGCAAGAGGAAACGGAGTCCCTGCCTTTTAAGTGACAGCACAACAAACAGCCCTGCAGAGACACAACACAGAAGCAGCAGTTTGAAACGGTATGTGGAGGGAAATGTGGGAACTAATTCCGGTGCATTTGCTAGGCAAGCAGGGATCATTGGGACACTTCTCCAGAAAAAAAAGGAGCTGACAGGTGCCATTTCCCTTCCCTGCTCCACAGCTTAAATACACAAACACCTGTGGGGACCAGTGGGGTGAAGATGCTAACAGTGCGCCCCGCATTCTCCTGTGGACACACCTCTTCCAATACACTTTTGCCAGAGCCCACCCAAAGTAGTGCCACAAGTCTGGCAGTATGCAAGCAGCCCTGATAGGGGCCAGCACCACTCCAAAGTGACTCCTGCCCCAGGAAAGGAGAAAGAAAACCACACACACCAGTCAGATTGTGGTCCTGACAGTGGGCTGAGGGCAGACAGCTGATCTGACTGCAGACCTACCCACCAACAAAAGCTGCTCAGAGGACAATACAGGGAAAGCACCTTGCCGTTTGATGCTACCACAGCTCTGGCAAATGCCTATTCTGACTCAACTCAAGCCCAAGGCAGTGCAGAGTGGCCAATTACAATATGGGGAATAAACCCCGCCCAAAACAGACAAAGAGAAACTCTGCAGATGACTGCACTGAAGGCAAAAGTGGCTTGACCACAACAGCAGGATACACACAACACACACAGGAGATGCCCCTAAGTGGCAGGTTCTGGTGAACAGGGGACACTGCACTGTAACACACTAATGACCTCTTCTTCATAAGGCCACTACTTTCAAGAGCAAGAGATGTAGCTGACTGTTGAACCACATAGAAACAGACACAGAGAGTTAAATGAAATGACAAGACAGAGTAATATGTCCTAAGTGAAAGAACAGGACGAAATCACAGCAAAGACCCAAGCAAAAGGGAGATAAGTAATATTCCTACTAGAATTTAAAGTAATGGTCATAAATATATGCACTAGGGGCATCTGGGTGGCTCAGTTGGTTTAATGACCGACTCTTGATTTCAGCTCAGGTCATATATCTCACAGTTTGTGAGATCATCAGGCTTGCACTAACAGCATGGAGCCTGCTTGGGATTCTCTCTCTCTGCCCCTCCCACACTCGTGTTTTCTCTTGTCCTCTCGCAAAATAAATAAATGAAACTTTAAAAAAAGAAGATACACAAAGGACTAGGGAAAAGAGTGGAGGACATCAGTGAGACACTTAACAAGGAAACAGAAAACATAAAAAAGAACCATTCAGAGATGAACAACTCAATAACTAAAATTTAAAATACACTAGATGGAATAAATAGACTAGGTGAAGCAGAGGAACAAATTAGCAACCTGGAAGGCAAAGGGATGGAAAACAAGCTGAATGTTAAGAGAGAAAAAATAATAACAATAAAGTGAAAATAGACTTATAGAACTCAGCAACACCATCAAACATAATGACATTTGCATTATAGGGAAGGAGAAGAGAAAGAAGAGAGAGAAGGAAAAGAGAGAGAAAGGGGGGAAGAAAATTTATTTGAAGACATAATGGCTCAACACATCCTGAATCTGGGGAAGAAAACAGAAATCCAAATCCAGAAGGCACAGAGAGCCCCCAACAAAATCAACTCAAGGAAGTCCACACCAAAACACATAGCAACTAAAATGGCAAAAAGCAGTGATAAAGAGACAATTCTAAAAGCAGCAGGAGATAAGAAAATAGTTCCATACAAGTTCCATACAGTTCCATACAAGAGAAACCCTATAAAACTATCAGCAGATTTTTCAGCAGGATTCTGCAGGCCAGAGGGACTGGCATGATATATTCAGTGTGCTGAAAGGAAAACACGTGCAGCCAAGAATACTCTATCCAACAAGGCTATCATTTAGAATAGAGAGAGAGAGATACAGTTTCCCAAACAAAACTTAAAGGAACTCAAGACCAGTAAACCAGCCCTACGAGAAATGTTAAAGGTAACTCTGAGTGGAAAGAGTTATATATAGGAGTAAGAAAAGCACGTAGCACAAAAGCAGTAAAAATAAGTGTATCTATAAGAATTTGTCAAGTGACTCACAAAACAAAAGGATGCAAAGCAGGACACCATATACCTAAAATGTGGAGGGAAAAGGAGTAAAGAATGGGTTAAAACTTAAGTGGCTATTAAAATAATAGATTGCTATATGCAGAAAATATTATATACAAACCTAATAGTAACCACAAATCAAAAATCAATAATAGATATTGAAATAATGAAAAGAAAGGAATCCAAATACATCACTAAAGAAAGCCAGCAAACCATGAGAGGAGACAGCAAGAGAAAGAACAGAGAAGAACTACATACACAGACATAAAACAAGTAACAAAATGGCAATAAGTACATACCTATCAATAATTACTTTGAATGTAGATGGACTAAACATTCCAAAAGACACAAAAAGTGATGGAGTAGATAAAAAATGTAAGACCCATCTATATGCTGCCTTTAAGAGACTCATTTCAGACTTAAAGAAACATGCAGATTGAAAGTGAAGGGAAGAAGCAATTCTTAAGCAAATGGAAGTGAAAAGAAAGCCAGGGTGGCAATACTTACCTGGGACAAAACAAAGACTGTAAAAAGAGAAAAAGAAGGACACTATGTAAACATAAAGGGGACAACCCAACAAGAAGATATAACAATTAGAAATATATATGCATCTACCATGGGAGGACCCAAATACATTAAGCAGCTGAAAATAAACATACAGGAAGCAAGCAACAGTAACACAATAATAGTAGGGGACTTTAACACACCACTTACAGCAGTGAGCACATCATCCAACAGAAAATCACCAAAGAAACAGTGACTCTAAAAGATACACTGGACCAGATGATCTAATAGATATATTCGGAACATTCCACCCTAAAACAGCAGAATACACATTCTTTGCAAGCACACATTCTCCAAAATAGATTACATATTAGACCACAAAACAAGTCTCAACAAATTCAAAAAGACTGAAGTTATACCATGCATCTTTTCTAACCACATGCTATGAAACTAGAAATCAAACATAAGAAAATATCTGGAAAGAACAAAAATACATGGAGGTTAAATAACATGCTACTAAGCAATGAATGGTTCAAAAAAGATATCAAAGAAGAAATCCAAAAATACACTAACAAATGAAAATGGGAATACAACACTCCAAAATCTTTGGGATGCAGCAAAAGCTGTTCTAAGAAGGAAGTTTATAACAATACAGACCTATCTGAAGAAGCATGAAAAATCTCAAATAAACAACTTAACCTTACAAATAAAGGAGCTAGAAAAAGAAAAGCAAAACCCAAAAACCAGTAAAAGGAAGGAAGTAATAAAGATTAGAGCAGGAATAAATAAAAGAGAAACTAAAAAAATAGAACAGATGGATGAAACCAGGAGCTGGTTCTTTGAAAAGATCAACAAAATTGATAAATCTTTAGCAGGACTCATAAAAAAAGAGAGAATGGACTCAAACAAATCAGGAATGAAAGAGGAAAAATAACAACCAACACCACAGAAATATAAGGGATTATAAAAGAGTATTATGAAAACTCATATGCCAACAAACTGGACAACCTAGAAGAAATGGATAAACTCATAGAAACATATAACCTCCCAAAAGTAAATGAGGAAAAAATAAAAATACTGAACATACCAATTACCAGCAATGAAATTGAATCAGTAATCAAAAAACTCCCAACCAAAGTCTAGGACCAGACAGCTATGAATTCTATCAAACATTTAAAGAATAGTTGGTATCTATTCTTCTCAAATTACTCCAAAAAATAAAAGAAAAAAGAAAGCTTCCAAATTCATTCTATCATTACCCTGATACCAAAATCAGATAAAGACACTATTAAAAAAAAAAAAAAAAAAAGAGAGAGAACTACAGGCCAATATCTCTGATGAACAGAGACACAAAAATCCTCATATTAGCAAACTGGGTCCAATAATATATTTAGAACAATATTTCACCACAATCAAGTGGAATTTATTCCTGGAATGCAAGGATGTTTGATATTCATAAATCAATCAACATGATACATCACACTAACAAGAAAGGATAAAAACCACATGATCATTTCAATAGATGCAGAAAAAGCATTTGATAAAGTACAGTATCAGTATCCATTTACGATAAAAACCCTCCACAATGTAGGTTTACAGGGAACATACCTCAACATAATGAAGGCCATATATGAGAAGCTCATAGCAACCATCATACTCAGTGGGAAAACTAATGAAAGCTTCTAAGGTCAGGAACAAGACAAAATGTCCACTCTCACCACTTTTATTCAACATATGACTGGATGTCCTAACCACACCAATCGGACAACAAAAAGAAATAAAAGGAATCCAAATTGGTAAGGAAGAAGTAAAACTTTCACTATTTGCAGATGACATGATATCATATGTAGAATACCCTAAAGACCCCACCAAAAAACTATCAGAACTGATAAATGAATTTAGTAAGGCTACAGAATACAAAACTGATATACAGAAATCAATTGCATTTCTATACGCTAATAAAGAAGTAGCGAAAAGAGAAATTAATAACCCCATTTACAACTGCACCAAAAATAATAAAATACCTGGGAATAAACTTAGCCAAAGAGGTGAAAGATTTGCACTCTCAAAACTGTAAAACACTGGTGAAAGAAACTAAAGACACAAATGGAAAGATCTTCTAAACTCATGGACTAGAAGAACAAATACTATGTGCACACTACCAAAAGCAATCTACAGATTTAATGTAATCCCTATCAAAATACCAATAGTTATTGTTCACAGAACAAGAACAAAGAGTCCTAAAATTTGTATGGAACCACAAAAGCCCCTCAATAGCAAAAGCAATCTTGAAAAAGAATAACAAAACTGGGGGCACCTGGTTGTCTTAGTTGGTAGAGCATATGAGTCTTGATCTCAGAGTCCTAATAAGTTCAAGGGCCACAGTGGGTGTGGAGCCTACTTAAAAAATATAATAAAACTGGATGTATCACAATCCCAGGTTTCAAGATTCACAACAAAGCTATAATAATCAAAACAGTATGGTACTGGCACAAAAACAAACACATAGATCAAGAGAACAGAATAGAAAGCGCAGAGGGCACCTGGGTGGCTCAGTCAGTTAAATGTCCAACTCCTGATTTCGGCTCTTCATGATCTCACAGTTCATGGGTTAGAGCATGTAGGGCTCTGTGCTGACAGCATGGAGTCTGCTTAGGATTCACTCTCTCCCTCTCTCTCTCTCTCTGCCTCTCCCCTGCTCATGTGCTCTCTCTCTCTCTCTCTCTCTCTCAAAATAAATGAACTTAAAAAACAAACAAACAAAAAAGAACAGACAGCCCAGAAGTAAACCCACAATTATATGGTCAATTAATCTTCGACAAAGGCGGCAAGAATATGCAATGGGAAAAAGACAAGTCTCTTCAATAAATGGTGTTAAGAAAACTAGACAGCAACATGCAAAACAATGAAACTGGACCACTTTCTTACACCAGGGTCCTAAATGTGAGACCTGAAACCATAAAAATCCTAGAAGAGAGTACGGTGGGTTATGTCTCTGACACTGACCATAACAACTTATTAGATGTGGTCTCCTCAGGCAAGGAAAATAAAATAAAAAATAAACTATTGAGACTACATCAGCATAAAAGGCTTCTGAACAGCAAAGGAAACAATCAACAAAATATCTGAAAAAGGGTTGGTATCCAAAATATATATAGAACTAATACACAACCAAAAAAACAATCCAATTTTTAAAAATGGGCAGAAGACATGAACACACATTTCTATAAAGAAGACATACAGATGGTCAACAGACACATGAAAAGATGCTCAACATCACTCATCATCAGGTAAATGCAAATCAAAACCACAATGAGATATATGACCTCATACTTGTCAGAATGGCTAAAATCAAACACACAAGAGACAACAAGTGTCGGCAAGGATATAGAGAGAAAAGAACCCAGTGCAAACTGCACTGCAGCCACTGTGGAAAACAGTATGCAGGTTCCTCAAAAAATTAAAAACAGAACTACCCTCTGATCCAATAATCACACTACTGGGTATTTACCCAAAAAATACAAAAACACTAATCCAAAGGGAGACATGCATCCCTGTTTATTGCCTCATTATTTGCAACAACCAAATTATGGAAGCAGCCAAAGTGTCTACGGATAGGTGAATGGATAAAGAAGATGCAGTTCACACACACAGGAATATTACACAGCCATTAAGAAGAATGAAATCTTGCCATTCACAATGATGTGGATGGAACTAGAGTCTATTATATTAAGTGAAACAAGTCTATCAGAGAAAGACAAATACTAAATGATTTCATTCATATGTGGAATTTAAAAAACAGAACAGATGAACATAGGGGAAGAGGGGGGAAAAAAGAGTGGGGAGCAAACCATATGAGACTCTTAACCATAGAGAACTAAGCGTTGATGGAGGGAGAGGAGAAGGGCTAGGGTGATGGGCATTAAGGAGGGTACTTGTTGGTATGAGCACTGGGTGTTAGTGATGAACCACTAAATTCTATTCCTGAAACCAATATTACACTATAGGATAACTAACTAGAATTTAAATAAAAACTTGAAACAGAAAAAAAAGAAAAAATCAAAAATACATACATAAAAATCTAGCCTACTAAAACAAAGATCTATATAAATTCAATCTATGATTCCTTATTCACAATTCCATAATCCAAAATATCTAAAAATTGTGGCAGCAAAACCTGTCCTTAATTTATAATTTGTATTTATCCTAATCAGTTAGTTCATCAGCCTGACCTTCAAAGCCATGAATAATTTGGTCCCTTCCTACCTGTCTGAGTCTGTTCCCCAATTTAGCCTCCTACAAGTGCTGTAAACCTGCCACACAAAAATCACAAGAGTTTGGCTAGTCTCCAAACATGGTCTAAAATGCCCCTACCTTAGGGCCTTTACAAGAAGCTATTCCAGCTTCCTGAAATATACTTTTCTTCCCAGATCCATGTTAGGCCTATCACAGGTCTTTTCAAGAAAGAGGAAAAAATGCATCACCCTTTTTAAAAAACTTTTTTTAATGTTTCTTTATTTTGAGACAGAGAATGAGTATGCATGCACGTGCACAAGGAAGGGACAGCAAGAGAGGGAGACAGAAAATCCAATGCAGGCTCTGTGCAAGTCAGACGTTCAACTGACTGAGCCACCCAAGCGCCCTGCATCCTTTTCTTTTTTTTTTTTTTTTTTTTGATTTTTTAATATTTATTTATTTTTGAGAGGGAGAGAGAGTGAGTGTGAACAGGGGTGCAGCAGAGAGAGAGGGAGACAGAATCCAAAGCAGGCTCCAGGCTCAGCTCTGTGAGCACAGAGCCCAAAGCAGGGCTCAAACTCACGAACTGTGAGATCATGACCTAAGCCAAAGTCAGATGCTCAACCGACTGAGCCACCCAGGCACCCCACCTACATCCCCTTTTAATAAGGCTTCACAGCTACCTTCCTCAATATCAGAACTAATTTGTTACCCTCCTACAATTCCCGTACAATTTGTACTGTTAACACACATCTGATGTAGTCAGAGGTTGGCTGTGCATCTGTTCTCACTTGGCAAAACTTTCAGAGAGCAGAGGCTAAATATTTCATTGTTCCCCCAGTTTCTTAACATAGTGCTTTATACTCTGGTCTCTAATGATAGTAAACTGAGGAATGAGGTAAATCATACCAGGATTCATAATAAATAAGTTTTGAAAAATCCCATCACTCAACAGAAGTGCCCATTTGAGTATAGGAATGGAGGAGATAAAGAAGAAGGCAAAGAAACAAAAAGCTGGCAATGACTACTGAAACAAAGAAGCAGAAAGACATGGAGCAGCAAGGTAAGGACTAGGAAAACACAAGTCACTTTACAGTACCAGAAGAATCATCCAAGCTTGCCAGTGACATAAGTTTCTCATTTTCTAATAAACTAGTGTAGCTTAAGTCATTGTTTGGATTCTTGTCTTCAAATTTCTTTCCAGCATGAGGAACAACAATCTGTAAGAAATAAAATGCAAGTAAGAGAAGCAAACTCATTTCTTTGAAGACCACAGCACAAGGTTACAAAAAAGACCGCCAATGTGCTCACTCTGTGTAATTCACAATTTAGGTAATAAGGGCTAGCTGTTTTATTATGAATCAATAACTTTCTTCCTGCCCCCATGCCACCTTCCTTCCCTGGTCCACCCAATGAGACACTGTTAAAATTTAACGTCTTAAATTGTGTGAACGATGCTCGAGGACCTAATATTCTAGTCAGTATACAAATACCCAGATGAATTTGAACACAAGGCTTGCTTTGGATTCCACAGCTTACATTGGAACCACAGATTTTTCTGTTCCTCAACCCAAGAACCACATAACCCTAAGGGCACACAGCAGTTTGCTAAGGGCATTCAAAGTCCAGAATAAAAGTTGATGTTGCCTTCTAAGTATCAATTTTATTTCACAATCATATTAAATATGTATCAGACAATACCATCTTTAAAATTAGATTGCAAAATGCATAGCAATTTTTAAGATAAAAACTTGGCCTCTCTGTGCAATTGCATACTTGCAGAGAACAGTGCTGAATTATGCTCATATAAATCTAAAGATGTGGAATCTAAAAAAAACACAAATGAACAAACAAAAAACAGACTCAAACACAGGAACAAACTGGTGGTTCCTGGAGGGGAGAGAGTAGAAGGATGAGTGAAACAGTTGAGTAAGCAGTCCAAAATTCCAGTTATAAAACAAATATGTCACAGAGATGACGAGTACCACATAGAGAATACAGTCAATAATATTGTTATAACTTTGGATGGTGACAGAGGATAACTACACTTCTGGTGGGGAGCATTTATAGGCACAGAATTGTTGAACTGCTACGCTGTATACCTGAAACTAATATAACACTGTATATCAACCACACTTCAATTAAAAATAAAAAGGAGCTTATTCTCACCACTCCCTCCCCCGCACACACAAATCAAATGTATTAGTAGTTCCCTCTGGTCTACATTTTCTTTTTTTTTTTTTTTTTATTTTTAAATTTTTTTTTAACATTTATTTATTTTTGGGACAGAGAGAGACAGAGCATGAACAGGGGAGGGGCAGAGAGAGAGGGAGACACAGAATCGGAAGCAGGCTCCAGGCTCTGAGCCATCAGCCCAGAGCCCGACGCGGGGCTCGAACTCACGGACCATGAGATCGTGACCTGAGCTGAAGTCGGATGCTTAACCGGCTGAGCCACCCAGGCGCCCCTGGTCTACATTTTCTAATATATTTATTTTCCTCCTGCTCTCACTTCATCATCTCCTTTTTAGCAAGTATCTTATGTTTCTATACTTGTTTTGCTGCTTTCCAGTTTTATGGTCCCTCTCTTACCATCAATGATTTCTAATACTTTTAGGAAGTCAATTCTTCAACAATCCTAAAAATAATAAATTTCCTATCATAAAGAAAAGTTATAGGGGCACCTGAGTGGCTCAGTCAGTTAAGTGTCTAATTTTGGCTCAGCTCATGATCTCACAGTTCATGAGTTCAAGCCCCATGTCGGGCTCTGTGCTGAGACAGCCCAGAGCCTGGAGCCTGCTTCAGATTCTGTGTCTCTCGATCTCTCTCTCTCAAAAAATAAAGAAAGAAACATTAAAAAAAAAAAAAAAAAAAAAGAAAGAAAGAAAAGAAAAGTAATGGTCTCTCCCTTTAGAAACCATGTCTTCTAAATGTTCAGGAAATCATGCTTTCTGACTTAATTTCAATTTGACTACACCTGAACTTCCTCAAAAAAGCATCGCTCAAATTTGAAAGTTATTAGTAGTTATTTATATATAAGGAGCAAATATATAGAGCAGGGGTTGACAAACATTTTCCATAAAGAGTCAGCTAGCAAAGTATTTCAGGTTTTATCAGCCTTACAGTCTCTATCACAACTTCTCAACTCAGCTGTTGTATCACAAAGCAGCCCTAAATAATACAGAAACAAATGGGCATGGCTGTGTTCCAACAAACTACAGAAACAGGCAGATTGGATTTGGACAATAAGCCACAGATTGCCAACCCATACATAGCACAGAGAAATAACTCTTTAGAACTTTTTGTTTATATTATATATTAAAAAAAAAAAAACTCATAAATATGAGACTCCAAACCCGAAATCCCTGCTAACCATTTATGTTGGACTTGGAACTGTTTCTCTGCTTAGTGCCCCTTCCTTTGAGGAGCGCATCTCTTTCTACATCACATGGACCTGGTGGGGTAGTCAGCCACACTCCACTCTGTGCATATATATAGACACTGAGGCATATGTACATACATATGTGTGTGTGCATGCACATGCACACACACACACACACACACACACACACACACAGAAGTGGACATAAATCCAGGCTCAACAGAGTGTTTTATTCCAATCTAACCCCTTGGCACAGTGATTTACAAAAAGGAGAACATATGACCCAATTGATCTCATTAGAACTCGTCTTTTTCTTTTTTAATTCACCCTTAAAGAAAGATCATGGTCTTCTTTTTTGATCATGAATGTTAAGAATGAAGCAGGGGGGTGGGGGGGGTGGAATCTGGGTGGCTCACTTGGTTACGGATCCTAAGCGTCCAACTCTTGATTTCGGCTCAAGTCAAGATCTCACAGTTCATGAGTTTGAGCCCTACATCAGGCTCTGTGCTGACAGTGCAGAGCCTGCTTGGGATTCTCTCTCCCTCTCTCTGTCTCTCCCCTGCTTGTGCATGTGCGTGCGCTCTCTCTCTCTCTCTCTCTCTGTCTCTCAAAAATAAACTTGGGGCACCTGTGTGGCTCAGTTGGTTGAGCATCCAACTTCAGCTCAGGTCATGATCTCGTGGTTCATGAGTTTGAGCCCTGCACTAGACTTGCTGCTATCAGTGCAGAGCCCGCTTTGGATCCTCTGTCCCTGTCTCTCTCTGCCCCTCCTGTGCTCTTGCTCATTTTAAAAAAAGTGAGGGGTGCCTGGGTGGCTCAGTTGGTTGACTGTCCAACTTCAGCTCAGATCATAATCTCATGCTTTGTGAGTTTGAGCCCCACATTGGACTCACTGCTGGCAGTGTGGAACCCGCTTCGGATCCTCTGTCCCCCTCTCTCTGCCCATCCCTCCCACCTCAAAAATAAAACAAAATTTAAATGAATAAACTTGAGAGAGAGAGAGAGAGAGAGGGAGAGAGAGAAACCCTTACCTTCCTAGAGCCATCACTGCAGAGAGAGCCAGCAAGGAGTGAAGTAGAGCAGAGGTGAAATCCTGATAACACATGAGGCTCTGGACCAGCAATACTCAGTTTCTAGTTACTTGAAGGAGTAACATGGCTTTCTACTACTTACAAGTAAGAGACCTCTAATATCACTACTATTTAGCACTTACACATGTGAAATAGGAACTTTTACTCTCCCAGTAACACTCCAAAAATTGATAACATGGTAAACTATTACCTTGTTCTCCTTATTATTCGTCCATGATTGTAAACAAAAATCAATAGGCGAGTCTGTTGGAGAAAACAAAAATAACTGAGACCAAATTATTTTATCAACTAAATACCCAACAATTCCTAAACATAGCAAATTAATGAACTAAACATTTTTTTCCCTTTAAGGAGAATAGAGCACTTTTAAATGATGGTATAGGAACTTACCATTTGATCAGTTAAATTAAAACACTGTCAGGGTGGGGAAGTATAAAAAATTATACATATGCCAAAAAAAAACTTGAGCATGAATCTAATCAAGACTTTTAAGCAAACTTTTGCTTTACAGAGGATATAGGAATAGAGAAACAAGAAAAATGACAGCATGACTAAGCATATGGAAAATCTACAGGGTGACTGATCTAGTCAACAGGCACTGACTAAAGAGACACAACAACAAATATACCACAACATAAGGTAATCTTCCTTGGACACCAATTCAAGCAAACCAACCTGGAAAATTAGCAAATGAATATAGACTAGAGTACTATATAATAAAAGAACTGTCAAGTCTGTTAGCAGTGTTAATAGCATTGTGGTTATATAAGAAAGTATCTGTATTTTGAGAGATGCACACTAAAATATGTAGGAAAAAAATGACATTTGGAATGTTAAAATATCAGGAAAAAAGGTAATAAAAAAAACAGAAGAAATAAAGCAAGTATGAATAAATCTTATACTAGATTGTGGGATAAGTATAGGAGATTTTTTTAACAGAAATAAAATTTGCATACCATGAAATCACCTTTCTAAAGTGTACAATTCAGCAGTTTTTAGTATATTCACAAGGCTGTGCAACCATTAGCACTCTCTAATGCCATAATATTTTTACCATTCCAGAAACAAATACTGTACCAGTAGCACTCACTCCCCATTCTCCCCTTCCCTGGCCCTGGCAACCACTAATCAACTTTCTGTCTCTATCGATTTGTCTATTTGGTGTCTACAGATGTACCTGTGGATGAACAGAATCTCTTATAACATGTGGCCTTTTGTATCTGTCTTCCTTCACTTAGCCTAATGTTTTCAAAGTTCATCCATGTTACAGTACTTATCAATACTTCACTGCTTTTTATGGCTCAATAACCCTTCACTATATGGACACACTACATTTTGTCTATCCATTCAGCAGTTGATGGAGATTTGAGGTGTTTCTACTTTTTGGCTACTGTCATTAATGCTGCTATGAACATTCATGTACAAGCTTTTGCGTGGACATGTTTTCATTTCTCTCAGGTATACACCTAGGACTGGAACTGCTGGCTTATATGGTAGTGCTATGTTTAATGTTTTAAAGAACTGTCAAACTACTTTCACAGCAACTGCACCATTTTACATACCTACCAGCAAAGGAGGAGAGTTTCAATTTCTCCATATCCTCACCAACACTTGCTGTTTCCAACTTTTTGATTATAGCTATTCTAGTAGGTGCATAGTAATTATCTTGTGGTTTTGATTTGCATTTACCTGATGACTAAGATGTTATGCATCTTTTCATGTGTTTATTGGCCATTTGTACAACTTCTTTAGACAAATGTCTATTGAAATCCTTTGCCCATTTTACAGTATGGGTTGGTTTTTTTTATTGAATTGTAAGACTTATTTATATATCCCTTATCATATATATGATTTGCAAACATTGTCTTCCATCCTTGTGTTGCCTTTTCACAGTCTTAATAAGTCTTTTGAGACACAAAAGGTTTCAATTTCAATGAAGTCCAATTTATTAATTTTCTCTTTTATTGCTTATGAGTATGAGTATGAGGAGTTAATATCATTCCCACTACATTCATAAATATTTGACACTTTTCATCAAGGGAAATACAAACATCTCAAGATTTTTAACATAAACAGGGGCATCTGGGAGGCTCAACTGGTTAAACATCTGACTTCGACTCAGGTCATGATCTCATGGTTCATGAGTTCAAGCCCTGTACCAGGCTCTCTGATGCCAGCATAGAGCCCACTTTGGATCCTCTGTCTTCCTCTCTTTGCCCCTCTTCCCTACCCTCTCAAAAATAACAAAATAAACATTAAAAAAAAAGAATTTAACACAAACATAAAAATGCATTCATTCATCAATTGTAAAATATAGGCTCAAGCAAGGCCTTTGAAGTACTGAACCATTTGGAGTTACATGCTATCTTAACTACATAAGCCTACAATACATAGTTTAAAATATCTAGCTTTAATTTCTCTGATGAAAGAGAACAAAGAGTACTTAAAAGCAATCTGAAAGCAGCAGTCTGTAAGTTATTTATTTTACAATCTTCCCCACATTTTTGTAGTTTCTTTCCCAGATTCAATTTGAAAACAATTGTTCAAATGACTCCAAAGTGTTAAACTTGGTTTTCTTAGAAATAATAATCTTTTCAGGGCGCCTGGGTGGCTCAGTCAGTTAAGCGTCCGGCTTTGGCTCAGGTCATGATCTCACAGTCCGTGGGTTCGAGCCCCACGTCGGGCTCTGTGATGACAGCGCAGAGCCTGGACCCTGCTTCAGATTCTGTGTCTCCCTCTCTCTCTGCCCCTTCCCTGCTCATGCTCTGCCTCTCTCTGTCTCAAAAATAAATAAAAACATTTAAAAAAATTAAAAAAAAAAAAAGAAATAATAATCTTTTAGAATTTATAATTCACCAATGTATATAAAAATAAGTTTAGGAACAAAAATGACTACTGGTAAAAATATAAATTAATTGGAGCAGGGGCGCCTGGGTAGCTCAGTCGGTTAAGCGTCCGACTTTGGCTCAGGTCATGATTCGTGAGTTCGTGAGTTCGAGCCCCACGTCGGGCTCTGTGCTGACAGCTCAGAGCCTAGAGCCTGCTTCAGATTCTGTGTCCCTCTCTCTCTGCCCCTCCCCTGCTCACAGTCTGTCTCTCTCTGTCTCTCAATAATAAATAAATGTTAAAAAAAATTTTTTTAAATTAATTGGAGCAGGAAATGTGAAAAGTGTGTCTTGCACAAAGGGTGCTGCAACCATCTGACAGCATGATTTCCTAAGGAAAGGAGCTTTCAGCTTAATCAGCAACAATAATTAAGAGATTAAAAGACCTTTTCCTATAAAAATATTAATAGGTCAACGCCAAGCCATAAGTGTTTTCAGTTTCCGTATCACAGCTTAAGATAAATACCAAAGATAAGACAAATGAGAAAGGAAATTGAAATACATACGTTAAGAAGTAATTTCTAAATGTTCAGTACCTTGCACTTGTTCCAGTGGTGAAATCCTATCAAAATGATTTTGGCTCTGAAAGGATTCTGCAGTTTTAGCCTGCTCCTCTTCTGTTCTTGCTATATTTCTTTGCAAATCAGACTCTTCGAGAACAGCATCTGACAAATGCTGACTTTCTATATGGTTCTTTTCCTTAGAGATACAACTTTTTCATTAGGGAACAGAATGATGATGAAATGTTAGTTACCTTGGGTAAATCAATAAAATAGTCATTAATCAGTTATGTATTTAATCTCCCAAAAAGAAAAAATGGATACAGTGAAAAGAAAAATTTCTAGGACCAGCCAGAAACTATTACTGATTCCACTGTAGGTGCCCTGGGGACTGCACCACCATTTGGGGTCCAGAGATACACAATCTACCAAAATCAAATATAGCATCTTATTGCTATTCTGCCTTGCACGTTATAAAATGGGGGTGTTTTCTTTCTCAAATATCTCTGAATCTATCACATCTAGAGAAAAACTCAGCTTTCTAAAAACAAGACAGACTTAAACAATACTGATATATTTGCCAAAAAGCTGATTCTCTGAATTACTAAATGCTTTACATTACTTTTAGCCCCTGCCACTGGCTTTGTCCCCATCTTTGTATTTCTATTGTTTTATATATGGATGACAGTATTTTTCCTTAAAGGCAATTTTTTCCTCCCAATCTCCTACAAAACTTCTTGGGTCCGAAGCAATTCACCACAGCCTTCCACCAGCAAGAGGAAGGGTAGCAATGAACTTTTTAGAAAAAGGCCTCTAAATGCAATAAATTCATCATCTGACAAACTGATATCTTAGGGTCAGGCTATAATCTGGCCAGGATGGATGAAATGAAGATAGTTCTTCTCTATTCCAAGTGCTAACCCCCTGTGCCTGACGCAACTCCCAACTCTAATTCACCTCCCAGGTGTTCCATCTCTTTATTGAGGCTGTAATACACAGAAAGCCATTACCATTAGTTCAATCCAAAAGTGCATTCATAAGTAGATAAAGGAAAGTTTTACCCCAAACAGGAGCTGAGTAAAAGAGAGGGTAGGGGTAGGTGAAAAGACTATAAATGGATACAAAGTTGTAAGATATAGAAGAGAGAAAAAGAGGTGGGGGTGCAGAGCAAAGGAATCCAACAGAATGAAAAGGCAATCTACTGAATGGAAGAAAATATCTGCAAATCATATCTGATAAGTGGTTAATATCCAAAATGTATAAAGAACTCATACAACTCAATAACAAAAAACAAACAACAGAAAAAAACCCACGAAACACAAAAAACAAAAAACAAAAACCCAAACAATACAATTAAAAAATGGTCATATCTGAAAAAGTATTTTCCAAAGAAGACACACAGATGACCAACAGGTACATGAAAAGATGTTTAACATCAACTAATCATCAGAGAAATGCAAATCAGAACCACAATGAGGTATCACCTAACACTTGTTATAGTAACTATTATTTAAAAAAAAAAAAAAAAAAAAAACAAGAAATAACAGGCATTGGTGCAGATGTACAGTGCTAGTAGGAATGTAAACTGGGAATGTAAGTTGGTGCACCCAATATGGAAAACAGTACAGAGGTTCTTCAAAAATTACAAATAGATCTACCGTATGATTCAGCAATCCCACTTTCAGGGTATTTATCCAAAGAAAACTAAAACACTAACTCAAAAAGATATATGGCATCCCCATGTTCAATGCAGCATTATATACAACAGCCAAGATGGAAACAACCTAAGTGTACATCAACACATGGGTGAATAAAGAAAAAGTGATAATATGTACATAATGGAATATTGTTCAGCCATAAAAAAGGAAATCTTGCCATTTGTAACAACATGGATGGACTTTAACGGTGTTATGGTTATTAAGACACAGAAAGACAAATACCACATAATCTCATTTATATGCAGAAAATAAAAATGAAAACAGAAAACTAAGCTCATAGATACAGAGAACAGATTAATGTATCCCAGAGGTGGGGACTGGGGGTAGGAGAAATGGGTGAAGGGAGTCAAAAGGTATAAACTTCCAGATATAAAATAAGTCACGGAGATATAACATATAGCATGGTGATTATCAGTAATAATACTATATTGCATATCTGGAATTGTTAAGAGAGTAAATCTTAAAAGTCCTCATCACAAGAAAAAAATTTTCTGTAACTATGTAAGGTGATAGATATTAACTAGACTTATTGTGGTAATCGTTTCACAACACATACAAACATCTAATCATTACATTGTACACCTAATATAATGTTATGTGTCAATTATATTTCAAATAAATAAAATGAGCATATGAAAGAGAAAAAAGACAATAAAGATCTCTATGTGACTTTTTAAAAATAAAAAAAGGTGGGGGCACCTGGGAGGCTCAGTTGGTTAAGCATCTGACCTCGGCTCAGGTCATGATCTCACAGTTGGTGAGTTCAAACCCCACATCAGGCTCTCTGCTGTCAGCATAGAGCCCACTTCAGATCTTCTGTCCCCCTATCTCTCTTCCCCTCCCTCGCTCACGCTCTCATTTTCCCAAGAATTAAAAAAAAAAATTAAAAATAGAAAGGTGGTAGGGAAGGCAAGTTGGTTACATGAAATAAATAAAAAAGAAGTCATGACATTCAGATTCATTTCATATTTTAAAGGCCCCCACTCTAAGAAGAGCATACACACTTGGCCCTTAAACAAGATAAGGGTTAGGGGCACCAACTTCCTGCACAGTTGAAAATCTGTGTCTAACTTTTGCCTCTCCCAAAACTTAACTACTTACTATTGTTGATGTAGAAAAAACATACACAGTCAATTAACACATACTTTGTATATGTATTATATATTGTATTCTTATAATAAAGCTAGAGAAAAAAAATGTTATTTAGAAAATTATAAGGAAGAGAAAATACACGTATAGTACTATATTTATAAAAAATAATCTGCATATAAGTAGACCCATGCAGTTCAAGGGTCAACTGTAGTGTGACCGTTAGAACTTTATAACAGAGCCAGTTAACCACCTCCCCCCAAATCTACTTCCTCAAAACTAATGGGCTATCACTTGCCCATTAAAATTCTTCAAATTAAGTCAAATAAGTTTCAAGTAAAAGTGGCAAGAGTAACTTCTAGGAGTGCATGAAAACGACAGTAAGAACATCTATAAAAGTAAAGCAATCTGAATGAGAGCCACCAGTCTTAGCCCAAGCTTACGTCAGATTCTCGAATCTGAAAAGCAGATGGGGTACGCAGGAGAAAGAAAGCTGTGGTCCAGAACAAGAACAAAAGGGCCCAGAAGCAGAAAACAAATCTGCCAGGAAGAGCTGCAGAAATGTTTCATGACTACAGGAGGAAGGAGGAAGGAGGGCAGGAGGGAGTCTGGAGGGAGGGGTTGACTGAAAGTCTACCAGATGCCTGTGCTGGGCAGTTTTCCACTCCTGCTCCCCAACCAAACAAAACAACAGTGTCAACATGACACCACACACCTAGGATGGTACTTCTCCACACAAGGCATATGAAACGCCTGTGCAGAATGAAACTATAGTGGTGACAGCAGTGTTAAACACCTGGCATGAACGGACGACTCACCTGAGTCTTTGGGGCCTGCTCACCCCAAAGTGAAGCCAGCCAGGAGCACTGCCTAGCTTGCACGAAGACCTAACAGAAATGAGACCTGGATACCCACTAGCCCATACTAGCAATCAAGAAGGCAGCCATAAATCAGATTCAGGAGAAGGAGCAGCTTGAGAGATAAAAATAAAGATGAACAAACTAAACAACCTCAGAGACAAGGAATAATTTATAGAACTTTGAAAAATCCCAATTAGTATTCTCAGAAAATGTTCAAGTAGCCATTACATCCACAAAAAGGAGTTATAAAAAATGGAAGACTAGGGCACCTCGGTGGCTCAGCGGGCAAAGCGTCTGACTCTGGATTTCCACTCAGGTCATGATCTCATGGCTTGTTGGTTCAAGCCCCATGTTGGACTCTTCACTGGCAGTGCGAGGCCTGCTTGGGAATCTCTCTCTGCCCCTCTCCTGCTCTCTCTCTCTCACTCTCTCTCAAAATAAATAAATAAACTTAAAGGGGGGTGGGGGGGGAAGACCAGAAAAAAGAGCTCTCAAAATTATGACTGCCAAATGATTTAATTGAAGGGTTGGAAAAAAACTGGGAACTTATCTAGAACATTGTTTGCACTGAGACAAACAAAAACAAACAAAGGAAAAAATAATGGAAATAGATCAACCCAGGCAATCCAAACAGTAAAAAAGAAAGAAACATAGAAAATTACCAAAGTAATAATTATCTAGAACTAAAGCACACAAATTTCTGGACGAATGCCAATTAGAATTTGGTGGGGGGAGGGGGGGGGGATGAGTACAAAAATCACCCACCACAGACTGAGAGAGGATTCTAGGAGTTTCCAGAAAGAAAAAAGTTCAGACACCAAAGGTCAAGGATCAAAATGACATCAGGCTTCTCATACTATGTAGCTATGCCTTCAAAATATTCTGAAAAGTTATTTTCATCTTTAAATCTTATCCTCAGTTAAAATATTCATTAATTCCAAAGTTAGAATAAAGATATTTTTAAAACATAAATTCCACCCTCCCCCAGAAGGAGGCACAGAAGCCATCCTTCACATGGGTGAAATGCATAGCTCTGCAGCCTGTGGAGCACCATCACAGCAGACATAGAAGTCTGGCTCTCAGACAACAACCCAGATCTTCAGACTACTCAATGGAGGCAAGGAATAGCCCCAAAGCACTCACCTCCACCCATCGAAAGTCTAGAATGAGGCCAGTACACTGTACCTAGAACTCCACCTCACCAGGTCTCCTATCTTCCATTAACAGGGATCAACAAGACCACTTCCCAGATCTCCTGGGCCACATCAAAGAATCAAGAGGCTACTACTGATACTCTCCTCCCTTCTCCTCATATCCACTGTCTCATCACCAACATCAGTTCAGTGGGGCTAACTTCATTCAAAGATCCACAAGCACATTCTCCCCCACCAATCCTCCCCAACAAACCCTTCTACTGTACCTTCAAGGTACAGTGCTGGATCAGCCAAATCTTGTTATTCCTGAACTCCTCCTGTGAACACCCCTTTCACCTCATACTTTAGGGAAAACCTGGATGTCCTGTGAGGACACTGCCTGCCCTAAACACTGGCAAATGAGAACTGTCATCTCTCCCACAGCCTTGGAATCACTGGGTGTAGAGATGGAATGTGTGTCTCCATCAACATGTCCTCTCGGTACAACTTCCAGATCACCTTTGCTGAAGTCTCTAGGCCTGGAGTCCTACAACCCCTCATGTCATCTGCCTTAGGACCTCAACTCTATAATGTTCTGACACAACCCAAACCCCCAATTCATTCATTCCACCACATCTCACACTCCCTCACCCTTCTGCTATCCTTTCCTCTTCCTTAACCTAAATCTCATAACCAATCATCACACATCCTCAACTTCCTTATCCTTCACTGCTTTCATCAAACTACAAGCCTAGTCAAACCCAACTCTCCCCTCACACTTTGCCAGCATCCCTGCAGCTGAATGTGGTTGGGGAAAACACCACAATCACATTAAATTCATTACCATGACCCTGGTGGGACTCCTGATGCTGTCTGACAATCCCACTATTTCCCTCTCTGTTCACACTCCCACACTCCCGTGACTGTTTACATCTCTCTACTCCTCCTCCTCCACCCTATGTTGATGACCATGCCTCCTCCTGCACTAAGAGACCCCAAGCACCGAAAAGACAACATTCAAATTCCTACCACCACATGTACCCACACATACTGCTTTCCCACCTGTAATACAGAGGAACTATCCACGGTCCTACCTCTCTCGTCATTTCCTCCATGGCATGTTAGATCCCGTCCACTCTTATTTATGTAAAGGCATTGCTCTGGTAATTCTCTTTTCTTTTTATATAATCAGACTTTCCTTTTCCAGATCATTCCTATCTCCATGTAAACTTGCAATAACTTCTCCCACCATAAAAAAGAAAAGAGAAATAACTTCTCTTGACCTACTATACTCACCAGCTATCACAGCCCTGCATTTTGGCTGACTTTTGCAGCAAAACATACCATCTCCAAAACTAACCTCTGACGCTAGTGTGCCTCCTTCTGCTTCCACCGAAGCCACCTGACAGGGCTACCTACGACCTAACCTATGCTAATTCCAATGGTCATTTCCTAGTCCTCAGTTTTTTGGACACAATTGGACCCCTCTCGCTTCTTTCACATATGTTCTTTATGTGACTTCTGAGATACTGCTTTCTTCCTACCTCAGGCCAGTAATTATTAGTCTTCATGTCTATTCCTCCTCTCTCCACCTTAACGTTGAAGTGCCCCGACATGAGGCCCTGGTGCTCTTCTCTTCATCTACCTCACCCCCTTGATAATCCAACCTCCTAAGTGGTCTTCCTGCTCCCAGACTTGTGTCCAAACAGTGTATTCACTCCACAGTAGCCGGAGTGAACCTTTTAAAACAAAACCCTCTAAAGGTTTCCATCTCTCTCAAAACCCTTGCTCACCCCACAGCTGCTTCCTTCCTGCTGACTGAACCTAGGTATGCTCCTAGCTTAGGGCCTTTACACTGACGCAGCCTCCACCTGAAATCCTCTTCCTCCTGATGTCTACATGACCAATTACCCCCTTCAAGTCTCTGCTCATATCTTACACCTCCTCAATGAGACCGCCACTGATCACTCCCTTCAGCCTACCCAATTACACTCCTTATCATGTTCTACTTTTTTCTAGTACTTTTCCCTTCAAATATACTATAAAACTGTATATTTTAATGTCTTTTTGTTTAATGTCAGTTTTGTTCACTGGTATTTCCTAAGTACTTAGAGAAGTACCTGACACACAGTAGGCACTTGGTCAAAAATACACATGGAATGAATAAGTATACAAAGAGTTAACATTTTTAATATATAGAAAGCACTTATATCCAAATGTTACCAAGAGGCAATTCACAACAAAAATATAAGTAATGAATAAACATTAAAGTATGTTCAATTCCATAAATACTCCATTATGAATTCAAACACAGCAAACTTTAAGAATGCCTGTAATACCACCATCAAGAGATAACTACCATTTACATTTTGGTTTATAGCCTTCCAGATTTTCTTCTATGCATTTATGCATGTGTACAAATTTTTTTACTTCTAAAATCAAGGATTAAAAATAATACCACCAAATGTTGGAGAGGGCTCAGAGAAGTAGGCATTCTCATGTACATCTTTTAGTGGGAGTATAAAGTGGTACAAATCTTCTAAAGAGCAATGTGGTGATTTGTAACGGTCTTTAAATTAAATATTAACTCAGCAATTTCAATCCTAGGAATTTATCTGAATAAAATAACCTACTAGATGTGCAAATGTATAAATAAAATTCAGTAAATTTATAATAGCAAAATCTCAATAATCTAAATGCCTCACATGGTGCAGCCATTAACATGACATATACATACATTAATTATAATTGTAACAAGAGCATATTAATTTTTAAAAGTTAAAAATAGTATGTACAGTTTAATCCTGTATGTGTGAAACAATTTAATATACATATGTATAGGTGCACAGAAAACAGTCTAGTTAGTAAGATTATGGACTTATTGTCTTCCTTATAATTCTGTATTTTCTACTTTTTTTAATGAGCATATATTACTTTTGGAATGAGAAAAGTTGTTTGGAAAGACTAAAAATGTTTGTGATTAAAATTATACAAAGAAAACTCTTAAAGACTTACTCAGAGACAGAGTCACACTTTCATTTTACACAGAATGAGACCTGCTTTTAGGACGGAAAAAACAAAATGAAGGTATGAACTTACTCATCATCCTGGAAGCTAAGGTGTAACTTCTCTCTTGATTCAGCTTCACTCTGGCTACTGGGAGATGACTCCGATGGAACTGAAAACCTCCTTTCTGCTAAATAAGATGCCTGGATATCAGAATACCTATATGCACACAAAATGTTTTTGTTAATAATTAAATTATGCACATTTAAAATTCACCATGACATAGGGCTATATGACTATAACCAACTGAGGGGGGATGAAAACAAATAGGGCCTCTGGTGTTCAAAATCATCATCTCATATAAAAAGCTCTGAATATCTGTGCATCAACAATGAGGTCTGTCTGTACTAAACAAAAGAGTCACCGAAATCTTAAAGCTTAAAGTTTTTAGAGAGTTAACTCAACCCCTTCATTCCAAAGGTAAAGATAATGCTTCTTTCCAAATGTTTAAGGAAAGTAGTTAAGATATTTAAGTATGGGCAAACTTTACACATCATATAAGATGGATGAACTATACACAGCACATATGGAGATACAACTCAAATTACCAGCTACCAGTAAGGCTGAACTAATATAAACCCAAAACACTATGAACAGAAAAATGGATTAGTAGACCAAAAGGTCCCTGGTGCTCAGTTCCAAATCCACCCATCCACTAGTGATGAACACAATGGTCTAGGGAAACATACAATAAATTTTTTATAACAATTATATATATATGAATATATATAACAGATATAAACACATGTGATATATTTATGTATATATAGTATACATAAAGCAAAAGCTCAAGCATGGCTGAGACATTTTTACAGAAGTATCAATGTATTACAGGCGTTTTAAACCTTAACAAAAAATCGTCTTTTCAAACAATTCTTACCTGTTATCAGTCATGGATCTATTTCTAGCAAGTGTTGAAACAGCAACAGGTAAGCCAAGATTTGAAGAAAGAGTGACATTTTCCAAAATCTCACTATTACCAAGTAATGAATTGGTTAAAAAGCTTGGAAAGGACTCTTCAGCTATACCTCGAAAATCTTCCATCTCACTGCAATAATAAAAGATTTTTATAAATCAAATACTACTATAAAACTTTTTGAAATGACTAAAAGTCTCATAAATCTTAGAAAACTGATAAATCTTAAGGGAAAAAATCATTTTTTTGGAACACCACGAAGAGATATGATTAGCAAGCATTTGGAGGTAAAGTAATTCTCAGAGTACTTTGCTACTTCCTAGCTGAGACTATAAATGTCAAACTATCTTTTTATAATTAACATAGTAACAAAATACAACACAGCTTAATTTACTCATATTTGCTATAACAAGGAGTATCAATTGCCACACTTATTTAGTAAAGAAGCAAAGAAGACACACCCTGCAGGAGTATACAGATGATTTCAGGAGTACTTACATGTCTACTGGTTAAGTATCGATTCTAACATGGAACAGAAAAAAATTGAACCAGAAAAATCTAGCCCCTGATTTCAGAGATAATTATCAAGGATGAGGAAATGTTAGTTTAAAAAGGGAGTCCATTCAAATAAAAATATGTTAAATAAAGTATACCTCGCACATGGACAAGGCAAAAATGGTGAAAGTGGTCTACAAAGGACTAACTCGAAAACACTAGCACAGAATCTGTACTACTGAGAGCCTTCAACCAACATTGGCCACTGGTTCTACTTGACCCTGATCACAGTACTCAGGAGATTTAATCTCAAAAATGGTTCAGAGTATTTATCATGTAAGGGGTGCAGGAATTCAGTAAAAAATTAAATCAGGAAAGCCTCAATAAACGAGAGTACTAGCCCTACACCTTGAAGAATTAGCAGAACTTTTATAGGCAAAGTATGAGATGAGGGGGCTTTTAAAGATGACAAACAATAGCAATGGGTAAAGAGAATTAAGATTTATTGCATACCTACTACCTTAACTCATTTATCCCATTTTATGAATGAAGAAAACACAATGAGTCTAAATTAGCTAAATTTACCCAAGGTTGCACAATTAGTAAAATTCAAACCCAGGTCTGACTCCAAATTCCACTCTAAGTGTATGTTGGCAATAGCCAAGTGCTCCAATGTGTTTTGGGAATGGGTGTACAAAAGAACATGGTGAATGAAACCATGGAGTCAGACTCTGAAAGCCTTAAATGGTGTATTAGGAAGTATGGTATGTATTCTGCAGCCCAGGGAAGGACTGATCCTGGCAGCCTATGGCAGAGGAAGGCAGAGGGCTTAATGCCTGGAAGGATATTCAAAGAGCTACCACAACTGGTGAGATAGAAGGTAACGATGGACTGTGCTGGGGCCAATGACAAACACATTAAAGTATAGCTTTTAGGTGATATGGGCTAACTTAACTACTCTATAAAGTAGAAAACGTTCATAACTCATTAGAGAGGTATAAAATTTATCTGACTGTGAAATATCCATGCTCCTGTTGGAAGCTCACCTCTCCACCACCTGCACTTGATCCCACCCCTATCACCAATGCAGCGACAACCACTCCAGCAACTGGCCCGCCTCCTAAACATCATCAAATATTCTGTTGATTCCCACCAGCATGCTGTTAGATCCCCGTCTTTTAAAAAACCTCCTCCTAAACATCATCAAATATTCTCTGTCAGTTCCCACCAGCATGTTGTTAGTTCCCCATCTTTTAAAAAAGCTTTCCCCTACCTCATACCTGATTGTCCCCCTGCAGCTGCCACCACTTGCATCTGCACTCCCTTTACCACATACTCCTCCAAAAGGAATCATTACTGGCATCCGATTTCACCCTTGCCATTTCCTAAACCCGCTGCAAACTGGCTCACCCCATTAAAACGCTTGTCAACATCACCACCGAGCTCCAATAATCCCATGGTCAATTTTCAGTCCCGTCTTCTTTGACCTACCAATATGGGATTGTACTCCTTCCTCATAGAAATACTTTCTTCACTGGCTTCCAAGACATAGCTGTCTGGGCTCTCCAACCTAACCAGCTGCTTTTCCTTCTCCTTGGCTGATTCCTCCTTATCTCCTGGACTTCCACACAGTGAAGTCTCCAGGGCTTGCTCCTAGATATCTTCCACCTACCCAACCTCTCTGGGTGATTGCCCTCAGTTTCAAAGTTTTAAATACAATATGAAATTTATATCTCCAGCCGGGCCTCTCCCCTGAACCTCAGATACGCAACTACGCAACTACCTACTGTCTAGTCTTTTTTTTTTTTAATTTTTTTTTTTTTCAACGTTTATTTATTTATTTTTGGGACAGAGAGAGACAGAGCATGAACGGGGGAGGGACAGAGAGAGAGGGAGACACAGAATCGGAAACAGGCTCCAGGCTCCGAGCCATCAGCCCAGAGCCTGACGCGGGGCTCGAACTCACAGACCGCGAGATCGTGACCTGGCTGAAGTCGGACGCTTAACCGACTGCGCCACCCAGGCGCCCCACCTACTGTCTAGTCTTAAAGGCACCTACATCTGAATCTTGATTCCATCTCATTGCAGCCCCCTCAAGAAGGCCTGCTCTGAGGCTTCCCCAGAAAGAAAATTACAACTCCATTCTCCTGTTGCTCAAATCAGAAATCTTAGGGATTACTAACCACTGCCCCCAACACACACACACACACACACACACACACACACACACCCCACCTTAAATGCAATCCCTAAGCAAAAATCCCTAACCAGAACCTATCATTTCTCACTACTCCCACTGCCACCACCTTGGTCAGGCCACCACCACCTCCTGCCCAGATAATACAAAAGCCTTCCAACTATCTCCACACCTCCACTCTTCCTCCCCTGGTCTATTCCCCACACACTAAAATTATCCATATAAAATAAGTCAAATTCTGTTACTCCTTAACTCAAACCCTCCACTGGTTTCCCAACTCATTCAGACTAAAAATCAATATTTATAATGGCTAACAAGGGGCTGAATAATCTTATCTCATCTCCTACCACTCTTCTCCCTTGCTCACTCCATCCTCACCATCCTAACCTTCCTGCTGTCCCAGCAATTCACCAGGGCTCCAGCCTCAGGGCCTGTGCCCTGGCTCTAACCTCCACCCAGCACAATGAAACCCTAGATGGCCTCACATTTTGCTCCTTTACTTCTTTCAAATCTTTGGGTAAAAGTCCACTTACCCTACCTGGTCTTCCTCACCAATCTTCCTCATCAATGCCAATTGTCTTGCCCTCCTTTCTTTTTTCTGTGGTGCTGACCACCATCCAGCATGCTATATAATTTACCTGTTTAACTGTTTTTTCTCCGTATTAGAATGTAAGCTCCATGAGGGCAAGGACTTGGCCTACTTTACCACTGAATTTCTATCTAAAGCAGTGCCTTGCCTAGAGTAGATCCTGAATAAAGTTGTTGAATGAACGAATGTCTTCATACTATGTCAATTCATAGCAAATTTATCACCAACTATTATATAAGCACCATTCTCACAGATCATGCCCGAGTATTCTCCTTTCTTCAGTATTTCTATTTTCTTTTCTTGATTTCTATACACATGTGCAAAACCATCCCATATTAGTACTCTCTGCCACCACCTTCTCACCTCCTCTTCACAGCCAAGTGTCTTAGAAGAATCCAAATTACAACTTCTGTATGTCACTTGACATCTTTCTCTATGGTAGGGATACCCAGGATTCCGATCTCAGAGCTTAGGTTATGCAATGTACATCTTAGACCCTTAGGTAGGGAACTCAAACTCAAACTCAAATGCTTTTAGGCACAAATACTATCAGACAATAGGACTCCAAGTGGAGGTCAACTAGAAGTTACAGACCCCACTTGAACACATTTCAATTCGGTAAGAAACACGGCTGCCAAATAAAACACATTCACTGGTGGAGCCCATTCCTGAGGGCAAAACAGGTCTATATCCTTCTACATGTTTCTGTGTCTGCTATCACCACTCTCCTCTACTGAAAAGGCTTCCAACCAGTCTCCACACTTCTATTCTTACCACCCTACAGCTAAGTCTCCACATGGCAACCAAAGGGACCATTAAATACAAACCAGGTACCACACCCCTATCGAAATTTTCAGGGAGCCACCCCACCCTCCAGTCCTGAGGCTCACTCACCACATACTGGTGTCTCTGTTGCTGTAACACCCAAGCTCATCCCTGCCTTGGGGCCTAGAATACTCCACTAGATCTTTGCACAAGCTAGCTCCTTCCTAACATTCACCTTAATTTAAATGTCCCATTGTAAGAGAAGTGATCCCTCATCATTAATCAAGTGTAGCCCCACAGTCTCTCACAACTGTTTTAACTTCTTCCAGCACTCATCACTATTTTTGTATTTTTCTTCCCCCACTAAAAATATTTTTCCCTGAGAGCATGAACCTTGCCTATCTGTCCATCACTCTTACCTAACACCTATAATAATGCCTAGCACATATTTATGAATGAATGACTGATAACATCTTTGATTTTAGGATATCAGTTTCTTAGGGACACGTCAATCTCATTCACCCATATATACTCAGTAACTTATACAGAGTTAGGAATATGAACTGGAACAAAAAATGAGTTGAAAGAAATAATCTATACCCCCTAGCTATCTAGCTGACATACAGTGTCTACTCTATTACCAGATAATGCACCAACTACTTTATATACATTTCTCTAATCCCTGCATCAAATCTGCAACATAGTCATTATTCCTACTACTGAAAAAACTGAAGCCAAGAAAGGGAATTATGAGAATTTTCCAGGCCACAAAGCACAAGTAGGATCAGAGGATTCACAGCCAGGCAAGTCTGCCCCAGAGTAATCTTTTCCTCTGCACTAATGCCATCTTCCTCATTTTGAAATCACCTTCAGCCCAGACGTCTCTATCCTGAGCTCTAAACTCCTATTTCCAAATAGCTCTTTGACATCTACTTTACCCCTAACTGGCTCTTAAGTGCTGCAAAGTTAACAAATATAAAACCAAACTCATTACCTTTCCTCCACCCACTCTTCCTATTATCTTTAATTTTACCTATATTATCCCTATTCTTGTTCTCTCAATTAGTTATAAAACTCCAATGCTTCTAACTCCAAATAGATTTCTAACTCCAAATAGATCTCTGGAGCTAAGATCCACTTCTATATTCCCAACATCTGCCACCTATCATCTTTTAATCTAAACTATTGCACAAGACTTCCAAGTAGCCTTCCCACATCCAACCTTGTAATCACTGTTATTCATTCATTTACACATATGTAAACCACATTAAAATATATACCAAATTCTTTGAGGATTTATCCTTATTTAGAGTCAAATCCAACAAAATTCAGATACTAAGCAAAGATCATTCATGCAACAATCATTATCAAATGCAAACAATGAAACACCCTCTACTTATCACTGGGAATGCAAAAATGAAGCTGCTCCCCTCAGGGAGCTGACAGTTCCTATCAATTATGATCAACTATGATCCCTATTAATTATGACAGTGTTAAGTGCTGGGATACAGCTTTGCTATGGGAGCAGTGGTAATACAAGCCAGGGGAAGATTCCTTGAGATGTAATCTAATATCTAGTCTCTCGTTTCCAGAAAGGATTACACCTGTTCTAAACCATCCATGGATATACTACACGCCTAAATTTTCCCAGAAGGAAAAATTCCCTAAATTCCCTCTATATTGCATTACCCACCCCTCTTCCATCACCTAAAAGTGAACACAACATAACATTACCTTTCCTTTTACTATATCTTAACTATGTAGCTATCTTTGGGATTTCTCTTGCTATTTCCTTAAAGCAGGAATTTCACATTTGAGTTTCACATTTCAGTTTACTAATATTTAATGGCTTTAATTACATTTCTGGGTACATAAAAATTCATTTACGTAAATCATTAATTGGAAGTCTACACGTATAATTTAAACATTCAAAACCATATGCTGTCAAGCTTCCCTAACATTCATCATTTTTTCTTGGTGTTCTAAGAAACAATCTGTAATCAGGTATGCATTTAATATATTACTTTTCAAAGCTTACCGTAAACTTTGATCACAAAACTGAAATTCGGTGAAAAAGTTGATTTTTGGAACAGTAAAAACTCCAGTCGAATGACCTCAAAATGGTAACAGCAAACGGAGATACTTTCATAAAAACAGCTGTCCTCCAAACGACTGCCTTGAAAAGGACCTCATGTTTTACTAAACAGACTCTGAAATTAAGAGACATCAAAAGTATAGGGATATTAAACACTGTCTCCTTTCATGTTTTTTTTTTTCCTTCATACAGAAATCAGATCAAGGAATGTAGGAAAGGTACTGGGAGTAAATGTGAACGCGGCCTAGCAGAAACCAAAACAAAATGTGAAAAATCGGGTGACACTGGCGGACACCTCTACATTTACTTAACAACATTACTTCGTGGGTCAGTCTTGGATGAAAAGGAGAAACAGAGTCGCCGGTCACGACACACACGAAGCAAACACCTCCAGTCAAGGGCACTTTCCAACAAGAAACTCCAGAGCAAAGCGCATTGGTCCCTGGAAGTCACCATGTGGAAGGTGGGGAACACAAAGATGTGATCCCCAAAATCAAAACCCGTTTCTTTCAAGGCAAATCTCTCGGAGGCGCCCAATTAAACTCACTGAGCAGAATTCGGCGTGGCGGCGGGGCTGAATGCAAAGGGGCCGACGGAACATGACCGCCGGGCTCCAGCCAGCGCCCCGTAGTCCCGGGCCCGGAGCCTGAGCCCCGCGCCCTACCCCGGCCCAACCGACACTGCCCTATCAGTTCGGCAACCAAAATGCCTGCCGAAGGTGGATTCACCTGCCCCCTGCCAAACCACAGTCAAGACACAGTGGACCCCTCCTCACCAAGCCCGCGACTCCAGGGTCGGGAGCCGAGAGTTGGCTAGAAAGGTCCAGAGGGAGGGGACGTCCCGGTGGCACTGCAAATGCGCCTGCGCATATCCCCCCCGCACCCGAGGCCGCCCGGACTGGCCGTACAGCGCGCCCTCAGGTTTACGTCCGTTCGCGGCACGAGCCACGGGGCGGGGACTCAGAGCCGGCCTTGGATTGGACGGCGAGAAGGGACGGGGCGAGCAAGAGGCCGGTGATTGGGCGAGTACAACTAGTCCCTGAATTTGAAGCGAGGATGCCGCGCGCCGCAAGTCCGGAGGAGTGGAGTGTCGCGAAAGGCTCACCGCCCCGCGAAAGTCCTTCCCGCTATAGCTGAAGCGAAAGCAACGCGAGTAGAGAGTAGAGAATGAAAAACACAAGTCTTGGCCAACTTGGAGGGAAAAAAAAGCTTACCGTATGGAGTCTGGGACCCCAAAACACCATCACCTTACACTCAAAGCAGTAATTCTGGTGAACAAATTAGCTAATACTATCTTGAGTTCAGTACTGTTGTCACTTTTGGTCTTTACAAGATCAGATGCAGATCTTTTCTATCACTGCTTGGCAGACGCTGAAATGTGTCGTGATTTGCCTTATGTTATACACTGCAATAAAGCTTCATTACGAAATGGATCTCAGGATCCAAGCTTCACGATAGTTCGCTACATCTAATCGCCTCTTTGTGACGGAGTAAGGATGGTCCGGGGTGGAAAGAGGGGAGATAAAATTCCTCCCTAATTCCCACGTGTTCCTGTTCTCCTTAGGGCCACACTGACTTCTGCTTAGCCCAATGCTTTACTACTTTACTGAACCCATAGAGATGATTCGATTTCATGCCTTTCACTTTCCTTTACCTCAAAATTTCTTCCATAGTCTGAGAAAGAGTCCTGCTTTTCCAAAGCTAACTCTTTAACTTCATTCATGCAACAGTTACTGAATGTTTAAGATGCACCGGCACACTTGGGAGTAGAGAATGAAAAACACAAAATTGAGTTTAACAATCCTTACTCCTAATTTTAGCCTGTTGGGGAATGACATGTTTCTTTGCTCACTTTACTTTTCTACGTCCTTTAAAATACTGCTCAACTAACATTCCCGTATACCTTCTCTACTGGTTCTTTTCTACCTTTAGAAATCTGCCCCTCTCCACCCAAAACCAAAACCAACTCACCTGTTGCTGGATTGTTTTATCACCTTAAGACCATTCTGTCTCTCCCACCTTTAAACTGCCTCCACTTTCACACCTTAATGTCATTTATCCCATACTTATTTTATCAGAACTAGCCTCCTGTCAAACTCAATTGATGTCTCTGCAATTCTCCTGGCATTTTTCTTGAAACCTTCAAGCCTTGGCATTTGCAAACTGTAATTACTACCCCTATTCTACCCTTGTCCACACTCAATGAACAAAGATAAGTGGAGGAAATTTTCTGAATCCTGAAAAATAAACCTATTAGCTTTAGAGCTGAAAGGATGCTACTTGAGTGTGTAATGAGCCATCCTTGTTTCACAAAGTAGCTGAACTGTCTACACCATGATCACATAACTGGAGGTGAACTGCTAGAATGTATGTCTATTCATTTACCCTACACCCCTTGTACCCAACTCCATAAATGTCCTTTTCCTCCATAAAAATCAAGCGATCAAGCTCTCCCAACACCCAGCAACCTAGTGGGACTCTAGTGACAAGGATCTATAATCCAAAGTATCTGCAAGCAAGAGAGAGAACACAGACTTATGCCAGATAACCTAAATCTCAATCCTAGCTCTCACTTCCTAGCTGTGCAGCCTTGGGCAAATAGCTCTAATCTGCCTATTTCTTCACCTGTAAAATGGGGATAATTAGAGCACTTCCCTCAGAGGTTTGTTCTAAGGATTAATAAATTCACATAAAGTATCTAGAAGAGCACTGGCACATGGAAGCACTCAAAAAACATTAGTGTTAGCCAAACTTACTTGCCAACTGAAAAGGAGGCATAAAACTCCCAGTAAATTTCAAATCTTCTTAGACATTGGGTAGAGCTTGCAGAAGTCCCGGGCTAGAGATGAATGCCTCCCAGGGAATGAGACGTGATATCTACCCAGTTAAGAAAAGGCAGTCATCTCCCATAGATCCCCTTTACCAACTGCTTTAAGTGGCAAACCTCAGCCACGGATATCTGAAGCCACCTACAATGTTACCACAAAGTTTGATTCTAGATTAATCTCCCACCAGCTCCTCCAAATAAACCTTACATCAGACTAATATCCTGTTGCCCGAACACAGCCCTGTCATCTTTCATCTCTGGGCCATCACCTTGGAAATCCAACCCTCCTCTGCTTCAACTACCCCATCTGTTGAAATCCCACATTGCTTCCAAACCTGGCCAGCTCAAATAAATCACTTTGTGTTTCAACATTTATAATGAAACTGAATCCTCACTACCTTCTGTAAATTCTGTAAATACCTTCTCTATTTTTTACATACCCCAGTGTTTTATGGCACAGTATCTTGCACACAGATGTTCAATATTCACTAAATTGGATAATCTCACTTCATTATCCCATTCTAACCCTAAGCACCTCTACAATGATTAAAATCTCAAAGGTGTCGATTATTAATTCTGAGCTAGATTCAGTCTTAAGTGAGACCCCTTGCTTTGAACCTAAACAAGCCAACAAGTCTAAAACAAGTCCTTTAACAGAAGACCTCTGAGATTTGGAAAAGACTTTTCTTCATACGTTGGAATGCTAAAATGCTAACTTGACAGACAAAAGATTTTAATGATTAGTCACAAGGAAGTTCAAATGTTCCTTAAGTTAAAATTAATCTTATCAGTTCTTTATCCTTTGCAGGTTAAGAAGCATCAAATGTATGAGGCTACTTATAGGAAAGATGCCTTTGAAAATTAGGTTATAAATTATACGATTTTAACAATTATATATGTGATTGAGACACATATGAAATACTTTTCAAATTACATCCTTCTCAAGTCCTAAAGAGACTTAAATACTTGGTAATTCTTGAGAAAACTGAACAAAAGAAACATTACTAGTTCTATAGTTTTAATCATTTTACCATAATTATTGTCAAGTACTTTCTGATTTCAAATTTTAAAAGCATTAAAATAAGGTGCAATTACAACAAAGGAAACAACCAACAAAATTAAAAGGCAACCAACAGAATGGGAAAAGATATTTGCAAATGACATATCGGACAAAGGGCTAGTATCCAAAATCTATAAAGAGCTCATCAAACTCCACACCCGAATAACAAATAACCCAGTGAACAAATGGGCAGAAAACATGAATAGACACTTCTCTAAAGAAGACATCCGGATGGCCAACAGGCACATGAAAAGATGCTCAACGTCGCTCCTTATCGGGGAAATACAAATCAAAACCACACTCAGATATCACCTCACGCCAGTCAGAGTGGCCAAAATGAACAAATCGGGAGACTATAGATGCTGGAGAGGATGTGGAGAAATGGGAACCCTCTTGCACTGTTGGTGGGAATGCAAATTGGTGCAGCCACTCTGGAAAACAGTGTGGAGATTCCTCAGAAAATTAAAAATAGACCTACCCTATGACCCAGCAATAGCACTGCTAGGAATTTACCCAAGGGATACAGGAGTACTGATGCATAGGGGCACTTGTACCCCAATGTTTATAGCAGCACTCTCAACAATAGCCAAATTATGGAAAGAGCCTAAATGTCCATCAACTGATGAATCGATAAAGAAATTGTCGTTTATATACACAATGGAGTACTACATGGTGATGAGAAAGAACGAAATATGGCCCTATGTAGCAATGTGGATGGAACTGGAGTGTGTGATGCTAGGTGAAATAAGCCATACAGAGAAAGACAGATACCATATGTTTTCACTCTTATGTGGATCCTGAGAAACTTAACAGAAACCCATGGGGGAGGGGAAGGAAAAAAAAAAAAAAGAGGTTAGAGTGGGAGAGAGCCAAAGCATAAGAGACTCTTAAAAACGGAGAACTGAGGGTTGATGGGGGGTGGGAGGGGAGGGTGGGTGATGGCTATTGAGGAGGGCACCTTTTGGGATGAGCACTGGGTGTTGTATGGAAACCAATTTGACAATAAATTTCATATATTGAAAAAATAATAATAAAAAAAATAAAATAAAATAATGTGCAATTAGATTGGAAGTCAACATCCGTCAGTTGTAGGTGTTAGTCTACATACTAACTTCCTACCTTTTTAAATAAATGTCATGCTTACCTCCAATTTTTTGATTGTTTGGATTTTTTTTTCAACATTGTATAAGGAGATATAAGCTTTACCATCTAACAAATAGAATATAGTTGACCCTTAAACAACTCAGGGGTTAGATGGTGCCAATGTGCCCACAGTCAAAAATCTGACTCTAACCTTGGACTACTTAATAGCCTACTGTTGACTAGAAGCTTTACCAGTAACATAAGCAGTCAATTACCACCTATTTTGTATGTTATACATGTAAAGTAAGCTAGAGAAAAAAAATGCTATTAAGAAAATCATAAGGAAGAGAAACTACATTTATAGTACCATGCTGCATTTACTGAAAAAAATCTATGTATAAGTGGATGAGTGCAGTTCAAACCCATATTGTTCAAGAGCCAGCTGTTCATTCTGTTTTCACAAGGCAACAGATTCATATCTTTTAAAATATATTTTATTAAATAATCTACTTGGAGAATAATTACAAAAGCTTTAAACAGTAATTCCAAGTAGTAAAAGGCAATTTCCTTTCAAAAAAAAAAAAAAAAAAAACCAGAGTCCATTATTATGTTTTGCTGCTTTATACACAGGAATGATTTATTTTACAAACTAGTCAGATCCAACATTAGCCTGTAAATTTTAAAACATTTCTTAATATGTCTCAAAGGCAAAGTGAACTCTATGATATGCTTTCACATTAACCAGAATGACAAACCATAAGAAAATTAACACCGTAACAGTTCAAGATAAAACGAATAGGCACTTTGAAAGTGAAATCAGCTACTGTAAATCTCATAGTTCACATTACTTGTACTTATCGCATTTCATCAAAGGTTATCAACCAATGAGGCAAATGTTCCTTTGATGCAGAAGCACAAACACATTTAGGTTCCAAACACTGTGTTCTGGTTGTAATACATGCAAGACGGACCCTAACTTAGAAAAATCTTCTGAAAGAAAATGAAGAAAAACAAAAAGCAGCCAGGAATGAAAGCATTTACAAGCACTTGAATAAGGCCTTTAAGTGTTAAATCAGTGTTTTAAACCCCTTCATTCTCAGGTAAGGGATTAAGAGGCCGAGAGAGAGATCGTCTGCGAGGGTGAGGATACTGGAGGTTGGCAGTGTCAGCATCGCAAGAGTGCTCTACCAGAGGAGGAGGAGGAGGAGGAAGGAGCTGGGCATAACTGGACCATCTCGATCCAGCCCGTGGGGAATCCAGAGGGGGAAAGAAATACCTGAAACAATGAAGACAGGAACAAAACACCAAAACAAAACAAAAACAACAGAAAAAAAAAAAAAAAAGAAAAGAAAAAAAAACAGAAGAAAAAGAGAAAAGTAGTAAATACAAAGAGAACCAAAGAGGAGAAAACACATGCTGGAAAAAAAAAGCTTTAGTATATTCATGCCAAAACTAACAGAACATAATCGCAAAAATCAAGACCCTTACTCAAATCAAGCTTGCTTAAGCAAGTATAGAAACTTGAAAGAAAGAAATACAATCTGTTAAACTTAAAATGTTAAAAAAAATTATCAGTATGAATGTTACAAAAAAAGACATTTTATAATTTAAAACATTTTCTAATCTTTCAGAAACATATTTGATGCGATCCTGGAAATTTACAAATCTAATAAGCTTTTTATTTTAAGCAATGCTTCGTTTGTAGTAGCAGCAGGCACATGTTTTGTAGTGCATACAGGACACTGAGAACCAATCCAAATATACTTTCACAAAGTATGGCCAGCTATTGCAATATACTTCTGAAGAAATACAATCTTTGAAAACACTTAGCTGCTTTTCTGCAAAAACTTTAAATAGTACAAAATTTTGATAAGTAAAAGAGCTCAAAGAATATGTCCTCTTGTTATTCTTCTGCCATTTTATAACTTACCCGTAATACTTAGCACATTAGCAAACAAAGACTTATAGCTTTATCATCAAGGTCAAAGTTCTAAAGAATATGAACTAAATGAAGCAGCCAACTAAATTAAAATCCTGAGGCTTGGAATGTGGAGGTTAATGTGCATGCACAATTTCAGCAAATTTTTAACTGCTCCTCTTATAGTATGTTTCCAAATTTTGACTTGAAGGAAAACTTAAGCCATGGAATTACACCATAAAAAATATACAAGCACATATTAGAAACATTTAGCTCTTTAGTGAATATGAATTGAAAACTTACAAAGATGTTTTCATTTTACTACCATATTATAAATGAAGCAATACCGTATGTTTAATTTGGCCACAAACTGTACAGTCAAATTACTTTCATTTCACTACTACTTCTCTCACTCCTTTACTAATATTTTTTAAATATTACAAAGAAATGACAGAGTTGTATTAAATAATATCACGTATAAGCCAATTCTACAAAAGGTAATAAACAGATTAGCACTCAAAACAATCTTTATGAAAAATATTTATTCAATCTTCAAATTAAAATTATAAAAATTCATCATTTTCGCTGTTTTAGAAAACAAAAGAAATAAGCCTATATTCTCCAAATGGAATAAAGTGGTATTTTCCCTCCTCCCAACTACTTACAAGGATAGTAACAATCCTTTTAATTTTAAACCCATGTTAGTTTCGGGAACATTTCAAAAAATTGTTTTGGTGACAATGTCTCAACAAAAAGCCTCTCCATTTATATTTCAAAAGTTTCAAATAGTGTCAATAAACTGGCTAGTACAAAAAAAAATGATATACACGGTATTTTTAAAGGCCTTTTGGATTGCGTTTAGTAGTAAGCAGGCTGCTGGTGTATCTTGGGAGAGGTCAAACGGCGCTGGGGAAGGGGAAAAGGAGCTCGCTTTCCATTCCTGTGTGCATGCAACAAGCAGCAAAACAGCAAAGTTACTCCAGTTAGCTGGTACTCAGCTGTGCTTTCTGTTAAAGGACATAATACAAATGGAGAAGGGAAAATGCATCACAGATCTAACACACACGGTTATTGGCACAATAAGAATACAGATCAAAACTTCAAAGCTCTTTACAAAAGAATATACACAGTACAGGCAGCAACCAAAAATCAGATTTTTTTTTTTTAAATTAACAGTAGTATCCTTTGTTTCATGAAATCATTTTTATAATCTGATCTCTTCTGTGGTAACCTGAAATTGTTTACATGCAAATACTTAAATCTCAAAATCGAACAGGACTTTTTAAATAGAAATTTAACATTATAAAAATAGTTGAAGAAATTTTAAATAGAATTCTAAGATGACAACAGAATAACCACAGGACAGTTTGTTAATAAGGACCATGCTTTGAAGTTTCCTGAATCGTATTCCAAATTATTCACAAAGGCATATTAAAATAAGCTGATCTTAAAAATTCACATATTTGAAATCTGAATATGAAAACAAAGGATGACTCTTCAGATCACATTGTTTGTCAAGATAAACAAGAATCTAAAATATATTAAAAATTCTAAAAATCAAGAAATCACAATTTACCATTTTCTCTTACAATCTCCATTAAAGGTTTAAACACACCCACACACACACCCAACACCCACAAAACACATTTAACTCACTCTCATCTACAAAGGCTTAATGTATTTTATTGAAAATTTCAGCTTGACCTAATTCAAAGGCTACACTACCACTAACATACTAATGCTCATCTAGGACTAAAATCCTCAGCATTATCCCAGATTTGCTCTTCATCTTACTTGAGAAGCAAAGTAAAATCTTTAAGTTATAAACATTTCTGACGGACCACTAAATTTCAGAATATAATTTAGTTTGTTTAATGGCTTAACAATCTACCTAATAAATATTATGACTATGTAAGCTAAATACAGAGCTAACAAAGTGAATTTTTTCTAGTATTATAATTGTGTATGAATTTCTTTATTCAATCTTAAAAATCCATGAAATTACACACCTTTAGTCTGGCTATCAGAATGATTTTAAAAAGGAGATAATTTCTAGTTTTCCCACAAAAACAGCCTACCTGCCAGAAGAAGATCCATTTAATGAATTTTGAAGATTTGGGATATTTGAACCTAGGGAAGGATTTGAGTTTCCCTGCTGAGAATTCCCAGTGACAGGGCTCCCATTACCTTTCAAAATACCAGTACACTTCCAATTGTCCATATAATTAGCTGAAAGGAAAATGGTCAAATACATTAACATGGCTAATAGCTTTGTTCAAGGACACAAATCTGTGTTCAAATTCTTAAACTACAATGAAAAAAACAAAAGAGGACTACATATCTCTCAAGATAAATGTTAAAGACATCTTTTAAATGAAATACGTATCTCAATTTTACCAATTATTTTTTAAAGTTTTAGAAAAATTACTAATTTAAAAAACAAAGTTTCTACCATTTCCTTTCCTTACAAGACAAATATTAACAGAGATAATTCTCTAAGCTACCACATTAACTTTAATATCAAAATAAATTTTTCATTTCATGATAATGAATTTCGATTACTTGTATATGTAGGGTTATAGAGCTGTCTTCTTGGTTATGCAAGTGTAAGTCATGTGGGTACTTAATGTCCTCAGAGACGGACCCGTTTGGGGTTTGAGTAGCTAACCCAACATGGCCTAATTCTTCTAATACAAAATAGGTCACTGGAGACCCTTAGCCCAGGAAACCCAAGTTAGGGAGCCTGCTGGAGTGAAGCTGGATGGTCCTGACTAAAGACCAGGGGCAAGAAAGAGAAGCAAAGCCCTTGACAGCAAATGATACTGAGGAAAGGGAGGTCTGGGCCGGTTCTGCCACAGCCTAAAACTGACCATGGGAGACTCAGCCAAATTGCATTTTGAGAAACAGTAACTATTCAGGGTACATGAGCTAAGCTATAGGTTATATGGGATGCCACTGACTAGAGTGGGACAAGGACCAAGGACACCTCCACCCAGTAGATAAACGTCCATTGGAAAAATGTAGACCATGCTACAGCAACCACAGCTAGCATCGAGTTACTAGACCGAATTCTCACTCAGCATGCCATTTACAAGAAACTTTCAGAATCAGTGGCCAGAAGATTCTTCAACTTTCGAGAGTTGCAGAGAAGAGGTGGAGATGATACTGGATTTTCTCCTATTAAGGGCTGGTTAGCTAGAGCAATTATTTAATAAGAGATGTCTATACCTCTATCCTGTGTTTGTAGAGCAGTCACACAAGTTACACACATAGCAAACGGTACCTTTTGGAGATACTGCATATTCTGTTACAATTACTTTTAGTTTTAAAAGGAGATCCACATGGAAACTTAAAACACAATTCAAGTGTCATTAACTTCCATGAACTAGGTAAACTGATGGAGGTTCAAAATAACACAAATATAAGACATTAATTTGAAAATAACTGTAGAAAGATCATTTTTTCCAAAATATTTCCGAGTTTACATTTCTAAATGAAAATTCTTAAGTAGAAACATAGAGCAACAATCCTTTCATTAAAACCTTACCTTTCCATAATCTTACACAGCCATCATCTCCTGAAGATGCTAACACTGTTCCTGTTATATTCCAACTCACTCGCCAGACCTGGGAATTATGATTATCAAACTGAGCCACTATATGGATTTCAAATTTTGTTGGTCCACCAGAGGAGGTAAGTTCTTTCCTATTAATAAAAAGATTTTCCTGAGAAATGCTGAGAAAAGATTTTACACACATGGTTCTAAATAAAAAAAAAATACATACACTTACCATATTATTTTATAATTATGTTCATATCTAAAACTACCACGTTCCCTCCCATACTCCCCCACCTTAACTCATTGAGAGCTGGGCCATGTCACTTTCATTTGATTCTCCAGCACCTGGCATGATCCTACCACATAAAAATTATTCAGTGATTATTTCATGGAAGAAAGGAACAACAAAAGAGGCTTTATTCACCCAAACACAGTTGAGGAATAAAATACATAACAATTAATTTTAAAAGGAAAGCAGTAGGAAGGGAAGAATAGAAGGGGAGAAGGAAGAAAAAAAGGAACTGAAATTCACAATTCCAAAATTAAAGCCTGAATACATTATTCACAAGAATTTCTGAGCTAATTAATTGTCCCTAAGTTACCTGACACCTCGCATTTGTTCAAACATTTACACAGTACCAATTATATTCAGAGGATCCAATTCATCGTAGTAGCCTAAATAAAATGCAATTAAGAAAACATAAATCTCCGGGGCGCCTGGGTGGCGCAGTCGGTTAAGCGTCCGACTTCAGCCAGGTCACGATCTCGTGGTCCGTGAGTTCGAGCCCCGCGTCAGGCTCTGGGCTGATGGCTCGGAGCCTGGAGCCTGTTTCCGATTCTGTGTCTCCCTCTCTCTCTGCCCCTCCCCCGTTCATGCTCTGTCTCTCTCTGTCCCAAAAATAAAAAATTAAAAAAAAAAAAAAAAAAAAAAAAAAAAGAAAACATAAATCTCCTATCTTTATTCAATTCCCCATCCCCAAAACTCATATATTTATAGATAAAATGTTCATTAAAGAATCCATTCTTCAGATCACAGTTGCCTCTTCATTCTCTTCCACAAATGAAAATAATCATGAGTTAAGACCATTTTTAAATCAGTAATTGCTTCAAAACCTCACCTCACAGGCTTTAATGTAAAAATTCTCACATCTTTGGTTGCTATGGCTAGAATGTGGAAAGACCTTCCCAAGTTTGGAGCAAAGGCAATATCATGGACAGGATCTGTGACTGTCATGAGGGTTTCAGCTTTTGCATATTTCCTAATAAAAAAAAATTTATGTTAAAATTTTCAGAAATTAAAATTTTTAAAAATCCACATGTTTTTTACATTGTTCACAATGAAACAGTGTTTACCTCTGCAGTATATATATATAGTATGACCAAGGCCTAACCCCCAGAAACTGAATGTGACCTAATTTAGAAAAAGGGTCTTTGTGTATACAACTAAGGCTCTCAGGACAAGATCATCCTGGACCATCCTTATAAAAGACAGAAAAGGAGATACAGAGAAGAAAGCCATGTGAAAACAGGGAGAGATTGGAATTATGCAGCCAGACACCAAGGACCTCCTGAAGCCACTAGAAGCCTTAAGAAACAAGGAAGAATTGTGGAAGCAGCATGGTGCTGACCACACCTTGACTTTAGATTTCTGGCCTCCAGAACTGTGAGAATAAATTGTTTTGTTTGATTTGTTATGGCAGCCCTGAAAAATTAATATAAAGCCCCCAGGTTTTGTTCTTTGATTTTGTAAGTTTAGCTTAGAACAGTTTAACAAAACTTTAATTAGAATGAGATGCTGGGGCACCTGGGTGGCTCAGTCAGTTAAGTTGCTGACTCTTAATCTCAGCTCAGGTCATGATCTCGCAGTTCGTGAGACTGAGCCCCACATTGGGCTCTGCACTGATAATGAGGAGCCTACTTAGGATTATTTCTCCTCTCTCTCTGCCCCTCCCCTGCTTGCCCACGTTCTCTCTCTCTCAAAATAAATAAATTTAAAAAAAAAAAAGAATGAGATGCTGATTTATTAGCCATTAATATCTATTTTCAAGAAAAGGGTAATTGAATTTCCTAAGTATTTGAGTATAAATTGGAAAATGAATTTGATAACAGGAGGAACTGAGTTCTTCTAATGGTAATAAAGGGCACTATACTGAAATCTGTTTCATCCTTACAATTCTATTTCTACATGTGCAAACAGAGAAGATAATGAAGGAGACAACAGATAAGAATTTTCTATTGTTTTTCTCCATTGTAAGTTCAATATCAGGGACAGAAATGAAGCACAGAACCCTGTATGTAACAGAGGGAGTTAGAGAGAGGTACCTCTTACCTTTTCATTACCCTCCTCTAATATACTGGTGTTCCCAACAAATCTATGCTTGGCCTTCTTTTCATGCCAACATTTTCCCCAAATGTCTCCAAGCTAGCACATGCCTCAAGGCTCCTTGACCTCGTCTTCCCCTACATGATCATCCTGAGTAATCTAATCCACACCCTTGCTGCTTCTACTGTCTGGTCATAACTCCTGTGTTGGATCCTAGACAAGTCATTTTACTTTGTTGATCTGTTTCTTCATTCGTAAAATGGTGATAATATAAAAGCTACCTACCCTCCTCATAAGGTGATTGTTAGAATTCAAATTTTATAATGTATGTGAAAATTCCATATAACCTGTATAAATATAGGCACTTGTACTATTATCTAGACTAGGTCTGTCTTAATATTTTCATTCACCAATAGAAATAAATATATCCAATACTGGTAAATTCGACAAATGTTTTCTATTTGTTACTACTATTACTATTACTACTACTATCACTTATAGAAAGCTCAGTTAGGTATTCATAATTGGATGCTACATACTCCACTATCACATAGCCTCTACGTAACATGTTCAATCTGTATAAAAACCTTTGAACAACTCTTACTTCAAAGAAACAGACAAGGACCATCCCCAAAATGGCTGATCTTAAAAGGTCTGGTAACTTCCTAAATCAATCCCACATACACTCACACACAGACACAGTTACCTTCCCAATGCCACTTCCTGGCCATTCTAGATGCAGAAAATGCCTGGCACTTGCTGTCTACTCCCTTGCAGCTAAAGCACAGTGAGCGACCCAATTCTGGTCAGTGGGACCCAATGAAAAAGCTTGCTAAGGTACTTCGAGAAAACTTTTTCTTCTCTCCCTCATACAAAAAGATACATAAAAGCCAATGCCCTTCTTTGTATCTGCATGTGAAACCTGGAAATGCTCTTGTGATCCTAAGAGGGAGCTGTCACCAACACACTAAGGATGACTAAGGAAAATACCAAAAACTCTGATGTCATCACTGCACCAAGTGAGCCATTCACTGTTAACCCCGGAACTGTTCCACTGCCAGGCTCCTTGTTACAGGGCAAATACAGGGAATCCAGCCCCTAATCTAGATTTATTCTGCTAAGAGACTTATACACAACTTTGGATTATCTTTATCACTGAATTCTTTTAAGTTTTAGGTACTTTCTATCTGCCCTGTATATTCTTTCAGAATTAACTTGCAAGTTATTTATCCCTTTACTCAAATATTATTTATGAAGTAGTTTCATTCTCCTACGTTTTAGAAATGGTCCCACATTCAAAGTTTTAGATTTATGCCTCCAAATTCATTCTGTTCAGCTAAGGTTGAAAGAAATCACTTTAACAGTATTAACTCTTCATAAAGCCTCTTTAACAAGTGCTAGTGATGTGGTTCATAGCTTTAATAGCTTACAAGGCTATAAAGCCTCAAAAAGTTCTAAAGGAAGGTTCCTATATTCTAGAACTGTGCTGGCCAATACTCCAGTCACTAGCCACATGTGCCTATTTAAATTTAAATTAATAAAAATGAACAAATGCAGTTCTTCAGCTATAGTAGCCACATTCAAGCTTCAACAGTGGCATGTGGCTGGTGGCCACTGCATTAGCTAGCACAAGTACGGGGCATTTGCATCAGTGCAGCAAGTTCTACTGGACAGCACTGTTGTAAACAGTCTCTCTGAAGAAATCAAGAATCTGGGAAGTAGAGGGCTGGAGTAAGAACCCCTCAAAACTCCTAGTAACATTCTGAAATGCAGAGCCCACAGGAATTAAAATATACTGGTCCCCCTACTAGCCACAGTCTCGCTTTCCACGGTTTGTTACCCACAATCAAATTTACATCCAGAAGATGATGCCCCTGATTTACCGTCAGAAGGTCAGCATGCCTACATCACTCACATAGGCATTTTATCTCATCTCATCACATACGCATTTTATCGTCTCTCATGGTCACAGGAAGTGAATACAGCACAAAAAGATATTTTAAAAGAGAGGCTGCAATCACATAACTTTTATTACAGTGTATTGTTATAATTCTTCTATTTTATCATTAGCTATTGTTAATCTAATACTCTAACTTATAAACTTTATCGTAAGTATGTATGTATAGAAAAAAAACACAGATGACACAGAATTTGGTACTATTAGAGATTTTAGGCAGCTGCTAGGGGTCTTAGAATGTATCCCCTATGGATAAGGGGGACAACTGTAGTTCTTTCTTCTCTTCCACTTCTGGCCCTACCCAGTATCTGACTCCTAGACCCATGTGCTTGTTACCTAGCACATGTGAAGCCTACCTGATCAACTGATGGGTGCTCTTTTCTCCTACAAGATCTGAGAACACCTCTGACACACAGCTTACAGCTCTCAGAAGTACTGCAGGTATCTCAACATGACCCAAAATAGACTTTACTTCACATGCTGCTATACTCTACCCAAATGTGTCCTGTTTCCAGATGTCCTTATTTTAAAAAATTACATACCACCCATTGAATTATTAAGCCAGAACCTTGAAAATCATCTCAACAGATCCCCTTTTCTTCACCTTCTAAATCTAGTCATCAGATTCTATTGATACCATTTCTTTTTTTTTTTTTTTTTTTTTTTTTAAATTTTTTTTTCAACGTTTTTAATTTATTTTTGGGACAGAGAGAGACAGAGCATGAACGGGGGAGGGGCAGAGAGAGAGGGAGACACAGAATCGGAAACAGGCTCCAGGCTCCGAGCCATCAGCCCAGAGCCTGACGCGGGGCTCGAACTCACGGACCGCGAGATCGTGACCTGGCTGAAGTCGGACGCTTAACCGACTGCGCCACCCAGGCGCCCCTATTGATACCATTTCTTAAATTATTCTCACTGTCCACTTCTCTCCATCCCCATTTGTCACTACTCTATGCCAAAGCCACTATAATCTCCCACCTAGACTGTTATAACAGCACCCAATCACTGAATCCACTCATGTTGCCCTCTAAAATACTTTTCACACCTATGGAAGAGTTTAACTACCATCCAACCCTATTATTCCCCAACTTAAAACTCTTTCATTGGCTTCATATCACCCATAAAATCTAAACACAAAACACTAGGTCGTGCAGATATAAGCCTTGCATATTTCTCACACACTCCCTTTTGCCTATTACATTTCAACTACAATAAAAATATACTGGTTTTCTCTTGTTCATGTACCTTATCACATGTAGTTTTCTCCATTTGGAATATTTTCCCCTCTTTAACACTTTACTTTTCACTCATCCTGTAAGTTTTGTCTGGAGTGAACCTTCCTGGCCCCCTCTCCCAAGGTGTAGTAAGCCCTTAACATCCTGATTCTCCCAGTTGATAAAATTCATCACCATTTTTTACTCTTTTTGTTTCTCTGCAACATAGTACATATTATGAAATCAGTCACCTTTTCCTCTATACCATTCAATTTTATATTATGGTAGCCTGGCACAGAACTTGGCATAGCCTATGAAATTAGTAAATATGTAATGAATGATGCATAATTCAGTGAATAAAGAAATAACATTTTAAAAAATCAAATGCAATTAAGAACAATAATTAAGACCAAATAGTACTAACCTGGTGTTTTCATTATATTCAAAAATCTGAACCTTGGCCATTGCATTTGGACTACTGTCATCACTTCCTACAGCTATCATGGGGGAATGAGCACGAGAGCTAGAAATGAAGAGTAAAAACTATTTTACATAAGTTAATATACATATAATTCAAAGAATTAGAAAAATCTGGCATCAAGTAGCTCTACAACCCACATGTAAGCATGCCACTACTGTGACTAGATCCCCACCATGTATCTGACACAGTCACACCTTGGGAGGGTGTGTCCTTGAGAATGCTCAAGGTGGGGACAGATAATACCATCCTCTTGCCCCTCTTGCTGACAGAAAAAGTAGCTCTTTTCCCAAAAGAAAAGGTTTCAAGCATTCAGTAGATTAAAAAAAAAAAAAAAAAAAAAGCCAAAAAAACAAACAAAAAAATTTTTTTTAAAAGGTGACAGCCAAGAGGTCTTAGAATTTTTCTTCCTGAAAGATTTGGTCATTCACTATGGAATAAAAAGCAACCCTACAGTGACCAATTCATGACAAAAAGATTTTAAGTGCTTTGTACAAAAAGAAGAAACCCTGGGGACTCCTAGATGGCTCAGTAGGCTCAAGTCATGACCTCAAGGTTTGTGGGATAGAGCCCCGCACGGGCCCTTTCTCTCAAAATAAACTTAAAAATAAATAAATAAATAAATAAATAAATAAATAAATAAATAAATAAATAAGAAATCCTGATAAAAGGAGACAAAATAGAAAAAGACCACACCTCAAGAAAGCATGCTACCCACATGTCATTCTCTTCTCTAGATTCATTTTTAAAAAGGCAAGAGAAGTAATAAGATAATGAACTCTAGTGAAATAAACTCCAGGTTACATTATTTTCTTCATTTCTATACCTAATTACCTCAATATTGATTTCCTTTGCCTCCCTCACCCAAATTAAGTAGTATCTCTGTGAACATTACCCCTTGTTTAACATCTGACCTTGACACTGTCATCTGCCAACTTCATAAAGGTGAAAACAGAATGTGGCAATTAAAAAAAAAGTAGATTGATCACCTACATCTCCTTCCCCTCCCTCCTAAGATTCCATGGAAATGATGAAAGAATAACACCATCATAATAGTCCTAGATATCAATGTGCCATCAGAAATCAAGAAATTTAAAGGAATTCCAGGAAGACAGGAAGCAGAAAGAAAGAAGACATGCAAGGGGGACAAGAAAAGAGCTCTATCAGTATCAGTAAGGAAGAAATTCCACAAACTCCAGCCTCCTCAATACATGCAAAGAACAGGAATGAGTAAGGGGACAATCATGAAATGATTCATTTAAAGAACTGCAATCAGAAGACCCCTTAGCTGGCAGCCAACTGGGCTCTAGCTAAAGAGAGTCTGAGGAAGGATAAGTGAGATGATCAAAACTTAACAGGAAAGAGACCCTGTCTCCCAGGGTCTGTCTCCCAGCACTCCAAAACTGGCAGGGAGAGGAACAGAAGGAACAAAACACATTAAGGTGCTCCATCCCAAAAGTCAAGTCCTCCTGACTTTGGCAATTTGGGGTACCCCAGCCTGTTTTCCTCAGTTCCCTTGGCCTATACTCCCTACAAGGAAATCCTGCCAACACACTCCACCTAAGATGAAACTCAGCCAACCCCTAGGTAAGAGAGTGACCTACTAAGAAAACAGAGCACCTAGCAGAAGAAAAATACCAATACCTGTTTTCTCTACTAGGCATAATAGTCTCTTGTTCATAACTACAAATAGATAAGCAAAGACTAACACACAAGGAAACACACAAGGAAAACAAAAAGCATGAAAATAAAGACCAAGATATACAAATGGATCTTTGAGAAAGTAGATATAGCTGATTCTCATTATTTGCAGGTTCTTTATTTATAAACTGGCCTACTTACTAAAATTTGTTTGTAACCCCCCCCCCCAAATTCAATATTTGGGACTTTCGTGGTCACCCATAAACATGCCTAGAGCAGCTCTGCAAAAAATTTGAGTCATTTGACCCACGCAGTCCATACTGAGATCGAACAAGATAAGGTTCTGCCTCCTTATTTCAGCTCTCATGCTGAAAACAAGTGTTGCCTTCTATTCACCACCATGCTTTTCATATTTTTGTGCTTTGTGTTGGTGATTTCACTACTTAAAATGGCCCCCATGGGTAGTACTGAAGTGCAGTCTAGTTTCTATGCTTAGCAAGAAGACTATACAATGTGCCTCATGGAGAAAATACTGTGTTAGATAAGCTTTGTTAAGGCCTGAGTTTTTTTTTTTAACGTTTATTTATTTTTGAGACAGAGAGAGACAGAACATGAACAGGGGAGGGGCAGAGAGAGAGGGAGACACAGAATCTGAAACAGGCTCCAGGCTCTGAGCGGTCAGCACAGAGCCCGATGCGGGGCTCGAACTCACGGGCCACGAGATCATGACCTGAGCCGAAGTCGGACGCTTAACCGACCAAGCCACCCAGGCGCCCCAAGGCCTGAGTTTTAATGCTGTTGGCGGACTTCAATGTTAACAAACCAGCAACATATGCTTAAAAAGGTATCTTTGAACACAAACACTCATAAAACAAGGTTAAGTATTTATCACTTGACAAAAATGTGACCAAAGGCTCTTGGGAAACCAATCCTATATCTCTCAAAGGAGTGAAAGACACACTTGTCCCCTTAACTGCCTCCATTTGGACCTCAGTCTACTTTCTGATTTTTTTTTTTCCAACTTATCTCTTAACTCAGGCAAAAGACCCAGCCTGAAAAGCATCGTATAATGAGAACCAAAACTATCCCCTTAGGCAGTAACAGCTGCCCTGCTACAGCAAGACCAAAGTGAATGACCTCAACACAGTGACTAACCTGACCTTTACTGAACAGCTAAACATACCCAATGACCTTTATCCCATATTTTCTTTATATAAACCTGAAGTATTTTCAGCATTTTGGAGACAGCCTTTGTGACACTAGTCCACTGTCTTCCCGGTATGGGCCTCACTAATATAAATTACTCTGTTGTTCCATCACCACTCATTTCTCTGCCTCTGGATTTACTAGCAGCCAGTGGCTGAACCTGTTCCATTTGAGAACCCTAAATTTATTATTATTTATAATGAAATAAAATGCAGAACTTCCTACCGTCAAAAGTCATCACAGTGTCAAAATGACAAACCACAAACTAGGAGAATACACATGCAACAGTGCTCTGGTTACAGGAGCAACGGTTCGGTTCATTCAGTGTTCACTGAGCTTTACAGAACATAACTATTGCAAATAAGGAGACCTACTGTAATTCAAGAAAGAAACACAAATTTTAATTACAACCCTCAAAGAAATATCATATCCATGTAACAAAAACTGACTGGATACCCAGAGAACTAGCAGGAGATCTTGATGACAGAGTAGTAAATCTCCAAACCATTTTAAAGAAATGAGAGAGTAAATCCAAGAATATTCAAAGATGAGTTCCGTAAAGGCAGAACAGAGACAACATAAGAAAATTATCACAGAATCGTAGGAAATTTTTTAAAAATCATAAGAAATTTCCAATTTGACAAGAATCTTCATTTTCAAAGGCAGCACTAAATGGCAAGCAGGATGAATCAAAAAAGACCAACACCTAATAGTATATGTCTGGGTTTACTTCAAAATAATCCAGTTTTTTATTGGGGGAAGAGGGACAGTGGGAAGTCATATACAGATGAAAAAAAGACTAGCTTTGAGTTATTGCAGCTGGGTGATGAATACGTGAAGGGTCTGCCCATTGTATTATCATTTTTGGTAGATATGAAAATTTGCCTAATAAAAACTGTAAAAAAATACCTAGAAACATCCTGGATACATTTTAGAATTCTGCTACCTCAAATCACACAATGCAATTCCAGGAGGTATAATGACCTAAATGTGAAAAGCAAAACCAAAATCCATTCAGAATACACTTGAAAACCTTAAGGTGGTGACAAATCCCTCAAGTAAAACACAAAAAGCACTAGAACAATAAAGGAAAGACTGATACAAGTGGTTACATTAAAACTCAGAACTCTCTAGGGGCTTCTGGGTGGCTCAGTCAGTTAAATGTTCAACTCCTGATGTCGGCTCAAGTCATGATCTCATGGTCATTGAGACAAAGCACTACATCAGGCTACATGCTGAGCGCAGAGCCTGATTAAGATTCTCTTTCTCTCCTTCTGCTCCTCTCTCCCATTCACGCTCTCTCTCAAAAGAAAGAAGCCTCAAAAATTTATAATAATACAATAAAATTCAGAACTTCCTACCGTCAAAAGTCATCACAGTGTCAAAATGACAAACCACAAACTAGGAGAATACACATGCAACAGAGCTCAAAGTAGTTAAGACAAAAATCCTGAAAACTTCCAGAAAGAACAGGCTACCTACAAAAGAACCAGCATTAGACTGACCTCAGACTTCTCATTAACACTTAAATTAAAAAGATTCTCAAGGACACTATCTTCGAAATTCTTACATTTTGAACTTAGAACTCTAAAACTAGCCAAACTACAATTAACCATGGAGTAAAATTAAGACGTTTTCTGGTATGTCAGAATTCAAAGAAGTTTGCCATCCATCCGTATGAAAAAAAATATATTTTAAGGTGTATCAGTCACCAAAATAAAAAAAAAAAAATCTAAAGACAACATGTGATATGAAAATTGTGACAGCCAAGTATAACCCAGAAGACTCAAGAAAGAAAACAGAGCATCCATCAGAAGTTAACACCACAAGCTGCTGCAGCCACTCTGGAAAACAGTATGGAGGTTCCTCAAAAAACTAAAAATAGAACTACCCTACAACCCAGCAATTGCACTACTAGGCATTTATCCACAGGACACAGGGGAGCTGTTTCGAAGGGACATATGCACCCCCATGTTTATAGCAGCACTATCAACAATAGCCAAAGTATGGAAAGAGCCTAAATGTCCATCGATGGATGAATGGATAAAGAAGATGTGGGATATATATACAATGGAGTATTACTCGGCAATCAAAACGAATGAAATCTTACCATTTGCAACTATGTAGATGGAACTGGAGGGTATTATGCTAAGTGAAATTAGTCAGAGAAAGACAAAAATCATATGACTTCACTCATATGAGGACTTTAAGAGACAAAACAGATGAACATAAGGAAAGGGAAACAAAAATAATATAAAAACAGGGAGGGGGACAAAACAGGAAAGACTCATAAATATGGGGAACAAACTGAGGGTTACCGGAGGGTTTGTGGAAGGGGGGATTGGCTAAATGGGTAAGGGGCACTTAAGGAATCTACTCCTGAGATCACTGTTGCACTATATGCTAATTTGGATGTAAATTTTTAAAAATAAAAAGTAAAATCAGAAAAAAAAACAAAACAAAAGTTAACACCAGATATTCTGCATGAACAATAATTTTCAAGAAAAAGATTAGATTTGCATCTATAACGAATATTTACAGTCTAATAATGTAAATTTGGCTGTTACTTAACTTTTAGAATCAACTTGTGGTGAAAGACAAATACTTATGTTGGGGTGCCTGGGTGGCTCTGTCAGTTAAGCGTCCGACTTCAGCTCAGGTCATGATCTCAACAGTTTGTGAGTTCAAGCCCTGAGTAGGGCTCTGTGCCAACAGCATAGAGCCTGGAGCCCACTTCTGTGTTCTCTCCCTCTGTCTCTGCGCCCCATGCCCCCCCACCCGCCCTTGCTCACGCTCTCAAAAATAAATAAACATTAAAAAAAAATTATTTTTAAATATTTGTATATGTATTAAATTTTTACAGAATGTAAATATAAATGTTGTACATTTTACCAGTTTTATAAGCAACGTAACAAAATAGAAAGGTGAATGGGAGGTAGAAACAAAATAAGCTAATTTCCTTTTTAAAAAAATGTGAGTCCATATACAATCTAAAAATTGATAAATCGCTCAGTAGAAAAATGGATATATATCATTTGAAATTATGATAATTACAAACATAATTAAAAAACCATCAACATTTCCACAAATAAGATCTCTATCGGGGCACCCGGCTGGCTCAGTCTGTGGAACATGTGACTCTTGGTCTCAGGGTTGTTAAGTTTGAGCCCCACACTAGCTGTAGAAAAATAAAATCTTAAAAGAACAAAAAGGTTATCAGGGGCACCTGGATGGCTCAGTCAGTTAAGCATCCAACTTCAGCTCAGGTCGTGATCTCACAGCTCATGAATTCAAGACCCGAGTAGGGCTCTCTGCTGACAGCTCAGAGCCTGGAGCCTGCTTCAGATTCTGTATCTCCCTCTCTCTCTGCCCCATTCCCGCTCACATTCTGTCTCTCTCTCTCAAAAATAAAACATTAAAAAAAAAAAAAAAGATATCTCTCTAGTCATACCTTGAGAAGTGGAAAGCTTTATAAATGTGCTAAATGATAAATTCATCTTTCATACAGTGACTATAAATACTGTATAAAGCTAACATAGCAGAATCAAAGGCATAAGTAAATCATTTAAAAATATAATAGCAACTGGGGCACCTGGCTGGCTCAGTTGGTTGAGCAAGCAGCTCTTGATCTCAGGATTGGGGGTTTGAGCCTCATGTTGAGTGTAGAGATTACTTAAAAACAAAATCCTTTAAAAAATTTAAAAATTAAAAAAAATATAATAGCAACTATCAGAATTAAAATCTAAAATAAGAACTATTAGGGGCACGTAGCTCAGTCAGTAGGGCATCCGACTCTTGACCTCAGAGTTGGGAGTTCAAGCCCCACGCTGAGCATGGGGCCTACTTAATTAATAAATAAATAAATAAATAAATAAATAAATAAATAAATAAATAAAATCAGAACTATTAGCATTTTTAGAGGGTAGAGGAACTTTTTACCTTTCATTTTATACTCCTCTGTATTATTTGAAATTTTTTCTTTACCAAGTGATTCGTTTTTCTTTTAATTTTTAAAAATAGTTTAATTAAAACCAACTATGATCTAGTCAGAGTCATGCTCTATACAGCAATTAAAAAAATAAGGTAGGACTGGGGTGCCTGGGCGACTCAGTCTGTTAAGTGTCAGATTTTGGCTCAGGTCATGATCTCACAATTCACGAGTTCGAGCCCTACATCAGGCTCTGTGCTGACAGCTCAGAGCCTGGAGTGTGCTTCTGATTCCATGTCTCCCTCTCTCTCTGCTCCTACCCCATTCATGCTCTGTCTTTCTCTAGCTCACTCTCTCAAAAATAAAAAGTGAATAAACATTTAAAAAATTAATAAATAAGGTAGGATTAATTATACTAATACATGGGAAAACAGACACAATGTATTTGTAAATGAAAAAGGCAAATTTCAAGTAACCAGAATGTATGTCTATATGTATCTGTGTGTTTTGGATCTACCTTTACATGATATGTGCATACTGGCATATATTTGTATGTTTATACACACATTAAATATTTCTGTGTATTTACATGGGAAAAGCCAGAAGGTACACACCAAAATATTTACAATGGTTGGCTGCTTATGTGGAATAAAAATAGGGGACAAGAGACATGAAGGGTGCAGGGTAGATTAGGGAGAATTCTTATTCTACACAATTTTTTTTTTAATAATAAACATAACTACTTAAGAAAAACATTTTAAGGAAATTAAACCATCAAATGCTTAGTTTAAAAATTATGAAATTTGTTTTACTAGGATTACATTATCAGGTTTTCTGTGTAAGCTTACCTTGAAGGGTTCCAAGAAATACAACTACAGCTTAGCTTACATGAAATCTCATGCTGCAGAGACCACTGGCTGAGATTCATAACATCTGGTGCCTCATATATTCTTACTATACCATCTGCCGAACAGGTTGCTAACATAAGACCCATATGCTTAGGAGCAAATTTCACATCGGTAACGGATGTTCTGCTATCCACTAGAGTTGTCCTCTTAACCTGAAAAAAAAAAAATTATTTATATACAAAATAAAGGATCGTACAGTGGAAAGAACATAGACTCTGAAATCACACTATTTTACTAGGTATGTAACCCTTGAAAAAGTTATTTAAAAATCACTTAGGCCTCAATTTCCTCCACAGCAAAATACCACATACACAGCCAGCAGTAAGAGTGACCTATAATTAATTATTGCCAGGGTGCCTGTGTGGCTCAGCCAGTTAAGTATCCAACTTCAACTCAGGTCATGATTTCACAGTTCGTGAGTCTGAGCCCCGCATCAGACTCTGTGGTGACAACTCAAAGCCTGGAGCCTGCTTCAAATTCTGTGTTTCCCTCTCTTTCTGCCCTTCCCCCATTCACGCTCTGTCTCTCTCTCTCTCTCAAAAATAAATAAACATTAAAAAAAATTGTGGGGGGGGGGGGGATGCCTAGGTGACTCAGTCAGTAAGCGTCTGACTTCAGCTCAGGTCATGATCTCACGGTTCATGGGTTCAAGACCTACCCTGGGCTTTGTCTTAACAGCCCAGGGCCTGGAGTCTGCCTTGGATGCTGTGTCTCCCTCTCTCTCTGCCCCTTCCCCACTCACACTCTCTCTCTCTGTCTCTCAAAAATAAACATTAAAAAAAAAAATTAAAACAAAATTTTTTTAATGTATAAAAAAAAATTTAATTATTCCCTTTAAGGTAGAAAAAAGTTGACCTTAGAAAGTCTAACTTTATTAAAAGTAGGTACTCTCCCTTAAGCAGACCAGTCACTGAACCAGAAAATGTTCAAATTTTCACATAGGTAGCTTTGTCTCACCAAGTATGCTGCAAGCAGTAAATTAAATGAATTAAGATTTTTTAACAGTAAGATGGAAGACCTGCAACTTCCATCTTTCAAGCATAAATGCCAGTTAGCCCTGTGTGGATCACCACTATCCACTTTTAAAAGAAGGCATTTACTAGAGACCAAGGGAATGGTACAAAGCTGGCATTGTGATAATTACAGAATTCCAATATGGTATGTACAAGCTACTTTCTAACATCTAGATTTCTGACAGACAATATCAACAAAATGGAGAAATCAGCACTTTAGTGTCTATGGTTACTAAAATACATTTTAAGGAGTCTCAATATTAAAAGAATATCACATAAACCCCAAAGATTGTATCTTTGCAAACTCTTGTATACAAACACCACTGAATAACCAATACCAATACAACCGCTGAAATAGTGAATGATCAATGACTAAATACAATTTACACTTGTATTACAATTTGTTTAACTAAATACAAATGAGTATACAGATATCCCCTGCTCTTCAAAGCTTTGTGTTATGCCACTTTGCTTTTGCAAAAGACCTGATTAGTACCTTTTCTCGCTAACCAAAAGAAATCTGAAGAGCATTTTTGCTTTTGCAAAAAGTGAAAACAGCTTTCAACATCTGTTTTGCAAGCCACTACTTGAAGCACCCTCAGCTTCAACAATAGCACCACCACCAGCTCCTTCCTTGGGAACTACACAGTATCTCACCATCAAACTGACATAGCTTTGAACTGTCTTTGAGCATCTGTGCTTTATCTCAATTTATGTTATGCATCCATTAGCAAAGTGTATCCTAAGGTATCAGAAAAGCCTAAGAGAAGTTATTTTTTGGTTCTGGGAATGCTCAAAATTTTTTCCATGTAAGTTAGCGGTAACTGCTTTTCCACTTTATGCCATTTCAGCTTAGAAAAGTTCTCTTAAGAATGCTCTACTTTCATATAACAGGGGAAACCTATATCTTTAACTAAGTTCAAGTAAAAACCCTATGCTACTACTTACTCCTCAAGCCAACCCACCACAGATACTGACCCATCTCAGACTGACTGCTAGAAAAATCCCTAGTATAAATTTCTCTTCTCTTCTCCCCTTAAACAGTTGTTTGCCTTAGGGAGGGCCTAGGCCAAACATAAGACCAGCCTCTCCTAACATTAAAAAAAAAAATTGTAGGGGCGGGGCGCCTGGGTGGCTCAGTCGGTTAAGCATCAGACTCTCAGCTCAAGTCATGATCTCACGGTTCATGAGTTCGAGCCCTACATCCGGCTACATGCTGACAGTGAGGATCCTGCTTGGGATTCTCTCTCTCACTCTCTCTCCCCCTCCCTCACTCCCACTCTCTGTCTCTCAAAATAAACTTCAAAACAAATTTTAAAACAGGACACCTGAGTGTCTCAGTCAGTTTTGTGTCTGACTTCGGTTCAGGTCATGATCTCAGAGTATGGGTTTAGAGCCCCACATGGGGCTCTGTGCTTACAGCTCAGTGCCTGGAGCCTGCTTCAGATTCTGTGTCTCTCTCTCTTTCTGCCCTTCCCTGCTCATGCTCTGTCTCTCTCTCTCTCAAAAATAAATAAAACATTAAAAAAAATTTTTTTTAATGAAAAAAAAAAAACTGTAGGGGCACCTGGCTGGCTCAGTTGGTAGAGTGTGTGACTCTTAATCTTGGGGTCATGAGTTCAAGCACCACATTAGGTATAGAAATTACTTAAATAAATAAATTTTTTCAAAAAATGTATAGCATGCAAGCTACAAATCTAGAGTAACTAGAAGACTATGGTATTGCCATTAAGGAAACCCATACAGCAATGGGACAGAATAGAGTCCAGAAATAAACCCTCTATATATGGTCAATTGAGTTTCAATGAGGATGCCAAGACCACTCAAATGGGAAAGGGTGTGGTGTCTCTCCTGATCAGATGGGGGCCCCTAAATGTGGGGCAACCCTAAAGGGTGGAAGCTGGAGGCAAGGGCAGTGAAAGGATTCACCTGAGGCAGAACAAAGGAGATAGAAGTTTATCGAATAGAACACAAGGGAGTTAGGGAGAGGAGAGCAAAGCACAGGCTGTCTGCTATGAGGCAGCAGGTGGGGGCTGCATTTAAAGGAGGAAGGTAAAGGAGGTATGGGGACATATGGAACTTTCCCTTTTTTGGTAACTGTGCCTGGTTGTAAGTGGCCCATTGGTTAGTTAGGGCCTATGAACACTTTGAGGTAGGCTGCCTAATGGGCCTGTTTATATTCACCCAGGGGGTTACTGTGGGCCCTTCTGCCTTGCTTTTTACGATCCATTGCATAAGCCTGTTGTCTAAAAGAGGCCACTACAAAGGGCAATGGGGCAGTCATTCCAATAAAAGATACTGGGAAAACTGGATATTAACATATAAAAGAATGAAGTTGGGGGAGCCTGGAAAGCTCAGTTGGTATAGCATGTGACTCTTGATCTCAGGGTCATGAGTTTGAGCCCCACGTTGGGGGTAGAGATTACTTTAAAAAAGAAGGGCGGGGGGGGGGGGGGGGGCGGAGAGAATGAATGAAGTTGTACCCTTACCTTACACCATATACAAAACTTAAGTAAAAATGAACAAAAGAACTAAATATAAGAGCTAAAATTATAATTCTCTTAATATAAAACTTTGGGGAAAGTCTTTATGGCATTGGACTTGACAATGATTTCTTGAATATGACACAAGAAACAAAAACACAGCAAACAAAAGAAAAAAATTAACTGGACTTCATTTTGTACATCAAAGGTGACTGTCGAGAGAGAGAAGGCAACTCACAGAATGGGAGAAAATATTTGCAAATCGTATATCTGAAAAGGGATTAATATCCAGAATATAAAGAACTACCACTCAACAGAAAAAAAAAAAAATTGTTTTAAATGGTCAAAGGACTTGAAAAGACATTTCCCTAAAGAAGTAAAGAATTCTGGTAACAATTCCAGTTTGGGGGTTGGGGGAGAACCCCCCCCAACACACACACAATTCTCAGATAGCAGTAAAGCTGTCCAAGAATTCAACTCAATTCTGACTCCATCTACCCAGAAACAGCATCAGATTCCATAGATTAAGAGTTCAATCGTGCAAGACTGCCCCCACTTCGGACACCTAAGCAGCTCTCAAACCTCAGACATTTCCCTTAATAGATTACCAATTTATTATCAAAGGATAGAACTCAGGAACGGCCTGATGGGAGAGATGCATAGAGCAAGGTATGGGGAAAGGGTAAGAAGCTTCTATGCCCTCTCCAGGCTAACCACTCTCCCCACATTTCCACAAGTTCACCAACCCCAAAACTCTCTGAACCATGTTCTCTGGGGTTTTTATGGAGATTTCATTCATTACAAGGACGTGACTGATTAACACATTAGCCAATGGCAAGCGATTCAACTTCCAGCCTCTCTTACCTCCCCAGAGGCTGAGGGTGACACAGAAAGTTCTAGCCCTTTAATCACAAGGTTGGCTTCACTGGCAACCAGACCCCAACCTTAGGCACTTTCCCAAAGTCACCTCATTAACATAATAAAAGATACCTTTATCACTCTGTACACTTAGGAAATTCCAAGGGTTCTGGGAGTTGTAACTCAGGAACTGAGTTGGAAAAACCAAATATACATGAAAAATAAATTTCTTATAAATCAAGACATTGCAATAAGATATACAAATAACGAATTAACACATAAAAATGTGTTCAACATCATTAACCATTAGGGAAATGCAAAAAAAAAATGGAATTTAGTAAACAAAACAGATGAACATAGGGAAAGGGAAGAAAAATAAGATAAAAACAGAGAAAGCAAATGTAAGAGACTCTTAAATACATAGAACAAACTGAGGGCTGCTGGAGGAGAGGTGGATGGGGGGATGGGCTAAATGGGTGATGGGCATTAAGGAGAGCACTTTTTGGGATGAGCAGTGGGTGCTACATGTAAGTGATGAATTACTAAATTCTACTCCTGAAACCATTATTCGACTACATCTTAACTAACTTGGAATTAAATAAAATTAAAAAAAAAAAAAAAAGGAGATGCCATTTCACACCCACTAGGATAGCTATAATGGAAAAATAAAAAAGATAGCAAACATTGGCAAGGATGTGGAAAAACTGGAACACTCCTGCATTGTTGGTAGGAGTGAAAAATGGTACAGTCATTCTGAAAATAATTTAGCAGTTTCCAAAAGTTAAAACACAGAACTACCACATGAGCCAGCAATTCTACTCCTAGGCACATACTCAAAAATATTAAAGGCAAGACTTCAGACAAATATCTACATAATAAATTTCATAGTAGCAATGCTAGCTAGGATGCAAAAAGAAGTTAATCAAGTAAGAAAGCTGAAAGCTATCAGCAGAAGGGAAGAGAGAAAGGGACAAAAGCAGGGAATATATTTTGTTTTGGGGAACCAACAGTTCTAACCAAGGAGACACCCAACTAGGTGTCTTACCTGATACTGATAGCCCCTTACGTGATCCAGTGTGAGCTGGACTAGACCTGAGGACAAGCAGAGAAGCCCCCAAGTTATCCTGAAGCTACTTTTAGCTCCTTATATTAAGATCTCCTATGGGCGGAGTTTTCCACCATTTTTTGAACACTGATGTACACACTAGCATGTTGACATCCCAGGCATGTGCAACTCAAGTGTTTATGCAAGCTCCCTGCCCCTGTCCCCAATACACTGGATAAAACCTTCCTAACTCCACAAGGAGACAGTGCTTTGGGAGCTTTCTCTTTGTCTCCTTGTAACAAATAATAAACAGGTTTTTGCTTTCAACACTTTCTTGGGTTGTGTTGAATTTGATGCACCCCAAGTGGCAAATCCCTTGAGTTTGGTTACAGCATTTTTTACAATAGCTAAGAGGTAGGAACAACCCAACTATGAATCTACAGATAAATGGATACACCAAATGTGTCATATACACACAATGGAATGTTATTCAGCCATAACAGGAATGAAATTGACCTTTGCAACAATATGGATGGACCTTTTGCTTAGTGAATCAAGCCAGATACAGAAGGACAAATATTCTATGATTCCATTTATATGAGGTACCTAGAGCAGTCAAATTCCTAGAGACAGAAAGTAGAACAGAGGTTACCAGGGGTTGGGGGAATGGAAAGAGGAGGTACTATTCAATGGTACTGACTTATGTTGGGAAAAATTAAGTTTATATACAGATACTGGTGATGTGTACGCAGCACTGTGAATGCAATTAATGCCACTGAATTGTACACTTAAGTTACCACGATAAATATTATGTTACGTACACCCTACCACAATTTATAATACGCAGCAGAAAAAAAGAGTAGTATTGATAACATGCAAGCATTAATGTTGAGAGGAAGGTGGATAGGACTGGTAAACAGAGAAGGAAACACTGTTATTTATGTCCTTATAAAGGCAGAGAATATATCCAGAAAAATACACAAAAAACATGATAGTGGTTGACTCTAGGGAGCCAACTGTGTCACTAAAGGGGAGGAAATTGTCACTGTATACATTCATTTATACCTTGTGCCTAATTATCTATTAAAGAAATAAAGAAAAAAAGAAAAAACGAAAAAACATTGGAATGGGTCTTAAAGGTAATCTACTTCAATTCCCTCACTTTATAGACATGGAACTTGACTAGTACACACATTATACTCTTATTTAAAATCAAACATCCATGCCCGGCTAGCTCAGTCAGTAGAGCATGAGACCCTTAAAATCAAACATCCAATCAGGGAAGAGCAGAGAATAGCAGAACCAGATAAAGAGCATATTTTATAAGAAAGCAAAGGTAACCACAAAGGAGAAAAAACAATATTTTAATGGATTTTTAAAGTGCACTCACTCTAGGACAATGCAAATACTGCAGATTTATCATGAAAGTTATCATTAAACAATGCCATGAGTGTTCCTGAGTACCACTTCAGGCCCAAGACAAAATTAAATAAACAAGTAGAAGAAAAACATGGAAGAGGAAAAATAGAACTGGTAAACACAGAGAAGAGTGATAACATCTTATCAAGTGCCTGAAGTGTTCTTGGAAAGACTGATATTCCTTGGAGATCATGCACCCTCCTCCCCAAAACCCCCAAAACCAACAAATGTCTCACCCAATGACTCTGTCCTCGCAGTTTATCATTTGATTCTCCTACTATTTCTTCCCACACAGCAGCTGTTCGGTCAAAAGAACAAGAAGCCAAAACCTGTCCAAATTCAGGATGGGCCCATGTCACACGCCACACAGATCCACTATGTGTCTGAGGAATTATTTAAAAAAAAAAACAAAAATTGACTTTACTCATATTTCACACAAAGTTTTACTTGAGGAAACAACACAGATGTCTTCAATAAGAGCAGAATGCTATTCAATTTTACATTTAAATAAAGAATTAAGTTCTGAAAATTTTTAACTTTTAGAAGATATTCTCTACTTAGGATTATGGCCCTTCTGGAGTCAAGTCCTTCTAACATTTTACTAATAAAGAAAAATCCAGCTGGATAAAGTTGACCTCTTCCAGTACTAACAGAGACTTGCTTCAGAGTTTAGCCTTATCAAGCTTTAAAAAAAAGATCTACCAGTCCACCAATTTTTTTACTTGCAAATTCTCTCTACAGGAAACAGCCATCTAATAAAAGAAATAAGACTAACCAAAACTGTCTGCTTCAAAAGCCTAACAATATATAGAAACTACAGCAGTAAAATGCTTAAATGACTCTGATACCTGGTTAGACAGTCGACTATTCTAGGAAGTGAGGCAACGAGTGATAAAATACAGAGAAGCCCAAATCCTTGTATTCTGAAAAAATAATTTAAAGCTCAGTAGCGTTACCTTTATTATTTGAAAAATGTCAAATTACTATTCTTAAACTCTCATGTTGACAAAAGGAAAAAAACAGAAAGGTCTCAAAGCATTTCACATCGGAGCACCTGGGTGGCTCAGTCTCTTAAGTGTCCAACTCTTAATTTCAGCTCAGGTCAGGATCTTGAGGTTCATGAGATCAAGCCCACATCGAGCTGGGAGGACAGCATGGAGCCTGCCTGAGATTCTCTCTCTACCCCTCCCCCACTCTCTCCTCTCCTCTCTTCTCTCTCTCTCACAATAAATAAATAAACTTAAAAAAAAAAACAAAAAACAAAAAACAAAAAAAACCTATGGCCTGGGTGGCTCAGTCATTAAGCATCTGACTTTGTTTGGCTCAGGTCATGATCTCATGGTTCATGAGTTCAAGTCCCACATCAGGTGAGCTTGAGCCCCACTTCAGGTAAAACACGAGCCCAGGTGAGCCCCACTTCTTTCTTTCTCTCAGAAAGAAAGAAAGAAAGAAAGAAAGAAAGAAAGAAAGAAAGAAAGAAAGAAAGAAAGAATGAATTTTACATGGACAGAATTTCGTTTGTTCTTTCCAGTAAAAATACAGTATAACAACAAGCATCAGTCCACCAATTATGTTTATAAAATTTGTTTCATGCTTCTGTATATCTAACACTTTCACACTTAATAATCTCAGAACACTTTCATAATCGTGTAATTTCCACATGGTAAATATGTCATTCAAAGGTAAACTTTGCACTCTTATTTTTTATCCTTTTTTTGGTCTGGTCTTTTTTGTTTCACTTTTAATTATTATTTATATAAGCTACTAGTTAAAGAATACACAAGACCAGTGAGACTCTGTTAAATATTAGATTGCCAGTAAAGCACAACCTACCTAAAAACTAAAGATTACAAAGAGATGTTCATCACAATAAAAAAGAAACAACTTATACCAGCTATCACAAGTTGAACAAAAACAGGGTATATTTATTGGTATATTCATGTTTTACTGCTACATTTATGTTTTTAAACAAGCTTTAAAAACATACCAAAATATTTATGAAATAGGTTGTTAAATTAAAAGGCAAGAAATGGAGGTTTCTTTTTTAGAGTGATAGTTTTGGAAATGGGTAAAGGCGGTAGTTGTACCAAAATTGTAAATGTAGTAAACGTCGTTGTATTGTGTATGAAGGATCAAACTACTGAATTCACAACATGAATGAACCTCAAAGAAAAGGGAAAGTAGCTAGACACAAATAACTACATATTGTAGAATTCCATTTATATGAAATGTCTAGAAAAAGTAAAACTACAGAGACAGAAAACACTTCAGTGGTTGCCTAGGGCCTGGGTACAGAATGGGAATTGACCCCAAACAGCCACAAGGGAAGTTTCAGGGCCATGCAAGTGTACATAGAAATTTACTAAAATTCGTTGAACTACACATTTAAAACTGATGACTCTAACAGTATGTAAAATTCTACCTGAATAAAGCTGAAAACAGAAATTGTACAAAATATCACAACTATTAAAAATATGCAAAAGAACAGATAAGTAATAAATACTAAAACACTAAAAATAGTTATGTTAGAATGCTATGAAATTGTACGTTTTCCTACTCTCAAATTTTCTGAAGTATATTTTTGATACTTTAGCAGTTAAAATCAAAATATTTTAGGAAAAGTATACATTTTATAATTCTCCCCAGAAGAATAGCAAGCAAGTCACTGACGCTACCAAATAAATAGTAACCATCTCAATTTTTTTTAAAAAATCACTAAAAATACTAACCTTCCAACTAGCAGTACAATGCCAATCCCCATTTTCACTTTTATCCCAGACCTGTAAGAAAATAAGACATATTTTATGCAAAATATTCCTATAAACATGACAAACATAAAGAGTGAATCAGTATTAAGGCAAAAGAAATGAACATAAATTCACAAAATAATACAACCAGTAAGTAAACATTCATTCATTCATTCATTCATTCAGATGTTTATTAAGAACCTGAGGGGGGGGGCGGGGGGGGGGGGCGCCTGGGTGGCTCGGTCAGTTAAGCATCCAACTCTTGATTTTGGCTCAGGTCATGATCTCACGGTTCATCAGATCGAGCCCCACATCGGGCTCTTCACTGACTGTGCGGAGCCTGCTTGGGATTCTGTCTCTCCTCTCTCTGTTCCTCCCCTGCTCATGCTCTCTCTCTCTTTTTCTCTCTCTAAATAAACAAACATTAAAATAAAAGGACCTGCAGAGTGCCAGGCACCAGGCTGAGCAGGAGGGGGTCAAGGAATCTGTGCTCTCATAGGTAACAGAGACAACTACAGTTACAATCAAGTCTTGTTATCGTAGTAGTTGTGTTCTACAATGTTGCTGTGAACACTGAACCAGCAAATACTAAACCACTGCTCTCAGGGGAAATATTTGTCAACTAATCAATACATAATCTCGTTTCATGTATGTATCTATTTAAAGACACTTCTTTAGTGGATATTATTGATTCATTAACACTGAAATCAGAGCCAGCAGCAACTCATGGCAGAGTGAAACTTTCCTAACACACATATTTTCTCTGCAGGGCATATTACAGCCTTCTTGCACCTAAGATCACTAGGCACCCCTTCAGCACTATATATACTTGGGGACAATTTTAGACAGTGAAATCACCAACAAAAAAACAAAAATGTGAAAAATGTGGCACAAAATAGACAATGATAAGGACACTTGTGGGGCCCCTGGGTGGCTCAGTCAGTTAAGCTCCTAACTCTGGATTTTGGCTCAGGTTATGATCTCATAGTTCACAAGCTCAAGTGCTACATCAGGCTCTGCGCTGACAGTGCAGAGCCTGCTTGGGATTCTCTCTCTCCCTCTCTCTCTTTCAAAAAAACAAAAGACTTGTTTACAGTATGAGAGTCCAAATAAGAAAAGTGTCACTGCAGCAACTTCTTATTCAACATGTCTCCAGAGGCAAGGGAAACCAAAGCAAAAATGAACTACTGGGACCTCATCAAAATAAAAACTTCTGCACAGCAAAGGAAACAATCAGCAAAACTAAAAGGCAACCGACGGAATGGGAGAAGATATTTGCAAACGACATATCAGATAAAGGGTTAGTATCCAAAATTTATAAAGAACTTCTCAAACTCAACACCCAAAAAACAAATAATCCAGTGAGGAAATGGGTAAAAGACATGAACAGACACTTCTTCAAAGAAGACATCCAGATGACTAACAGACACATGAAAAACTCAATATCGCTCATCATCAGGGAAATACAAATTAAAACCACAATGAGATACCACCTCACACCAGTCAGAATAACTAAAATGAATAACTCTGGCAACATCAGATGTTGGCAAGGATGCAGAGAAAGAGGATCTCTTTTGCACTGCTGGTGGGAATGCAAACTGGTGCAGCCACTCTGGAAAACAGTATGGAGGTTACTCAAAAATAAAAAATGGAACTACCCTACAACCCAGCAATAACACTACTAGGTATTTATCCAAGGGATACAGGTATGCCGTTTCAAAGAGGCACATGCACCCCAATGTTTACAGCAGTGTTATCAACAATAGCCAAAGTATGGAAAGAGCCCAAATGTCCATCAATGGATGAATGGATAAAGAAGATGTGGTGTATACACACACACACACACACACACACACACACACACACACAATGGAGTACCACACGGAAATCAAAAAGAATGAAGTCTTGCCATTTGCAACTATGTGGATGGAGCTAGAGGGTATTATGCTAAGTGAAATTAGAGAAAGACAACTATCATATGACTTCACACATATGAGGTATTTAAGATGAACAGAAGGGAAGGGAAGCAAAAATAACATAAAAACAGGGAGGGGATCAAAACATAAGAGACTCTTAAATGTAGAGAACAAACACGGTTGCTGGAGGGATTGTGAGAGGGGGGATGGGCTAAATGGGTAAGGGGCATTAAGGAAGACACTTGTTGGGATGAGCACTGGGTGTTATACATAGGGGATGAATCACTGGAATCTACTCCTGAAATCATTATTCATTATTACACTACATGCTAACTTGGATATAAATTTAAAATAAGTAAATAAAATAAAACAAAATAAAATAGAAAGCAGTGTCACCCTGTTTAACCTCAGTTGGGAACATGCACACCGGGCAACTCCAATTTTTTGCTACTCTGCTCATGTCAAGCAAATAACTGAGAATATTGATTTTGGGGTCACAAATAAATTGTAAAGAGTAGGTGAACTCACAAATACACAATTGGCTAATAATGAGGACCAACTGTTTATGTAACAAACAAAAGCAAAATACTTAATCTTACTATCAACAAAAAATATAGATTATAACAAGACAACATTTTAACCTCTTAAAAAATGAAATGATAAACTCCTCAAAAAACTAAAAATAGAATTACCACATGATCCAGCAATTCCATTTCTGGGTATATACCCAAAAGAGTTGAAAGCAGGTTCTCCAAGAGGTATGTGCATACCCATATTTATAGCAGAATTATCCACAACAGCAAAAAACATAGGAGCAACCCAAGTCCACTGACAGATAAATGTTAAGCAAAATGTGTTATTTACAATACATATAATATTCAACCTTAAAAAGGAAGAAAATTCCAGCACATGCTCCAACATGTGCAAACTTCAAAGACACTATGCTAAGTGAAATATTCCAGTCACAAAAAGGACAAATACTGTAGGACTCCACTTATATGAGGTACCTAGTCAAATTCATAGACAGAAAGTACAATGGGGGTAGTAGCTAGGGTGTGATGACAGGGAGAATGGGAAGTTATAATTTAATGGATACAAAGTTTCAATTTTGCAAAATGAAAAAGTTCTGTAGATAGATGGTGGTGATGATTGCACAGATATGAATGTACTTAATACCACTTAACTATAAACACTTAAATATGGTTATGACAGTAAATTTTACGTGTATCTTACCACAATTTTAAAAATTAGAGAAAAAATGTTAGTAATTCCTGACATGGACAATTATCCTATCAAATCAGTACTTTAACTGTAAAATCGTATAACCTTCAAAAAGACAATCTGCCAATTATTCACAAAAGCTTTTAAAATATTCACTAATTTCTCTACTTGAATTAGGCTAAGGAAATCATTCAAAACACAAAAAGCTTAAAGTAATGAAGATTTCCATTGCAATACTACTTCCAACAAACAAAACCTACAAACGGAAAGATTTAGAGATTCAGTAACAAGTGGATGAGGAAAAAAAATCTATGACCTATTCAGTTAACAGACATTAATTACTGCAATATTCAACAACAGGTGGATAGATGAATGTCTAAAGAAAATGTGTACACATACAACAAAATTATCATTCAATCTTAATGAAATACAATACATACTACAAATATGGTTGAACCTTGAAAACATCATGGTAAGTGAAATGAACCAAACACAAAAGGGCAAATATTATATGGTTACATTTATATGAGATACCCAGCATAGTCAAATTTATAAAGAAAGAGTATTAGAGGGGCACCTGGGTGGCTCAGGCAGTTGGGCTTCTGACTCTTAATTTCGGCCCAAGTCATGCTCTCAGGGGTCATGAGATCGATCCCCATGTCCAGTTCTATGCTGAGCATGGAGCCTGCTTGGGATTTTCTCTCTCTCTCTCTCTCTCTCTCTCTCTCTCTCTCTGCTCCTCTCCCACTTGTTCTCTCTCTCAAAATAAATAAGTAAACGTTAAACAAAACAAAACAAAAAAAAAAGGAACAGTATTAGAAGTGACCAGGGACTGGGGCAGGGTAGAAAAAGGAGTTATTGAGTAGAGTTTTACTTTAGAATGATGAAAAAGTTCCAGAGATGTATAGTGGTGACGGCTGCACAACATGAATGTTATGCTTAAGGCCACTGAACTGTAATGTAGATCTAAAGATGGTTAGCTTACCACAATAAAAAAAAAAAAAAAAAAAAAGTGATTTTAAACCTTTTAGGAATTAGAACGCTATAGTTATTCCATGTATTTGGTGACACCACTTTTTCGAAAGGGAACACCAGCTGTAATTCATCATTGAGGGATCACTGGTATCAAACTTGACTCATGTGAAAGGCAAGTAATAAAAACTATCCTTCAGATTTTCAGTTATTTTGGAGTTGTCGAAAATGCAAATAATCCGAACTCCAGCTTTCATCTGCAAGTCTATTGTCGTTAACGCTATAATAATCTCTAAAGTTCTTAAATCCCAAAGACCATCCTCTTATCACAGAAAATTCTGGTCAAAGTAGTGCAGACAGGGGCGCCTGGGTGGCGCAGTCGGTTAAGCGTCCGACTTCAGCCAGGTCACGATCTCGCGGTCTGTGAGTTCGAGCCCCGCGTCAGGCTCTGGGCTGATGGCTCGGAGCCTGGAGCCTGTTTCCGATTCTGTGTCTTCCTCTCTCTCTGCCCCTCCCCCGTTCATGCTCTGTCTCTCTCTGTCCCAAAAATAAATAAAAAATGTTGAAAAAAAAAAATTAAAAAAAAAAAAAAAAAGTAGTGCAGACATTTACATGAACTTTATGAAACAAGCACTCCATTTCTTTAATAGCAAGTAGAGAACTTCACTGGATATAAATGGATTTGTTTCCCATATGAACGCAAGGAGAGAACAATCTCAAGATGAGCAACAAGCTCATCACAGCACTTGAGACAACACGTTGAACCGACTGCATTACAGGTGGCGAGGCAAAGGCCTCTGGCTGAACCGGTGTGGTAACAGGACAAGTACTCCCCCACCCGCGCAGTCTGACAAATCCTTCTCGCAGACTAAGCCGAATCTCTAGCTCTCGCCCACAATGACCCAAACCTGCAGGAGTTAGAACCCGCGTGATGCCCAGGGCCCCACTGGCGGGAGCGCGCACGTGGCTAAGACGCCTGCCCGCCCTCCCCCCCCCGCGCAAGCGCAGAGCAGAGTGAGCGCGGGGGAGCGGCTGTGACCCCACAATACTGGGGCAAGCACGGCGGAGCAGCCCAGCCGCCCACACTCCTTGGGCTCCAGACCTCGTGTCCAGCGGCGTGCCTCAAAATCCGAGGTAGTCCCCTTTCCACGCGCCGTTCCCTCCGCTCTAACAGCGGGTCATGCAAGTCCCCACTCCCCCTCCTTCTGGGCTCGGCCCCACCCAAAAGCTCCGCGCGCACCTTGACGCTCTGGTCACTGGAGCAGGTAGCCATTCGTCGCCCGTGGAAGTCGAAAGAGACATCATGGATGAGATCCTTATGGTCCGCCGCAATACTGCGCGCCACAAACATGGCTTCCGCCGGGCCCGCGCCTGCTCCGTCTGCCCCTCCCACCTCCGAAGAGGGCGGCCGCGGCAGCGCGCGGACCGCAGCCCACCAGGACCACGCCGCCGCCGGGGCGCGCACAGCGCGAGCCACCCGCGCCCCAGCGCCGTGCCCCACCCCTTTGCCCGTCATGCCCCGCGAGGCCAGGGCGAGGACGACTGCGCCTGCGTTTCCTGAAAGAGTCTAACCGCGGCAAGGGCTTAGGAGAGAGTGGCCTTTCCTTAGCTGTAATGAAGATTAAAGGAATTCATTGTATGAACATTGTTCATGTTGATAATTGGGAAAAGTAAGAAAATTAGAAACACCATCTACAGTCCTGGGCCCTGAGTCAGTATTGGTCAGCGTCATTCCCCACCGCCCTCAAACACGGGCTGAGTGCTCGGAAGAAGTGGAGAAGAAAAGGAACTTTGCTGGGACAACTAAGGAGCAATGAAGGGTGGAGAGTCACCAGAGGAGTACAGGCTCAGCCGAAAAGTAAAGACCGGGGGAATAGGATTGACAGGGAAAAACTGGGGGGTTGTGGAGGTGGAAGAGCAGGTGTGAGAGACAGAAAAGGGAAGGATCCGAAGTCAAAATGTTTAAAGATTTCACAGGTAGAACAGGCTTGGTAGTGTCAAGAATCAAGATGTGGGCAGTGAGATACTAGAAATTAGAAAGTTCTTCATAAAGAGGGGAGCCTGGGTGGCTCAGTGGAGTAAGCATTGGACTCTTGCTTTTGGCTCAGGTCCTGATCTCAGGGTTGTGGGATGGATCCCCACAGTTGGGCCATTGGGTTCCGGCTGGACTTGGAGCTTGCTTAGGATTCTGTCTCTTTCTCTGCCTCTCTCTCTCTCTCTCTCTCTCTCTCTCTCAAAAAAAAAAAAAAAATTCTTCAAGAATGTATATTCATGAAGAAACTAGAAAGTTGAAGTCATCTAGGAAAATGAATGGCAGGATCCGAAATGAACTGAAAGACTGGGGAACCTGCAGCCAGAGTTCCCAATAAAGAAATAAGTCAAACAAGAGAAAAAACAACAACAACAACACAAAAAAACCTGAAAAGAGGCCAGTGAAGAAGAGCCCTCAAATCAAAGATTCTGTCAAACCCAGGAAGTAGAGAGATGCAAATTTCCCTTGCCTAGCTGAAAATAGTGCATTCCAATGAAACCTTTTCTAAGCTGAAATGGCATGAAGGGAAGAACCAATTACCATAAATGTACATGGAAGGTTTTTTTTGAGAGTTCCCAGACTCAATAAGTGACATAGGCTTTTCTGATACCTTACCACACATCTTGTTAATGGATACACAAGTCAGCATAAGGCACAAATGCTCACAGGCACAGTTCACAGGTCTGGCTGCTTGATGCTCAGATGCTGTGTAATTCTAGGGAAGGAGCTTGGCAGCGCCACTGATGCTCACCTTTAATGCCACTTCTAAAACAGCCAGCTGCAAAATGAACACTGATAGTTTTGCTCTTCACCGCTTTCTGAAAAGTGAAAAACCACTTTAAATTTTTTTTTTCTGTTATCAAAAGCGGGTACTAATGTAGGTCTTGCGTAAAAGCAAAGTGGTGTAACATCAACTTTCAAAAAGCAAAGGATACCTGTGTTCAGTTTACTGATTTAGGGTATTTTGTTTATCAGGCATTCCAGAGGGCTTAATGGTAAAGTTAGGATGGGAAACCAGAATATTAGGTTGGGGGAATGAAAAGAGAAAAAAAATGTTTTTAAATGAGCCTGTAGAAAGGGTTTATATTTTTGATTCTGGCCAGAATTGACAAGCATGTAGGGCATGGTGTGATTAGAAAGCTAGAAAGTTTTCAAAATAATTAATCCGAGCTGTCCCCTGATGGATTGCACAGAAACATGCAGAGGCAGGTGGAGAAATGACTTAGCCTTTCTGGATTTTTCTTCACTTGCCTTTTTTTCCCCACTACAAATTGGGATGTTACTGGTACTTTAATAGGTTCCACATCTGTGAGTTGCAGGTATGATTACTAATAACAAATGTAACTGCTTTAAGGTCGAAGACACTCATTTCTTTAAAAAATTACCTACTATCTATAAAAGTCCAATCAATTTATAAAACTCTAAAACTTTTTTCTTAAGGTTTAAGTAATCTCTACACCAAACATGGGGCTCAAAACTCACAGCCCTGAGATCAAGAGTTGTATGCTTTTCCAACTAAGCCAGGTGCCACCAATAGCTCTAAAACTTTTTAACAATATTTTTAAAATTAAAAAATTTCAAACAGGGGCGCCTGGGTGACTCAGTTAAGCATCCGACTTTGGTTCAGGTCATGATCTCAGATTATATGGGTTCAAGCCCCACATTGAGTTTTCTGCTGCCCCACCTCAGATCCTCTGTCCCCCTCTCTCTTGCCCCTCCCCCACTTGCACATGTGCACCTGCATCCTCTCAAAAATAAACATTAAAAAATAAAAATAAATAAAAGTTGAAAATAAATAAAAAACATTTTAAACAGATCAATATTTGCCAAGATTATCCAGGTGGAGAGATGCATAAGTGAAGTACAGGGGATTTTCTTTTTCAGGACTTTTATTAGACCAGTTTTAGGTTCATGGTAAAATTGAGCAGAAAATACATAGAGTTCTCATATACATGCCTCCTCTCCCCACACACAGTCTCCCCCACCACCTCCCCCAGTGGTACAATTATTAGAATTGATGAGCCTATGTTGACTCACCACTATCAACCAAAGTCCATAGTTTACCTTGGGGTTCACTCTGGGTGTTACACATTCTATGGGTTTTGACAAATGCATAGTGACATATGCCCACCATTATAGTATTGTACAGAAGAGTTTCACTGTTTTACAGATTCTCTGTGATCTGCAAATTCATCCCACCCTCTCCACAAACCCTGACATCTACTGATCTTTCAACTGTCACCAAATTTTTGCCTTTTCCAGAACGTCATAAAGTTGAAATCATTAAGTATATAGCTTTTTCAGATCAGCTTTTTTCACTTAGTAATGTACATTTAAGATTCTTCCATGTCTTTTCAGGGCTTGATAGCTCTTTTTTTTTTTTTTTTTTAGCACTGAATAATATTTTTTAATTGATGTATAGATGACTTTTTTCTTTTGGAAGTATAGTTGAAGTGCTGAATAATATTCCATTGTCTGGATGTTCCACAGTTTATCAGTCCATTCACCTATTGAAGGACATCTTGGTTGCTTTCAAGTTTTGGCAATTATGAATAAACCTGCTATAAATATCCATGTGCAGGTTTTGTGTGGACATAAATTTTCAACTCTTTGGGTATATATACACCAAATACTGTGATTTAGGTATCATATGGTAAGAGTATGTTTGGTTTTGTAAGAAACCACCACACTGTCTTCCAGACTGGCTGTACTATTTTGCGTTCCTACGAGCAACGAGTGAGAGTTGCTGTTACTCCACATCGTCACCAGTATTTGGTGTCGTGTTTTGGATTTCATCATTTTAATAGGTGTGTAGTGGTATCTCATTATTCTTTTAATTTCCATTTCCCTGATGGCATATGATATGGAGCATCTCTTCTTATGTTCATTTGATATCCTCTTTGATGAGGTGTCTGCTCAAGTCTTTTGCCCTCTTCTTTTTTACCAGGTTTTTGTTTTATTTCTGAGTTTTAAAGTTCTTTGTATGTTTGGATAACAATCCTTTATCAGATGTGTCTTTTGCAAATATTTTCTCCCATTTTGTGACTTATCTTCTTACTCTTGGCCATTTCTTAAAGTTACATAATTATCAAGACTATTTGCTGTAAGAATGTTTGAAAATACAAGAATATATAGAATAAAAAGTTAAAGTTTCCTTTCACCCCACAGTCTAATCTCCCTGCCCAAAGAATATGATTATTACTGTGTTACCCATTTTCTATGGATTTACAGAACATAAAACATATATGTGTACCAAGCATGAGAAAGTTTGTTTGGGTTTTTGAAAATAAATTTACAAATACTATACCGATTTTTGCTTTTTAAAAAATATCCAGTATGTCTTGGATATCTTTCTACATGGGCCCAGTTCATTCCTTCAGTCTTGTAACCTATGCATTCCAAAATATGGATGAATTGTGGTTTATTTAACCATCCCCCTGCTAATGTACCAACATGTGAAGATCACCATAGACATGCTTTATTTCTTCATTCATATAAGTTTAATTATATGTGCTGCACTATAGTTCTAAAGATTTTCTTCATATAATTGTACGCATTTCTTGTTAGGTTTATTAAATCTTTTAACAATTTCTTATACTGTTGTGAATGGGCTCTTTGGGGGGGCGGCAGACTCTTTATCTATATTGTTTATAAGAGAGCTATTAAATTTTGTATGTTTATTTTGTATTTGATCCCTTATTGCATTCTTAGCTCATTTAGCTTCTACATTGAATCTCTTGGGTATATAGGTTAAAAAAAAATCACACCAGCTACAAATAATGAGTTATAGATACTTTGTGTCAGTAAGTGTTTAATCACGAAAACAGTATCCATTCAAATTATTTGAAACAGAGAATTCAACACAGAAAACTGGTTATAAATACATTGGAAGCATAAATTAAGAGCAAAAAGGAAAAACGTGTGGTTACCTAGAGATTAATAACTGCAGGAAACTAATCCCACCCATAGGGCAGGAAGAGTGAAAGAGAAAATAGAGCCTGACATCACTGCCCCTCAGGCTGCTGATGTTGGAACATCAACAACAGGCAGGAAGCCTGGAGCTAACTCTCCAGATGACTCTGCAGGTGTCGAACGGTAGCCACAGCCAAAGGAGCGAGGGCCACAAGCCCTGCACAGCAGAGGTTCCTGGAGCCGCTGCCCCAACTGCAGGAGCCAGAGCAGGGTGCTGCTCCTACTATTTCCGTTAAAATCCCACTCCTAAGCAGGAAGCCACCCTTGCCCTTTGCCACCATCTTGTACCTTTTCTGCAAGCATCTGAGATGCCTCCACAGAAAAGGAAAAAAAGCCTTCTTCCTTTCTCTCGCATTCCAATCTCCTACCAGTGTCTCTAGTAGGAAGAACCTGACTAGGGAGAGTTGGTGAAGAGTCTGGGGAAACTAACAGAGGTTTCAGTTTCCTGTATTATGGAAAGAAAGAAGGATAGGATAATAAATCCAATGCTAATTCTAACATACTGTTGAATAATAGCTATGGTCATACATATCTTGTTTCTAATGTAAATGAAACTGTTCTTAATGTGGTAGAATTTCTTTAAAGAATGAATTTCTATTTCAAGCTTCTGAGGAATCTTCATTAGGAATTAGTGTTTTATCATCTTTTCTGATTAGTACATTGATAAATTTCCTAATGCCGAGCTATTATGTTTCTAATGCATGGCTGGTAATTCACTAATATTTAATTTAGGATTTTTGACTCTGTATTTAAAAGGAATATAGGCAGATAGTTTGTGTGTACTTTGCATGCACACATGCATGGTGTTCTTGTCCTTTTATGGTCTCTAAATTGTATTAACCAACAATAAGGAAGCTTTCATATTTTTCTGCTCTGGACTAGTTTAAATAACATAGGAACTGGGATGCCTAGGTGGTTCAGTCAGTTAAGCATGTGACTCTTAGTTTCACTAAGGTCATGATCTTGTAGTTCATGAGTTCAAGCCCCGCATTGGGCTCCATGCTGACAGTGCAGAACCTGCTTGAAATTCTCTCTCTCTGCCCCTCCCCTCCCTACTCACACCTCCCCCCTCTCAAAATATATAAATAAATACATTTTAAAAAGTAACATAGGAATTACTATTATACAAAGGTCTTATAGATGACGCTCACAAAATTGTACAGGCCTGATACCTTTGGTAGTGAGGGAGCTGTTGATTTTAATTGCCTTAAATTTTTAAAAAACTATTGGTGTCTTTAGATTTTTCACATTTCCAAGTCAATTTTGATCATTAGTTTTCTTTAAAAATCAATCATTTCACTGAGATATTTATTACATCTGGTAACTTCTTAATTTTTTAAATTAAAATTTTTTTTAATTTTTTAAGTTTTTATTTTATTTTCCTTAGAGAGACAGAGCATGATTGGTAGAAGGAGAGAGGGAAAGAATCTTAAGCAGGCTCCATGCTCCACATGGAGCCCAACATGGAGGTTGATCTCATGACCTGGAGATCATGACCTGAGCCGAAATTAAGAATCCAACACTTGACTGACTGAGCCACCCAGGTGTCCCACATCTGGTAATTTCTTATAATTAAAAAAGCTCCATAATTGATGTAATGCTTTTTTTCTTGTTTCCATTGTCTTTATCTTATTTCTTTTTTTCTTAACATTTTACTTCTTTTTTAATGAAGTAAAACATACATTCCAAAATGTACACATAATTGTAAGTGAACAGCTTGCTGAATTTTCCAAAGTGAACACATCCATGCAACCATAATTGGATCAAGAAACAGTACAAGACCAGCAGAAGCCCTCCTTATGCACCCTTCTGGGCATTATATCCCTGACCCAATGGTAACCACTATCCTCATTTCTAATGGCATAAGTTAGTGTGATGGGTAACTTTATATGTCAACTTGCCTAAGTTATGGTGCCCAGTTGTTTGTTCAAACACTGGATGTTGCTGTGAAGGTATTTTGTAGGTGTGATTAACATCTGTAATCACTTGAATTAAAGTAAAAGAAATTACCCTCTGCACCAAAAACCATAAAATACCTAGGAATAAACCTAACCAAAGAAGTGAAAAATCTATACACTGAAAACTATAGAAAGCTTATGAAAGAAATTGAAGAAGATACACACACAAAAAGGAAAAATATTCCATGCTCTTGGATTGGAAGAATATATATTGTTAAAATGTTGATACTATCCAAATCAATCTACATATTCAATGCAATCCCCATCAAAATAACACCAGCATTCTTCACAGAGCTAGAACAAACAATCCTAAAATCTGTATGGAACCAGAAATGACCCTGAATAGCCAAAGCAATCCTGAAAAAGAAAACCAAAGCTGGAGGCATCAGAATCCCAGACTTCAAGATGTATTACAAAGCTGTAATCATCAAGACAATATGGTAGTGGCACAAGAACAGACACTCAGATCAATGGAACAGAATAGAAAACTCAGAAATGGGCCCACAAATGTATGGCCAACTAATCTTTGACAAAGCAGGAAAGAATATCCAATGGAATAAAGACAGTCCCTTCAGCAAATGGTGCTGGAAAAATTGGACAGCGACATGCAGAAAAATGAACCTGGACCACTTTCTTACACCATACACAAAAATAAACTCAAAATGGATGAAGGACCTCAATGTAAGACAGGAAGCCATCAAAATCCTAGAGGAGAAAGCAGGCAAAAACCTCTTTGACCTGGGCTGCAGCAATTTCTTACTCAACACATCTCCAGAGGCAAGGGAAACAAAAGCAAAAATGGACTATTGTGACCTCATCAAAATAAAAAAGCTTCTGCACAGCAAAGGAAACAATCAGCAAAACTAAAAGGCAACCGACGGAATGGGAGAAGATATTTGCAAACGACATATCAGATAAAGGGTTAGTATCCAAAATCTGTAAAGAACTTACCAAACTCAACACCCAAAAAACAAATAATCCAGTGAAGAAATAGGCAAAAGACATGAATAGACACTTCTTCAAAGAAGACATCCAGATGGCTAACAGTTACATGAAAAAAAATGCTCAACATCACTCATCAAATTAAAACCACAATGAGATACCACCTCAAACTAGTCAGAATGGCTAAAATGAACAACTCAGGCAACAACAGATGTTGGTGAGGATGCAGAGAAAGAGGATCTCTTTTGCACTGCTGGTGGGAATGCAAACTGGTGCAGCCACTCTGGAAAACAGTATGGAGGTTCCTCAAAAAGTTAAAAATAGAACTACCCTAGGATCCAGCAATTGCACTACTAGGTATTTACCCAGAGGATACAAAAATACTAATTCAAAGGGATACATGCACCCTGGCATTTATAACAGCATTATCAACTATAGCCAACTTAAGGGAAGAGCTCAAAATGAATGAAATCTTGCCATTTGCAATGACATGGATGAGGTTAGAGAGCATTATGCTAAGCAAAATAAGTCAGTCAGAGAAAGACAAATACCATAAGATTTTACTTTTATGTGGAAATTAAAAAACAAAACAAACGATCATAAGGGAAAAAAGAGAGAGGCAAACCAAGAAACACACACTCCTAACTGTTGAGAACAACCTGATGGTTACCAGAGGGGAGGAGAGCAGAGGGTTGGGTTAAATAGGTGATGGGTATTAAGGAGTGACTTGTGATGAGCACTGGGTGGTGTATGGAAGTGTATGGAAGTGTATTGTACACTTGAAACTAATATAACACGTATATTAACTAACTGGAATTCAAACAAAAAATAAAGAAAGGAAGGAAGGAAGGAAGGAAAGAAGGAAGGAAGGAAGGGAGGATGGGAGGGAGGGAGGGAGAGAGGAAGGAAGGAAGATTAGGAACTGCTGCCTCTAAACTGGGATCCTTAAATGCAATGGTAATAATTGAATTCTAGGATATCAGAATAATTGCCAAAGACAAAGTGGAATTAGTTACCACAACAGACAACAGATTCAAAGCAGTAATCAGAATAGTTTTATTGACAGAGACCTATGGGATTGGCTAGTTGATCATGGTGTCTCTGGAAGAAAATAGATAGGCAGTCTATCAAATTCTTACTTGTTCTCTAAAAATGGAAGAGTCCTAGGTCACACACAAAAAAATCCTAACTTGTGTCATAAAACCAAGAGGCACAATCTTTCAATGAATTCCTGACTTGACCCAGTTTACAGACCCAAAAACCCTTGAATTAAAGGGGAGGCCAGATCCACTTGAGGAAGGACTATGCTAGGCTGTCAAAAATATGTACAGTTACTATTTCTCTCAGCCTTGCTCAGGGACCTAGAGCCTTTGACCATAGTGTTTATGTGTTGGGCAAAGGAAATAATTAGACTTTTCAGGAATTACTAAACACTAGCTCTGAACTAACACCAATTCCAGGAGACCCAAAATATCACTGTGGTCTACCATTTAGAGTAGGGGCTTATGAAGATCAGGTAGACCACAAGAGTTTTAGCTAAAGTTCATCTCACAGTGGGTCCAGTGGGGTCCCCCAACCCATCCTGTGGTTATTTCCTCAGTTCTGGAATACATAATTGGGATAGACATACTCAACAACTGGCAGAATCTTCACTTAGGTTTTCTGACCAGTAGAGGGAGTACAAGTGGAAGCCACTAGAACTGCCTCTACGTAGGGAAATAGTACACCAAAAGCAATATTGTATTCCTGGGATTGCAGAGATTAGTGCCACCATCAAGGTGACAGGGCTCGAACCCACAAACTGTGAGATCATTACCTGAACGGAAGTCCGAGGCTTAACGAACTGAGCCAGCTAGGCGCCCCCACAGGTATTTTTTTAAGTAAAGTAACTTTATGGGGCACCTGGGTGGTTCCGTCGGTTAAGCCTCCGACTTCCACTCAGGTCATAATCTCGCATTTGGTGAGTTCAAGCGCCATGTCAGGTTCTGTGCTGACAGCTCAGAGCCTGGAGCCTGCTTCAGATTCTTTGTCTCCCTCTCTCTCTGCCCCTCCTCTGTTCACTCTCTCTCTCCCTCTATCTCTTTCTCTCAAAAATAAATAAACATTAAAAAATTAAATAAAGTAACTTCATTATAATCTGTAGTTATTGGCTATAACAATTAAAATGCAGTAAAACTAACCAAATATCTTATTTTGAGATTTTCCTAACCAAACTACATTTCCTATATGCACTATGTTTCAACTGTCTTGCCAAAATTTACATAGGAAGGATTCCTGATGTTGGAAACATGTTTATCTTGGAAAATTTGAGTTCACAAGGGATCTTGATTGCTTCTCTCTCCCATAAGATACTACATTCATCTATTACATTGATGACATTATGTTGATTGGACCTAGTGCGTGAGAAGCAGCAACTACTCTAGATTTATTGGTAAGATATTTTGTGTCAGAGGATAGGAAATAAATATGACAAAAATTCAGGGGACTTGCACCTTAGAGAAATTTATAGGGTCCAGTGGCGTCAGACATATGCAGTTTTCTCTTATAAGGTGAAGGATACATTGTTGCATCCATGTCCTCCTACAACCAAAAAAGAGATACAACATGCAATGGGCCTTTTTGGACTTTGGAGGCAATGTATTCTTTATTTGGGTCTGCTACTCTGGCCTGTTTACTGAGTGACCCAAAAAGTTACTACATTTGAGTAGGGCCCTTGGCTCCCACTCTTGCTATACTACCTTCTCTGTTGCAACTACCACCTATGGACTCATGGAGAGTTGCCTATAACCAGTTGACTGAGGAAGACAAAACTTGGGATCATGTACACAGAGGTTTTGCCTATTATGCAGGCACTAACCAAAAGCAGACTGCCACAGCACTACCACCCCTTTCTGGGACATCCCTGAAGGGCAGTGATGAAGGGAAATCCTCCCAGTATGCAGAAATTTCAGTAGTACACCTGGTTGTTCATTTTGCTTGAAAAGAGAAATGGCCAGAAATAAAATTGTATAACAATTCATAATCTGTGACTTGATGGTCAGGGATTTGGAAGGAACATTATTGGAAAATTGGTGACAAGGAAACTTAGGGAAGAGATGTGTGGATAGATCTTTCTGAGTGGGAAAATAAATCATGAGGATATTTGTGTCCCATGTGAATGTTCATCAAAGGGTGACCTCAGCAGAGAAGGATTTTAATATTCTAATGGATAGGATGGCATGTTCTGTGGACACCAGTTAGCCTCTTGTCTCAACCAACCTGTTATTGCCCAGTGGACTCATGAATATGGCTATGGTGGCCAGGATGGAGGTTATGTAGGGGCTCATCAATGTGGATTTCCACTCACCAAGGTTGACCTGACTATAGCCACTGCTGAATGCCCAATCTGCCAACAGCTGAGGCCAACATTGAGCCCCCAGTTTGGCACCATTCCCCTGGGTGATCAGCCAACTATCTAGTGATAAACTGATTACAATGGACCACTTCCATCATGGAAGAGTCAGTGTTTCATTCTCACTGGAAGAGACACTCTGGATATGGATTTGCCTTCCCTGCATGCAGTGCTTCTGCCCAAACTACCATCTGTGAACTTACAGAATGTCTTCTTCATCATAATGATACTTCACACAGCATTGCTTCTGATCAAGGAATTCACTTAATAGTGAACGAAGTGTGGCAATAAGCTTATGCTCATGGGATTAGCTGATCTTACTATATCCAATATCCAGACGCAGTAGTCATGATAGAATGGTAGAATGGCCTTTGAAGACTCAGTTACAGTGAATAACTAGGTGGTGAGCTCGACAGCAATACCTTGCAGGGCTGAGGCAATGTTGTCTAGGAGGCTGTATTGCTCTGAATCAGTATCTAATATATGGTGCTGTTTTTCCCATAACCAGGAATCCAGAAGTGGGAATGAGAGGGGTACCACTGGCTTTTGCCTAGTGACCCATTAGCAAAATGCTTATTTCCTTCTAATCTAGAAATCTTAGTTTTAAAGGGAGGAGTGCTTCCACACACAGACACAAAAATGACTCCATTGAATTGGAAATTAAAACTATTATCTGGCCACTGTAGGCTCCTCTTGTCTCTGACTCAGCAGAGAAGGGGTTACTATGCTGACTGGGGTGATTGGTCATGACTACTAAGGGGAAATTGGGCTGCTACTCTTCTATAGTGGAGGTAAGGAAGAACATGTCTGGAATACTGGAGATCCCTTTCGGTGTCTCTTAGTATTATCACATTAGATCCATTAGATCAATGGAAAATTTCAACAACCCAATTCAGGCAGGACTACTAATGGCAGGAATGAAGGTTTGGGTTACCGCACCAGGTAAAGAATAATGACCAACTGAGACGCTTGCTAAAGGCAAAGGAAATACAGAATAAGCAGTGGAAGAAGGTAGTTATAAATAAAAACTATGACCACATGATCAGTTACAGAAATGGAGATGGTGATTATAATAAATATTTTTTTCTTATTTTGTTACAAATGTGTGTGTGTGTGTATGTGTGTGTGTACGTGGTAAAATATCTTTGTCTTCTTCCCCTCTTATTCCCTTATTATGTAACATAAGATGTATTAACTTTACATTATAGTATTTAGACTTTTATATCACAATATTTAAGGAGAAAAGTAAACGTCACTCAAGGACTTGGCATCCTCTCCTAGGGAAAGGATTGGTGCACTTTTCAGTTGCATGCAGGATAGTTGTATCATGCTAGATAGAATTATGACCTTGTTACTGTCTTCATTTGGAAAATAGTTATGGCTTAAGGAAATGATTATAGGTACCAAGTTGACAAGGCATTGACTGTAGTGACTAATTTTATGTGGCCAGACTATAGTACCTAGTTGTACAGTCAAATACCAGTCTAGATGTTGCCATAAAGGTACTTTGTAGATGTGATTAATGTCTATAATCACTTGACTTTAAGTAAAAATTACCCTTGATGATAGAGATGGGTCTCATCTATTCAGTTGAAAAGCTTACCATCAAAGACTGAGATTTCACAGGGGAAAAGAAGAAAATCTGCCTTAAGACTGTAACACAGAAATCCTGCCTGAGTTTCCAGCCTGCCAGCATGACCTACAGATTTCAGACTTGCCAGCCCTCACAATCACATGAGCCAATTCCTCAAAAATAAATCCCTAAATATAAATATTGGCATTCTCCCTCTCATCTCCCTGAACATATATGGATTTAATTTATATAAATTATTATATATTATTTTGTATAAGGGAGATTGTAGGAATTTAAGTAATATATATATCCTATTTGTTCTGTTTCTCCGGAAAACTGTGACACACTTAGTTTCACTTGGTTTTGCACTTGCTATAAATGGCACAATACATCCTTCTTCTATCTAGCTTCTTTTGCTCCACATTATATTTGTGCGATTCATTTCTGCTTTGCATAGGTCCCTCCATTGTGGGCATTGTGGACAGACTGCAGAATTGGGCCACTTGTGTGATCTAGAATTCCTCATTAGACAGTGGCCTGTAGGTGGCACTAGAACATCTTACGTAGATAGAATTTAGGAATGCCTTGTAACTGCAATGTCCAAAATTTTCCAGCATTTATAACAGAGAAGACAACATATCATAAAACTAGAAATGAAATCTTTACATTCTTAAATTCAGTGCTAATTGACTCAATCAATGTGAAGTGCTGAGGACTCAGAGGCCTTGACAGAATAGGCTAGAGGCCTGGGTTTGGGGTGGAGGGGCAATTTGCCCTGAATCCAATGCTAGGAAGTGTCCACACCTGGAACGGGTCTGAGATTTCACCCTACTTGCAAGCAAACAGGTGAGGCTGTCCCAGTCTCGTGGAGGCTGGCAGGACTACTCATGACAAAAGAAATACCCCAGCACACGTTTTCTTGCATCATTTTCCTGAGCTCCAACATGACCAACCCAGATGACACCAGCACACTAAAGTGATTGCAATTCAGAAGGACCTCTGAGTGTAAGGACTCTGAATATGTGGTAATGGGCAGCAAACCCACCTACCCTTTTGTTCCTGAGGAAGACACTCTATCTACTCCTGGTGTAAGCAAACTGGCCTTTGCTCTGGAGAAGGTCTGTTCACTATACAAATGTTCTTTTTTTTTTTTTTTTTAAGTTTATTTATTTATTTTGAGAGAGACAGATGGCGCTAGTGGGGTAGGAGCAGAGAAAGAGGGAGAGAGAGAGAGAATCCCTAGCAGGCTCCACTCTGCCAGCTGCAGAGTCCAACTTGGGGCTCAAATTCACAAACCATGAGATCATGACCTGAGCTGAAACCAAGAGTCAGATGCTTAACTGACTGAACCACCCAGGTGTGCCATACAAACTTTCTTGAAAAGATAATCCAGGGCAGAGAAGCCAGTGCCTTGCTCGAAGGACATGCAGAAAATGAGAGACCCATGGAGAATCATCTTGTGAAAGGAGGATTGCAGAGGGTGAGGGAGGTCCTTTTCCACTGGAAGATTTGATGGAGAAAGAGGTGCACCTCTAGAAATGAGAAGATGGGTTCTGAGCACTGTTGTCGGTCCTCAGGGGTAAAAGACTGTGATCTTGGAAGGGAAGGAGACCAGCCTGGGTATGTGGCCTTCCGTGGTGTTCCCCTCCTCAGGACTGGAGAAGGTGGCATTCTCCCTCTTATCTCCCTCCAATGGGTTATGGAGAAGAGATCTTTGGTGCTTTGCTCCTGACATTTGGAACGGGGAGCTGATCTAAACCAGATGCAGAGAGCCGGGGGACACATTTTCCTTTCTGATTTGGGCAGAAGAAGAGAGAAAAGGTGATGCATTTGCAGCTCCAGTAGAGGCAAGAGCCACACTAAGAAAGGCAGAGGAAGATGGTAAGAGCCCAGGAGGGCCACCTTCCTATGTAGGTCCAACAAAGTCTTCGTGAGAATGGAGACTGTTTCTGGTACACTGGTTAGGTTTTAGAGAGAAACCCTTGCTATTCTAGCCTCTATCTCCCAGTGTGCAAGCAATTTGAGGCTGGGATGAAGGATTCAATCTCTTTCCTTCAAAGGGTTCACAGGGCAATTGGATTGAACTGCCAGCAAAGGTCTGTGTTTCAGGGCAAGGATGCCTGTGATCATAGGTATAATGGAAGCACAAATTTCCCATGGTCACTTCCCTGGGATCTGTACTTCCTACCATAGTTAATATCATATATTAAAAAGACAAGAGTAAAATTAGGAGTAAAAGTACAGGACCCTCGATCCCATGACCCTGGGACCATACCCTGAGCTGAAATCAAGAGTCAAAAGCTCAACCGACTGAGCCACCAGGTGCCCCTCTAAGAGTTTCTTGACTGAGCTCCTAGGACTCGTCAAGCCTTTATGTATAGGTTTCAGTGCTCCAACCCTCTCCTAGCATGACATGTTTGACCCCCTGGATGTTTGTCTTTTGACTGGGGATCAAATAGAATAGACAGGTCTCAGGAGTTTGGGCAAGGAGAGATTGGTCTGGTGTGCCTGGTATGGCTGGGGTGACCAGGTGGGAGGTAGTGGCCTTGAGCAGGATGAGGGATTAGGCACCATGCACTGTGGGTGTCTGGAAACGGCCACATGATACTGTGGCAGAATCCAGCAGCCTTAGTATCCTCAACTGAAACATGCAGGAAGAATCCTTTATGATGTTTTGTGTCAAGACTTTGAGTGACAAAATAAAAAAAGAGTTAAGTATCTCTATTTAGGTTGGTTCTGCTGGAGTGCAAAGTTCATTTTGTGAGTGCTGGGGAGAATGTTGCATAGGCAGGACAAGTGCCCCCAAGTGCCAGACAGAGACCCCGGTCTTCATCCTCTAGGCAGGAGTGAGCTATGAGTGCTCCACCAGCAGAGAAGAGTGGTGTCTTAGGAATGCTCATGCCTCCAGAGGAAACTGGAAGAATGAAAGCGGGCAAGGAAGAACAGCTTCTTTTGGAACATTTGTCACCTGGCACATGGCAAGCCCTCAAAAATATTTGTGAGGAAACAGAGAGAGAGAGAGAAAGACAGAGAGAGAGAGAGAGAGAGAGAGAGAGAGAGAGAGACAATGTCTCACAATTGGTTCTACTATCATACATGGTTCTCAAAATCAGCTTTCTACAAACCTACCATCACAGTATAGGCAGGAATATATGCCTCTACAAATATTCCTCACTGCACTTTGACTCATGTTTGCACTTCTTCTTCCTTCACAATAGAGGGCAGTTACTCTTCTTTTGTTCCCATTCTCACATCTTAATGGGGCTTGTTGTCTTGGGACCTGAGAAAGGAAATTGAGTTTTCTGCTAATGCGATCACTACCCCAGGGCCTGCTTATCTGGGACAGCTGCCATGCAATGCTATATAGTCAAAGAGAGATAAAGGAAAATTTTTGCAGGTCACTTTGAAAAAGTAGTTTGTGATGGCTGTGGGACGTTCCTCAGCCCTTTGGGTTCCAACATTCTAGGTGAGGAGTTAGTTCTCACTCTGACATCTGAAAAACTGCATTTAAAGAAAAAAAATTTTTTAAGTTTATTTATTTTTTACATTTATTTATTTTTGAGAGACAGAGTGAGACAAAGTGAGAATGGGGGAGAGGCAGAGAGAGAGGGAGACACAGGGTCGGAAGCAGGCTCTAGGCTCTGAGCAGTCAGCACAGAGCCGGTCGCGGGGCTCGAACCCACAGACCATGAGATCGTGACCTGAGTCGAAGTCGGATGCTCAACTGACTGAGCCACCCAGGTGCCCCTATTCATTTATTTTGAGAGAGACAGCGTGAGTGGCAGAGGGGCAAGAGAGGGGGAGACAGAGAATCCCAAGCAGGCTCTGAACTGTCATCACGGAAGAGCCTGACGTGGGGCTCAAACCCACGAAACCCTGAGATCCATGACCTGAGCTGAAACTAAGAGTTGGACACTTAACTGACTGAGCAACCCAGGTGCTCCAAGAAAAAAAACATTTTTAAGTAATCTCTATCCCCAATGTGGACTCAAACTCATGACCCCGAGATCAAGAACTGCATGCTGAACCAGCCAAGTGCCCCTAAATAATCGCATTTTGAACAGTGCCCCCCAGATATGCCCACATCTTAATCCCCGGGACCCATGAATAGGTTACTTCACATGGTAAAGAAACTGGGCATATGTGATTAAATTAAGGGTCGGGAGACAGAGATGACCCTGGGTTACGTGGGTGGGATGCAGGAGGACCAGCATCACAGGAAAAGGTGATGTGATGGGAAACGGATTCAAGCCAAAGAATGCGGACAGTCTCTAGAGGCTGCAAGGGGCAAGGGACATGTCCCTTCTGGAGCTTCCAGGAGGAGCATAGCCCAGATTTTAGCCTCTTAAGGCTCATTTTGAGCCTACTGACATCAAGAACAGCAAGAGATGTAAACTCAGGTTGTTTTAAGCTACTAAATTTGTTGTCATTTGTTATAGCGGCAGTAGGAACACATATACACAGCAAGCACTGGGTTCTTGATTATCACATAGGCTTCTTCCCTCACCAAGGAATTTGGCCTGGTGCTGAGGGCCTCAACCTATGCTTCATATTGGAATCACATGGCAAAACTTTTTTTTTTTAATGTTTACTTATTTTTGAGAGAGATAGAGTGTGAGTGGGGGAGATGCAGAGAGAGAGGGAGACAGAATCCAAAGCAGGCTCCAGGCTCTGAGCTCTCAGCACAGAGCCCAATGTGGGGCTTGAGCTCATGAACTGTGAGATAATGACCTGAGCCAAAGTTGGACACTTAACCAACTGGGCCACCCAGACGCCCCATGTGGCAACCTTTTGAAGCTCCTTTTACCCAGGATACACCCCAGAATAATTGAATCAGAATCTCTGGGAGTAGCACCCAGACAGCATTATTATTATTATTATTATTATTATTATTATTATTAGAGAAATAGTCCACATGACAATAAATGTCCATATCTTAGGTGTTCAGTTCAAAGAGTTTCCACAGTTGTATATACCTATGTAACCACTGCCCAAAATAATATACAAGACATTTCTACTGCAAGAGAAAGTTACATGCCCCTTTGCAGTGAATTCTGACCACCCTCCACCTCCAATAGGGAACCACTTTGTGACTTCTATTACTATAGGTGACTTTTGCCAGACCTTGCCTGGGTCTGGCTTCTTCAAAATAACGTTTTTGATATTCATCCATGTGCTTGTATATTGCTTTTTATTGCTGATTAGTATTTGGTTATATGAATATATTGTAATTTATCCATTTGGAGGTTGTTGGATTTTACTGTTGTTTACAGTTGTGGGTTGTTATGAGTAAGGCTACGTAGTGATTTTAAAACATGGCAACAAAATTTTTGCCACTCCTTCATCGAAAATGGTCTTCTTACCTCTTGCTGCTAAAGCTGTGTAGGCTTGTGACTGCTTCAACTAGTAGGGAATAGTGTAAAAGACACTGTTCTGGACTGAACTGTGGCCCTAAAAGTCCTATGTTGAACCCTAACCCCCCAGTATGACTAAATTTGGAGATGGGGCCTGTAGGGAGCAATTAAGGTTAAATAAGGTCAAAAGACCAAGACCCTAACCTGATAGGGCTGGTGTCCCTGTAAAAACAGGAAAAGAAGAGGCACCTGGGTAGCTCAGTTGGTGAAGTGTCTCACTGTGGCTCAGGTCATGATCTCACATGGTTCTCACACAGGTATGTGAGTTTGAGCCCTGCATCAGGCTCTGTGCTGACAGCTCAGAGCCTGGAACCTGCTTCAGATTCTGTGTCTCCCTCTCTTTCTGCCCTTCCCCTGCTCACTCTGTCTCTGCCTCTCTCTGTCTCTGCCTCTCTCTCAAATATAAATAAACATTTTAAAAAATTAAAAAAAAAAAAGGAAAAGAGGCCAGGGTTCTCTCTCCCTGGATACACACAGAAGAAAGGCCATGTGAGGACACAGTGAGAAGGTGGCCATCTGCAAGCCAGGAAGAGAGGCCTAACCAAACACCAACCCTTAATCTTAGACTTTCCAGCCTCCAGAACTATGAGAAAATAAATGTCTCTTGTTTAAGCCTGCGGTATTTGGCAACGCTAGGGTTATGGCAACCCTAGCAGACTAATATAAACTTTACATTATTTCTGAGGCTATAATATAAAAGGCCATGCAACTCCCCAAAGCTGGGAAGTTCTTTGGAAATACCTGCCTTAGAGCCCTGAGCTGCCGTGGAAGAAGTCTGACTACCCTGAGCTCACCATGCTAAAAGGCTATTGTAGACACTGTTGCTGAAAGTCCCAGCTAAGTCCAGACTTCAACCATCCCAGCCCAGAGGTGAGATATGAGTGAACAAGCCATCTGGAAATGGCCATGGTGGGGCAGAAAGGAGCTTCTCTACTGTGTCCTTCCTCAGTCCTGACCGTAGATTCTGAGTATGAAAAATGGTGGTTGTATGCCATTAACTTTGGGGTGGTTTTTTAGTCATACTGGATAACTGGAATGATGCTACAATGAGCATTCTTGGAGAAGTCTTTTTTAGGAAACCATTCATTTCTGTCCATTTCTGTCATTATGTCAGATAGAATTGCTAGGTTGAAGAGTAAATGTGTTTTTTACTTTATTTCCACATTTTGCCAAAGCTCTTCGATGTGGTTGTATTAGTTTACACACCCAATCAACGGCTACACATGAGAGTTTCAGTTGCTCTACATATTTGCCAACATTTGGTTTTTTTCTTTTTGATGGTAGCCACTCTGGTGGGTGTGAAAGGGCATCTCATGGTCATCTTATTTTCAATCCTTTTGTTACGAATGATGTTGAACACCTTTCCATGTGCTTTTTGGCCATTCATGTGTCTACTTTTGTAAAGCATCTGTTCAAGTCTTTTGACTATTTTTAGACACTAGATTGTTTGTCTTTTTATTATTCATTTGTGAGAATTCTTTGTATATTCTGGATATAATGCTTTTGTCAGATAAATAAACCATGAACAGTTTTTCCTAGTCTATGTGACCTTAGTGTGATTCCAAGATGCAACCAAGGTCGAGACCACTGACTAGTACTTATTTCCTTTTTTTCTTTGGAGGGCAAAATTGGGTTCACCATGCAGGGTTTGGAATCAGCACTGCCTGGTGTTGACGTGGCTTAAACAGTTGCCTGCCACATGAACTTTGGTGAGTCATGTTAAAAGAGAAAATGAGGCACATTAAAATTTTCAGCAGTTTGTACATGAATCTAAATGTGGCAGCACCAAGCCAATGGGGGTATGAGTGCTCCACAGGAGGAGCCAAGGGAAAGGTTTTTACAGAGAAGACACTGAAGCAAAGCAAGGAAACGATTTGATTGGCTGAAGCTTAAGAGGTGGCCCTATTTGAGAAAGCCAATTGTCTGTCTGTGATTGGTTTTTCTGAAGTTTCATTCTCTCGGATCAGAGTACATTGACACAGGCTTTGGTTTTGGTTTCTTTATTTGGGCTGCCAAGGCGTTAGAGTTACCCCAGTCTAATGGCCTCTTTGTTTAATCACTTTACCAGTCACTTCATAGCTTGTGTACCTCATTTTCTTACCTCTAAAGTAGAGTTATTAATAGAACCATGAAGAGTACAATAACTAAAGGAGATCAAATGCAGAACCATTAATATGGTAACTGACACCGCATGCATGGATTATGGCATCTTCAGGACACTATCAGGCTTTCCTTTTAAAATTTCTCATACTCAGGGGGTGCCTGGCTGGCTCAGTCAGAAGAGCTTGCGACTTCTGATCTGGGGGTTGTGAGTTCAAGCCCCACCCTGGTTGTAGAGATTACTTAAAAAAAATCTTTAAAAAATTGAAATAAAATTTCTCATACTTATATTCAATATTCTATTTTAGGCAAGTTTTTCAAGTCACCAGTAAATACTGTGCCCGGTATAAAAGACCAGTGTGGGAGGAGGGGATGGCTATAATATTCTACATATATAAGGAACACCTCAAAAATAATATCTCCACTGTGTATTTGTTTTGTTAACTCCTTGTCCTTCAGATTGTCCCCAGTTAATAAGGGAAGGGAATAGGAGGAAGGAGATGTAGGGAGAGCAGTGTTGGCTGGCAGTAACACAGAGTCTAGCATTGCAGGTTTTCCAAATGCAGTTTCAAGACTGAGATTGGCACTGGATATGTCAACTATTCAGTAGTACTAAACCAGCTCACTCTCATACCTGTTTTGGGGGGGTATTGAGGCTCGTGTCTGCATGGCAACTGTTTAAGCCTGTGACAACACACAGATCTAGCTAATAGATCAACACAGGAATTGAATCCATGTTTGAGGTAACTCATTTTTATGTTATTTTATTACGAATTTTTAAAAATTAAAATTCAATTTAATTTCCCCCAGTTTTATTGAGATATAATTGACATATAACATTGTACAAGTTTGAGGTATACAACATAATGATTTGGTATATATGTTGTGAAATGGTCCCAATAAGTTTAGTTAACATTGAATCCACATTAAAAGCAGCATGGCCTTATTATCATGGTGCTTTGGTCAGAGTGATGTACGGTTTACAAGTGCTTTTACATATTTATGTTAGATAAACTTATCACAATCTTGTGAGGAAGGAGTGGAAAGGACAATCATCCCCAGTTTGTGGATAAAGAAGCTTAGCCTCAGAGACCACACAGTTGGAAAAACTTAGGGCTGTCACAAGAAGTCAAATTTTCCAAGTCTAGGGGCACCTGGTTGGCTCAGTTGGTTAAGTATCTGACTTCAGCTCAGGTCATGATCTTGCGGTTCGTGGGTTCAGGCCCCTGGTCAGGCTCTGTGCTGACAGCTCAGAGCCCGGAGCCTGCTTCAGATTCTGTGTCTCCCTCTCTCTCTGCACCTTCCCACTCAAGCTCTGTCTGTCTGTCTGTCTGTCTGTCTCTCTCTCTCTCAAAAATAAAACATTAAAAAAAATATTAAAAAAAAAAAATTCCAAGTCCAAGCCCAGGGCCTTACACCTACACAGGAGCTTGTCAAACTTGAATCTACATACCCTGGAGGGTCTGTTAAAATGCAGATTTTGACTCAGTAGGTCTGGTGGGGGCCAAGTTTTTATATTTTGGATGGATGAGCATCCAGGTGATACTGATACTGACCCATGGGCCACACTCTGAATGGCCAAGGGCTACATCACACTGTTTTAGTGAATCAACTAGCCACAGGGCTCCATTTTCAGTAGTCATCATCATGCACTGCTGACCTCTGAACAAAAATCATGTAGAAGTTAGCTTTCTGCCAGGTACACACTCCAAGGGTAAGCCTCACTAATCAGCCAAACTAATTAGTTTTCTGTAGACTGCTCCTCCTTTCCCAGGATCAAGTAGGGGAAAACAGCAGAAGAAACTGCAGGTGATAAGAAGGTTGTAGTGCCAGAAAACATCTTATCCTAACCTTTGTCAAGAGCTCTGGCAGTGAGTAGGCCTGATTCCCAACTGGAGGAAATAAGAAATGATGGAGAAAATGTGTTTTCTGGCATGGAGTAGGGTACTGTCATGGCCTGTAGATTACATTATTCTGGAATCTACCTTCAAATGTGTAAACATGTGTATTGGTGTCACAACACACAAAATTGACAAAAAGATGCAAAGTAAAAAGGCATTAGGTTTCTCTAAAAGCAAAGGACACAGAAACGTTTCCACACTGAAAAGTCTACACAGAGGAAGAAATAATGTGGCGTACTCCCAGCTGGATGTGACGGTTCTCCTCAGAATCCTCCTGGGGACATGCTATTGCCAGCTAAAACCCCCTCGCAGAAGACAATGTTGTCAGGAATGGGAAGCACACACTTGGATGCTCTGAGGGGGTCTTACCCCCTCTTCACCCCTCCTGACCACTCCCAGAGGCTGTGCCTGCCAGCTGCAGATGTGCAGAAGAATCTAGCTCTTCCTGCCTGTCACTGCTGGCCAGGGGAGGCAGAGACCAACTCCCAGCTACCTGGCAGGACCTCAACCAGATCCTGGGACCCCCTGAGGGCCTGTCCCACCAGTGTGTGTCAGTGGGCTCTGTGTGTGTGTGTCCTTGTCTTTTTTATTTTATTTTATTTTATTTTATTTTATTTTATTTTATTTTATTTGAGAGAGAGAGCATGAGCAGAGGAGAGGGGCAGATGGGGAGAAAGTGAGAAGGAGGGAGAGAGAGAGAGAGAGAGAGAGAGAGAGAGAGAGAGAGAGAGAGTAGGCTCCATGCCCAGTGTGGAGCCCTGCATCGGGCTCTGGGATCATGACCTGAGTCGAAATCGAGAGTCAGCCCCTCAACCGACTGAGCCATCCAGATGCCCCCTTGTCTCTTTTTTGTCTCCTTTCTCTGTCCTTTCTTTTTTCTTCTGCCATCTTCCTTGAGGCTCTTCCAACCTTGTTATTTGTCCAAATTAGAACACTGCTCTCACATTTCTTTCCCAAGGCTATGTCCTCTGAAGTGTTCTGGTACTCTGTTGTACTTAGAAACATCGTCTGGGGGCCAGGTAAATGGAGGGCTAAGGAGGCATGTTGCAGGTTCGAGCAGGGTTGACCATTAGCTGGGAAGCCCCAGTTCAGCCTGGTGATGCACATCTGTTCTGTTTGTCAGTGCCCTTGCTGTCCTGGCCCTTCCATGTTTTTAATATCTCCTCTAGGCTGGGGATGCAGAAGTGCAAGCAGCCTCTGTGTAGAACCAGGGATGTCGCACTGAGCACAGGTTTGCAGGCAATACTGAAACCCAGGATGCACCTGCAGCTGGTGCCCTGCTCCCCATCTGCCTCCCTGTGCCTGTTTCTATGCTGCAGGGACAGGCTCTGTGTGGAGCAGAGAGACGGGAGCAGATGGAGAGCCAGGATGGCTAGACTGAGCTAATTTAATGTCTCAGTTTGTGGAGAGAGTTAGGAGTCTGGGCTTCTTTCCCTCAGGCCCAACCTTACAGCAGGGAGGCCGTTGCTTATTCAGTCCCCTGAGGTTTTCCTGCGTCAAGATGCTCCTGACTATGACAAGAATAATACTGGGCCATCAGAGAATAACTTGCCAGGCAATTATTAAGTGTTTTCCGAAAGTGATGTTGCTTTGCTAAATGTTTTAAAATAAATTGAATGTGAAGTTCCACTTAGAGATGAAGAGGAGCATATCATTTAGTTTCATTTAATAATGCTTTAGGTGATGGTAAGAGGGGCAAGTAAATTCAAATTAAGTCATTGGTTTTCATGCTTATGAACTAGAATGCCAACCAAAATAAATGACAGATATTTTTCTGAGTAAATTCTAATTCTTAGAAAATTGCATGAAAAATACATATTGGCCACTATATGTGATGAATGGATATGCTGACATTGTTATTCATAAAGTCCTTGTAGAGTGCAGGCCTTTGCAATGAATTACCATATAGTCATTTTTCTCCAGTGATGTGGGAGAACGTAATGGATTCTTCTGCACAGCATCTATTTCTGCCGGTTAGTGGCTGTTCTGCCTGGTGATGGATGTTTTCCAGGCAACTGATAGAACTTGCTAATAATAACTCAATATCCATTGAATAATCTGCAATAGCAATGAAATTCAATTCAAAAATAAACCTCAGTCTACATGTATTTTTGTGATTCATCCATTGGCATATTGATTCCACTTCTCACATTACATCAAGAGTGTTTTTTAATGTGGGAGCCCTATTTATACTATGGGTAGAAGATAGGAGTGAGAAGGAATATTTTTCTCCTCCATGGATGTTTACTTCCAGATAAGAGGTTTGGAATCAGGAACTCCCACCTAGAAACAATTTTCCCATCCCTGGGAAACATGAAGGCAATTTCTGCTGAAGTTTTTCATTACTCATAGTACCTACATTGTAGTTTTGTCTAGAAGGTATGATTAATACATTTGGCAAGTGTATTTGTTCAAATCATAAATGAATGAAAGTCAACTTTGTATATTATTTCATGCTAAATTTTTTTTTTGCACTCATATATGTAAATAATTTATACAGTTTCTGACTGTAGGACAGTGACTTCAAGACTAATGGAAAGTCCTGCATCATACCAAAGCTAATCCTGGGATTCTCATGAGCTAAACAAGCCTTCTTGAGCTATCTATGGCCTAGGATTTAACTGAGCTGCCACCTCCTTTACTTTTGCATACTCACCCGTTCTCTGCACATTACAGAAGACCAGGAACAAACTTCAGCTCCAGTTCGATAGCTGCCAGACACCTCTGGTCTTCTCCACATGCTTGTCTCTGGTTCCAGGTGCCTCTGCAGGGATCAGCTGCACATGGTTCCAGCTGAGCTCCTGCAGATGCACCCTTATAGCACTTTGCCTTTGTCTGTCCCTCTTGCATCTTGCCCAGGGCTCTCAGTTGATAAGGAGGCATGGAAAGAGTGCTCACACATGCACAGAAATGCATGGGGCATTGGAAGCATGGGGCTTTAACTCCCTGTAAGGTAAAGTTCCATCCAACAGGATACAGGAACTGGTGAATATTTGCTTCCCCTGGCTGTTCCTACAGTCAGCTGTACAGTAGCTCCTAGGACTGTCCCACAGACCATGCCTGCACTCAGCAGTGCCACCTCAAAAACCATGATCTCAGACTGACTCCTCTTCCTCCTGTTTGGTTCCTCTGGGCCTATACTACTATTTGTCAGAAGTGCAGTCCTTAATAAAAGAAAGGACTTAGCCTTTGCCCTAGGGTCTATTTTTTGGACCTTCCAGACAAAAAGGAATACATTCCCTTGACTGAGGCTTACTTCCCCATTTTCAAAATGGCGTGATAAATGCATACCTCATAAGGTTACTTTGAAGATTAAATACAGATAACTTAGATGACAGTATTTTGTGGAGTGTAATGCTATTGCAAGTAATTATTTCCCCTGCCATTTCTCTTCTTCAGGCCCGATTTTGAATAGCACCATCTGTTGGGTTTCCTAGTACTTACTTATGTCCTAAGCCACATGGAAAAGAATTCTCCTCCACTTGCCTTTGACCTCTGTGTCTCTGCAACTTTCTTTGTTTGTTGTCCTACTTGGCTGCTCCACTAACAACTAAATCAATAGGTCTACCAGCAACCTCGTGCATTGTACTTGCTGTCATTGGTGTACATATATTCATGTTGTAAAATATTTGGGACCTCTCTCTTCGTTGAAGCCTCTGATCTTCCAGAAGCCTTCCTAATTACTGAGCTCCATTCTGACATCCATATGAAGTGAGGAGATTTCATTTTATTTCCAAACTACTTATGGGATGAAGTGAGATTTGGTATACCAGCAAATAACCAAACTAATTCAAAAGCGATACCTTTATTATTACACTGGAACTGAAAAATAGTACTGCTTGCTGTAAATGAAATCTGGTATACAGTGAATTTGTTTTTACCACATTTAATATACATATCCATCAGATTTCTTTGTTGCGATCTCAAACATGGGGAAGATTTATTGGAGAGATATTGGGGCTCACAGAATGAACAGGAGGCTGGAGGATATGACTTAGAAAATAGGTGGGAACCTACAGAACTTTGGAGGCAACAGAAACTGTAGCAAAGATCACACCATAGGAGTGGTCTGATCCACACAAAGCAGCTTTGGCTGTGTATCATACAATGAGGAGGCAAAGTCTGGAAAGATAGCACATGTCTATTAATCAGGGTTATGCTGCAGTCACACTTTAACTCTGCAATATCCGTGGATGAATACTACAGTATATATTTTTTGCTTATTCAGTCTTCCTCGGCTCTCCAGGACAGCTCTTTCCCATGTAGGGACTCAGGAATTCCGTCCACTTACATCCCATGGCTCTGTCACATCAATACACGGCTTCCAGGCAACCTCAGCAAGACAAGAGAAAGCTGGAGGGCTCTACAGGGACTTTTCACTGCTTCAGTCTGCAACTGACACACATCACTTTCTTTCATGGCCCATTGGACAGAATTGGTCCACTGGTTAACTACAAGGTTGCCAGGAAGTACAGTCACCAGAAGTCAGTGGGCACTATTAATGTCTACCACCACGTGATTTTTCCTATTCCTGAAGTGTTCCCCTAACACCCCTTCTTCTACCAAACTTCCTTATTCCCTTTATATGATTCAGTCTTGACACCTTGTCCTTTGTGAAGTTTTCCTAGCTATATGGACAGAGGTGCCAGCCGCACACTCCTGGGTGCTCCCAGAAGCCTTGGTGCACATCTCTACTGTGGCCCAAAGCACAGCATGTGGTTTTTAATTTGCAACCTAAGTCTCAACTGGGCTCATTCTTTCTTTCAGATGTAAATAAAATATAGCTCCAACAAAGACCCCTTTTAGGATGGCTGATACATCTAACCTGGAAGCTTCCTACATGTCTCAGTGTTCCCCAGAAGAAAACATTTCTTCTAGTCACCTTATTTCCAAGTTTCTCGCTCCATTGGATTCTCAACCTCTCTTACACCCACTCCTTTGGTGTGTTCCTTTTGCTATGTTGATTAAATCATAACCCTTTTTCTTTGATTTCCCTAAAATAAATACACACAAAGCATTTAAATGAGTGTCAAAGTTTAACGAAGGTTTGGAGTTATGGAGGACATTTACATCATAGAAATACCACTTAAAATTGAATAGTGGACCTGTTCTTTGTCGAACCTTCACATGAACAGTTTAAATAGCAACAGAAATTGCCATATAAACACAAAGGAAGTGACCTAGAAATGAGATCATTTGTTCTTTTTGTTGTAAATGTAATAAACACTCCTCATTTAAAAATTCAAACAATGAAGGCAAAGGTAAATAGTTCTTTAGCACTTTCTCCTCTACCATTTCTACTCTCCAGAAATAGCCAGAATTGTTTTTTATGTATCCTCCCAGAAATTTGTTATGCATATACAAACATTATTTCCAAAAATTGGCTCCTATTATAAATAAGATTATTTTGTGATTTGCTTTTTTCACTCATCATTTTATCTTGTCCCTCTTTATATACATGTATATAGGTGTGCATGTGTGTGTGTGTATATATATATATATATATATATATATATATAATATGCTGCTATATGGGTTTCATTTTATAAATTTGCATATGCATTCATTCAATAAACATTTAGTGAGCATTTACTATGTGACAGGCTTTTTAACCAGTCTCCTATTGATGGACATTTAGTTCCAGTTTGTTGCTATTACACACAGGGCAGCAAAGTAGATTACTGTGAAATTGCTGGGTCAAAGAGCATGTAAACCGTAAGTGATAGCACTGACAGATTATCAGTTCACAACTTCCCCAACAGCATCCTCATGTCACCAGACAATACTGGGATATTATCAAGTTTTTTATTTTTCCCCATGGGATAAATAACAATGGCCTTATTGCTTAACTCTACATATCTCTATTTGTAAGTGAGATTGTACAACTCTCCACATTTGTTAAAGAACTCTTTTCTCTTATAAATCTGGCATTCTGTCACCAGAAATTTTTTTCTGGTTCCTTACTGCCCACTTACAACTTCCACCATACTGATGGCCTCTTTGGGTCTTCCCCAACCTTCTCTCCTTTCTCTAGTTGCTCTACTCTACCTCAAAATTCCTTCAGGGCACCTGGGTGGAGCAGTCAGTTGAGTGTCTGACTTTGGCTCAGGTCAGGATCTCGCAGTTTGTGAGTTCGAGCCCCACGTCAGGCTCTGTTCTGACAGCTCAGAGCCTGGAGCCTGTTTCAGATTCTGCGTCTCTTCCCTGCCCCTTCCCCACTCATGCTCTGTCTCTCTCTGTCTCTCAAAAATGAATAAATGTTAAAAAAAATTATTTTTAATTCCTTTCAAGGGGTAGGGGTTAACAATTCTGAAACTGCTACACTTATATTGAACAATTTAGTAAATGGATGATATATGGGGGTAAACAGGTTTCTCACCATTGACATAGGAGGTCACAGATAAGAAAAAGAGAAAAGCTACAATGATCCATATGATAATGAATTAGAGTTGGAGACACCAGTATGAACTCCTTGTTAGTTTAATATAGGTACAAATGGTTACACATAGAAATATTTCTAGATATTAGCAAACAGACATATATTTCCTTGTTCTGTCACGTGGGGGCAACAACTGCCCAGTAGCAATAAGCACATATAGTACACACATCTTGGTTTCTAGTATCAGTTTAAAGGACACAATAGCTAAGTGAAAGAACTCCCATGGCCAACACTGGAACAATTTGAGCAACTAAGCAAATAAAGTAGTATTAGATTATAACCCAAAGTATAAAATCCATGCATCTAAACCAATATTAATAAACAATTGGGGGCACCTGGGTGGCTCAGTCTGTTAAGCATTTCTTTTTTAATGCTTATTTATTTTTGAGAGAGATTGAGAGAGAGAGCACCAAACGGGGTAAGGGCAGAGAGAGAAGGAACAGAGGATCCTAAGCAGGCTCTGTGCTGACAGCAGAGAGCCAATGTGGGGCTTGAACTCACAAACTGTGAGATCACGACCTGAGCGGAAGTCAGATGCTTAACCAACAGAGCCACCCAGGTGCCCCAAGCACCTGACTCTTGATTATGGCTCAGATTATGATCCCATGGTCATGAGATCAAGCCCAATGTTGGGCTCGGCCCTGGGTGTGGAACCTGCTAGAGATTCTCTCTCCCTCTGCCCCTCCCCCACTCATGCTCACTCTCTCACTCTCTCTCAAAACAAACAAACAAAAATAAACAATTGGAAAATAAATGAGAAAGAATAGACAGCCCTCCCATGCAGAATTCCACATAATTTATGTAGGTGAAGGTGGAGCATCACTTTCCAATCCTTAATTGTGGGCTGTACATGGTGACTTCTTTAAAGAGTACGTATATCCAGGAGGAAAAAGAGTAATTAAATAGCAGAAAACCCTGACAAACAGGGCCTCAGCCAGGTGATCAAAGTCAACATCAACAATGATAAGTCACGCTGACAGCATGTTACCTTGTTATGATGTGATGAGACGGTCTCTGTGGTCTTCCCTCCCCACCCAACACATAACCCCAGTCTACTCATAAGAAATATGTCAGATAAACCTCCAGAGGGATATTCTACAGAATACCTGATAAGTATCCCTCAAAACTGTTAAGATCATCAAAAGCACATAAACTCTGAGAAATTTTCACAGCCAAGGAACCTAAGGAGACATGAGGACCAAATGGAATGTAGTTTCCTGGATAGGAAAAATGATAATAGATAAAAGTTGTTATTTAAAAAAAGATACAATAGGCCCAAAATGGAATCGCTTGTGCTAAACCCCACATCAGCAAACCAAGACTTAATATCTGACCTAATTACAGTTTCAACCTTTCCCAGGAATGTAACCTGTAAGCAGTCAATCTGGAATCACTTGATCAGTACTAGTGAGGTAACCCATCTGACAGACCATTTTTGACCCCCAAAGAAACATGAGGTAATCTCCTTCCTTGCCCCTGCCCCCTTCTGTCTATAGTAGTCTCCATTTTGTTCAGCTCTTCTGAGCTCCTTTCTGTCTTCGAGGTGGGACAGTGCCTGATTCGTAAATCACTGAATAAAGCCAATAAGATTTTCAGAGTTCACTCAGTTGAATTTTTTTTTTCAACGTTTATTTATTTTTGGGACAGAGAGAGACAGAGCATGAACGGGGGAGGGACAGAGAGAGAGGGAGACACAGAATTGGAAACAGGATCCAGGCTCGAGCCATCAGCCCAGAGCCTGACGCGGGGCTCGAACTCACGGACCGCGAGATCGTGACCTGGCTGAAGTCGGACGCTTAACCGACTGCGCCACCCAGGCGCCCCTGAATTTTTTTTTTAATGAAACTGAAGAAATCTGAGTAAAGTATGGACCCTAATAATAATGGGTCAATATTGGCTCATTAGTTGTGACAAATGCACAATACAAATGTAGGATATTGATAATAGAGGAAAAGCTGGGTGTGTGGTACGTGGGAACTTTTTGCACTATCCTCCCAATTATTTTGCAAATCTAAAACTATTCTAAAATTAAAGTTTTGTTTGTGAAATTCCTGTTCACTTCTTAGAGCGACCATCTAACTACTTTGTTCTCCTCCTTCCTGTAGACCATGTGTTTAGGTCTCACTGTTACCCAAAGACTTCTTGGTGTTACTGTAACCAAACTAACAAGAGTTTGCTTGTTGGTGAGTCACAGATAGAAATTACACTACGTTGAGCTGTCCATAAAGAAAACTTTATTTGCAGCAAATAAGGAGATCAAAGGCAATGATTTCCAAAGCTCTGACTCCCTCAGAGAGAGTGAATGGGTTCCTTTTATTTAGAATTAGGATGAATATTTAGATAGGGAAACCTTGTCACCTTATGTAAGGGTGGGCATAGATCACGCATGCACCTGAAGGAAACATGCCTATACATACACAGTATATTATGTAACTGAGGCTGAGGTTCCTCCTTGGGTGAAGAATTTAATATTATAAATTGGTCAGTCCATGGTCCACACAGGCATGAGTCGGGGGTTGAATTCAAATTGGTCTGGGTGGTCTGGGCCACCAGAGCTCTTCATATGGGCAGTTGTTATTGTTTGAGGAGTAGTTTCAGTTTCCACCACCGGAAGTTATGCCCTTTGGGTCTTTTGCCTGAGTTAAGAGATAAACTAGAAAAAGAGCTTAAGGAAAAATGTGGGACAAAGGTCAGTGGGTATAAGCAACCAGGCGCTAAAGGGCTGGTCTTGGGGTCTAGCTGGTGACACTATCTGTCAAAATAACTTGTTACTCCGTGGGGCGCCTGGGTGGATCAGTCAGTTAAGCATCCAACCTCAGCTGAGGTCATGATCTCACAGTTGCGAGATCAAGCCCCATGTAGGGCTCTGAGCCCAAGGCTGGCTTCAGATTATGTGTTTCCCTCTCACTGTGCCCCTCCCTTGCTCACACTCTTTCTCTCTCTAAAAAATAAATAAACATTAAAAAAAAATTTTTTTTTAATTTTTTAATGTTTATTTATTTTTGAGAGACAGAGACATGGCACGAGTGGGGGAGGGGCAGAGAGAGGGAGGAAGACACAGAATATGAAGCAGGCTCCAGGCTCTGAGCTAACAGCACATAGCCTGACACAGGGCTCCAACTCACAAACTGTGAGATCATGACCTGAGCCAAAGTCAGATGCTCAGCCAACTGAGCCACCCAGGCGCCCCGAAAAAAAATTTTTTTTAAATAACTTGTTCTTCCACCTTGTTGCATCCATTTATGTATCTCTAGGAGTTTGAGATCTGGCTGTTACATGTTGGCCCTTTCTGGGTCTCAGTTGGCTTTCCTGCAAAATAAAGCAACTGGACCATCTATTTTCTCATTCTAAAGATTTATGATCCTCCTGAATTTCCATTCTATTATTTGCCAGTTGTTTCTACATTGATCTGTAGTTTCTCCTCATGTTGTTTCATATGTGTTTGATTTACTTGATGCCAGACCATCCGCAATTTAAGAGAAAGACAAGGCTTTTATTTATCTTCTTTCCACAAAAGAGAATAGAATGCTAGCAATTTAGCAGTTTTCAATAACAATATTGCTGTGCATATGCAAATGTAATTGAATGGACCACTTGTCTGAACAGTGGGAACGACTTCTGTTACTTCTCTGCGCTTGGACATGGGTTTGCATTGACCCAGCCCCACCATGACCTCATCTATCACTTTTGAGGGATGAGTGAAGATATGAGTATGGACATTGGACCATTAGGGCAGTAAAACGATAAATTTGATTGAGTAAGGTGCTTTAATCCAAGTAGGCATGCCAAATGTTTGATAAATATGTTTAAAATATTTTATAAATATTTGATATGAATGTATGAAATATTTGGTAAACATTTGATTGAAATATTTGATAAATGTTTTAAATAGTTGATAAATATTTCACCAAACACCTGGAAGTTTGTTCTCGACTACAGTTGAAATATCCCACCTGTTTTCTAGACTGTGTGATGTTTCTTGAGATCTCATTTTAGGTCCCTATTACTTTTTGAGTTACTCAGACCCTACTGTAGCTAAAAGAACAGTTTATATTTCCTGAATAATGAATCAGAATTTTTTAAAATGTATTTTCTAGATGTGTGTTTTTTTCAATGAATGCTTCTTTACTAAGCTGTTGACAAACTGTTTCTCATTAGAGGAAAATTTATTATAGATCTTTGAATATGATCCAAGCTGTTTAATGCCAAACTTCCTTCCTTTCCATGATGCAAACTAGTCATTAAAACAAAATATTTATATTTTCATGGAAGTGTCCTGTGGTTAAATATATTTTTCTTAAGCAGCTAAAATTTGGAATTTCACGTGCTTATAGGAGCTTTTTGGTAAATACCTGCCTATTTTGCTGTTAAAATGTTTAAGAGAGGGGCGCCTGGGTGGCGCAGTCGGTTAAGCGTCCGACTTCAGCCAGGTCACGATCTCGCGGTCCGTGAGTTCGAGCCCCGCGTCGGGCTCTGGGCTGATGGCTCGGAGCCTGGAGCCTGTTTCCGATGCTGTGTCTCCCTCTCTCTCTGCCCCTCCCCCGTTCATGCTCTGTCTCTCTCTGTCCCAAAAATAAAAATTAAAAAAAAAAAAAAAATGTTTAAGAGATTAGTCTAAAAGGGGCAAGTTGATGGTACAAATGGAGTCTCTTCCTCCTTTCCTAATCAATGCTACCCACTTGGAAAATAATAAGCTTGTTATGCATCAAGTGCCTCATGAATGTGATTTGGCAAAGTTGCTTGAGGAGTTAGTTACTTTGGATGATCTTTCTCGACAATACAAAGATCGCTGCAGCCAACAGGAAGACTCTCTGGGTGCCAATGTGGAGAGGAGAGGCAACAGAGACCACTCAAAACCATGCATATACTCTGTCCTCATTTAGCATCCACTGAGAGGAGAAATGATGGGGTTGAGGCCTCAGGATGGCAGCTGCCTCCACCCAAACATCCCTGCTCACGACACTCCTCCACTATGGTGATACTGAGGCCATGGAAAGGAAAGTGTTTTTCTTTGGTTTGTGGTTTATTCTGGCTTCATAGAGCCCCAGGCTTGTTTGTTTTTGTTTGACTTTTTACTTCTTTGCTGTTTTGCACTTTCAGAGGGCAGTTTGTGGTTTGGCAGTGAAACTTTTCTTTACGGTTCTTCTTAACATTTAGTTTGGCACAACGCTTGCAAGTGGGAATGAGGGACACAACACCTCTTTCATTATGAAGGAGTCTGAGTGATCTCAGGAGCTTTTATGAAAAGCCAGTAAATTAATAAAATAATGATTCTTTTTTCTAATAATGATTCATTAATGTAACATTTTACAAAACATAGGCATTGTCTTTTCTCTCTATTAATAATGTGTGTGTGAATTTCCAAAACCAAGGAGTTAAAAGTTATTTATCTGAACCTAATAAATTTTACAAGCATTTATCATGCTGAAGGCTATTAACTCTTTCTCAACTGTGAGAAGTAAAGGAGATGATGCATTTTCAGAAATACCAAATAAAAGCTGTGCTGTCTAGTTAACAGTAGGTTTACAACCTATTGGAAATACATATGATCCCCCCCCTCCCCCCCCCCGCACACACAATAGAGTTCCAAACCTTTAGACACTTCACTTCCTGGTTCTTCTTTCTCTCTCCATTTTGCAGGCTTATTTTCACAGGATTTCCAATGAGCCTGTGCCAAAGAACAAAGGGAGGAGGGACTGAAATTCTCTGCATCACCTCAGGGAATGTAATTTGTTCCAATCAGACTACTTTTTGGCCTTACATGGGCATAGGCGACATCCAGGTAAGGCTGTAACGTCTGTACTACCCAGCCAATAAGGAACCAGGAGAGGGACTTGCACACTAGGAGATAAATTGTCCACTGTAACTGCCCTCAAGTGTGCCTGTCCATCAGACACCCACTCTTGCAAGAACATTGATTAAAGTCTCACTTCACTGTGCTCAGAGTCTCTGCATCCCTCTTTTGATTGGATTGATGGACTATTTCTCACATCAACAAAGGTATATTGGAAATATCATTGACTAAATTCAGGTTTTCTATCCATACCAAATGGCCTGCCTGAATTCAGTAAAATCAACCTTTGCTATGTATCTACATAAAGTCAAATAACTTTAACTTTTAACTCAGTCATATACTGATGGACTCTAATTCTTTTTTTTTTTAATTTCTATTGTTTTAAAATATACATAACAACATTTACCATCTTAACTGTTTTTTGATCCATCAACCTCTAGGTTATGGGCCCAGTGTGCTTTGACTGCCACACTCTGCTTGCTTATCTTAACCATTTTTAAGGTAATAATTCAGTGGTTTTAAATACATTCATATTCTTCTGCAGCTATCACCACTGTCCAACCCCATACTCTTTTCATCTTGTAAATCTGAAACTCTATACCCATTAAACAGCAACTGCCCATTCTCCCATCCTCCCCAGACCCTGGCAACCACAATTACACCTTCTGTCTTTTTTATTTTGACTGCTTAGGTGTTTCATGCAAATGGAATTATACAGTATTTGAGTCTTTGTGACTGGCTTATTTCACTCAGTGTTATGTCCTCCAGATTCATCCATATTATAGCATGTTGTAGAATTTCCTTCCTTAAGACTGAATAATATTACTTGTGTGAGTTTGCCACATTTTGATAATCCATTCATTGGTTGATGGGCACTTGGGTTGCTTCCATGTTTTAGTGTTGGGGATAATGCTGCTATGAATACGGGTGCACAAATATCTATTCAAGACCCTGCTTTTGATTCTTGTAAGTATATACCCAGAAGTGGAATTTCTGGGTCATATGGTAATATTATTTTTAATTTTCTGAGGAGAAACCTCCATACTGTTTCCCATAGTAGCTATACCATATTACATTGCCACCAACAGTGCAAAAGGGTTCCAATTTCTCCACATCCTTGCTAATACTTGTTTTCTGTTTTTTAATATAATAACCATCCTAATGGTTTGAGATAATGTCTCATTATAGTTATGATCTGCATTTCCTTGGCGATTAGTAGTGTTATGCTTCTTTCTAATATAAGGGCAATTTTGAGTTGAGACTATCATAAAGGTATATAAATCATAAGAGATTATAATTTCCAAGCAGAAGGAAAAAGACATTTTTTTAGTTACATGCCTGGCATGCAATGAAAAATGGGAGTTAGATATTCCATTATAAGCAAGAAAGAAATGAAAATTTCTACAAGTGTTGGATTAGATGGAGAGAGAAAGAGAAACACCAAGCAATGTGTACCAGAAACAGAATAACCTCACAGCATTGTCATAATTTCAGTCTGAGTGTTGACAGGTTCAAGAGAGTAGAAGAACTTAATGGTGGCATTGATAATGGTTTTAGTGAGTTAATTCAAACTGAGCAAAATAAATTAAGGAGAAAGGTAAAGTGTATGAGATAGCTTGAAGTAAAGCCTTTGTGCAACTTAAAGTAGACCTTAAAAGTAAGGGCAAATACTTTGGGGGCTGGGGAGTGATCCACATAATTTTCTTTCTTGTTTAAAACTAAATTTAATTTTAAATTCCAGTATAGTTAACATACAGTGTTATATTAGTATCAGGTGTAAAATATAGTGATTCAACACTTCCATACATCACTTGGTGCTCATCACAAGTGCACCCTTTAATCCCCATCATCTATTTAACACCCTCCCCCCCACCCCCACCCCACTTCCCCTCTGGTAACCATTAGTTTGTTCTCTATGGTTAAGAGTCTGGGTTTCTTGATTTGCTTCTCTCTCTCTTTTAACCCTTTGCTCATTTGTTTTTTTCTTAAATTCCACATATGAGTGAAATCATATGGTATTTGTCTTCCTTTGACTGACTTATTTCACTTAGCATAATACTCTGTAGTTCCATCCATGTTGTTGCAAATGGCAGGATTTCAGTCTTTTTTATGGTTGAGTAATATTCTGTTATAGATGTATAACACATCTTCTTTGTGCATCTGGCAATGAACACTTGGGCTGCTTTCATAATTTGGCTATTGTAAGTAATGTTGCTATAAATGTAGAGGTGCATATATCTTTTTGAATCAGTGTTTTTGTATTGTTTGAGTAAATACCCAGTAGTGTGATTACTGGATTGTAGGGTAGTTCTATTTTTAACTTTTTGAAGAATCTTCATACTGTTTTCCACAGAGGCTGCATCAGTTCATATTTCCACCAACCGTACAAAAGGGTTCCTTTTCCTCAATAGCCTCACTAACATTTGTTGTTTCTTGTCTTTTTTAAATTTTAGCCATTCTAACAGGTGTGAGGTGATATCTCATGGTTTTGATTTGCATTTCCCTGATGTCGAACATCTTTTCATGTGTCTATTGGCCATCTTTATGTCTCTTTTGGAGAAATGTCTGTTCATGTCTTCTGCCCACTTTTAAATTAGATTATTTGGTTTTTTTGGATCTTGAGTTTTATAAGTTCTTTATATATTTTAGATACTAACCCTTTATCAGATATGTCATTTGCAAATATCTTCTCCCATTCCGGATTCCTTTCAGTTTTGTTGATTCCTTCACTGTACAGAAGCTTCTTATTTTGATGTGGGCTCAATAATTTATTTTTGCTTCTATTTCCCTTGCCTCAGGAGACATACCTAGAAAAATGTTTCTGTGGCCCATATAAGATAAAGTATTACTTGTGCTCTCTTCCTGATTTTTATGGTTTTAGGTCTTTACCTATTTATTTAGTTAGTTAGATAACATTTATTTATTTAGAGAGAGAGAGGAAGAGAGTGTGCATACATGGGGGAGGGACAGAGAGAGAGGGAGGGAGAGAGAATCCCAAGCAGCTTCCATGCTAACAGCAAAGAGCCTAATGGCAGGCCTGAACTCACAAACCGTGAGATCATGACCTAAACCGAAATCAAGAGTCCATGGCTGAACCAACTGAGCCACCCAGGTACCCTGGTCTTTAACCTATTTTGAGTATATTTTTGTGTATGGTGTAAGAAAGTGGTCCAGTTTCATTCTTTTGCATGTAGCTGACTAGTTTTCCCAACACCATTTGCTTGTCTTTTTCCCATTGGATATTCTTTCCTCCTTTGTAGAAGATTAATTGCATATAATTGAGGGTTTATTTCTGGGCTCCCTATTTGGTTCTATTGATCTATTATCTATTTTTGTGCCAGCACCATACTGTTTTGTTTACTACAGCTTTCTAGTAAAACTTGAAGTCTGGAGTTGTGATACTTCCAGCTTTGTTTTTCTTTTTCAAAGTTGCTTTGGCTATTTGGGGTCTTTTGTGGCTCCATGTAAATATCAGGATGTTTTGTTGTAGTTCTGTGAAAAATGAGGTTGGTATTTTGATAGGGATGTATTAAATCTGCAGATTGCCTTGCTAATATGGACATTTTAATAATATTTGTTCTTCCAATCCATGAGTATGGAATATATTTACATTTCTTTGTGTCATTTTCAATTTCTTTCATCAATGTTTTATAGTTTCAGAGTACAGGTCTTTCCCCTCTTTGGTTCAGTACTTCTAGGTATCTTTATTATACATAATTTTCTTTTGAAATTTTTTTTCTCACTACACTGAGAAATTAAAGCTTTTTGAGAATCAAACAAAACATTCATAGGGGTATAGAATCAGACAACATCACACCTCCATGCCTCAAACTATAGTAAAATTACACAAAGAGATAAAGACCCTCACTCCAAAATAAAAAATTTAAGAGTGCAGTGCTACTGAAATTTATACCATTTTTTACTCTTCTCATTTATTTTCATCTTTTACTACAAAATCTAATTATACTTTTATATAATTCACTTTTTAAAATGTAAACAAGGATGCCTGAGTAGCTCAGTTGGTTGGGTATCCAACTCTTGATTTCTGCTCAGGTCATGATTCCAAGGTCATGGATTGAGCCCCACTGCCAAGCTCCTCATTGAATGTGGAGCCTGTTTGGGATTCTCTCTCTCTCTCTCTCTCTCTCTCTCTCTCTTTATCTCTCTCTCTCTCTTCCTCTGCCCCTCTCTTCCACTCACACTGTTTCTTTCTTTCTCAAAAATAAAATAATATTTAAAAAATAAACATGTAAATAAAAATAAAAAATAAAAATGAAAACAGTTGTTATAACAACTGTTTATTTATTTAAAGCAGCAAATAAAAATATGTGAACTTGGGGAAACTATTTATTTTCTCTGAGCCTCAGTTTTCTATCTGTAAAATGGGTATAATAATTCCTACTATAGAATGTTGTGCCAAGGATTCAAAGAGATCATATATATATAAAGTGTCAAGCATAGTGTTTGTCACAGAATGGGATCTTCTTCGATAGTAGTAATTCTAATTGTTAAATATAATTAATGACAAATATTTAAATAAAGTATAATAAAATTTTTATGTGAATGTGGATGTGCATAATCATATGTTATCTATCATAGAACAGCATTCTCAAGTGCATGTTAAACTGGTAATTTCTTTAACTCTTTTTTTAAAAAACCAGGCATGCCCCAGTTACAAAATATATCTATAAAAATCAATAGCTTTCATGTACATATATATATATATATATATATATATATATATATGGAGAGAGAGACAGACAGACAGACAGAGATAAAGTGTTAGAGAATGCAAAAGAAAATCATTCCATTCAACATAAAAACAAAAATATAAATTATTTAGGAATAATGGTAGTAGATGTAAATATCTATATGATTATGCACATTAAATTATATTAATACATTTAAAGTAGTTAAAACAGTTCCTGACACATAGTCAGAGCTCAATAAATATTTGCTGTTAATATTAAGAAGAAAAATTATGCAGGATTTATATAAGAAGAATTCTAAAATTTCACTAAAGTGCTGTACTATACATAAGTGATTTGAAAAAAAATGGCAAGAAATACTGTTTTTCTATATGGGAAGAGTCAATACTATAAAGTCATTTTTCCCTCAGAATAATCCATATATTTAAAACAGTTTCAACAAACACCAGTAAGATGTTTGTGGGCCTCTAAATTTTATTCTCAAGTACATCTAGATCAATAAAAATGATACATTTTTGCTACAATTTTTTTAGAAAGAGGGGAGATTTTGGCCCACCAGTTACTACAATGTATTACAATATATTAAATATTGTATTGCTTTCATGGGTTGAACAATGAAACAGATTAGAAAGTCTAGTAACACATATAAGCTCAATATATATAAAGATACAGTATATAAAGGGTAATACAGTATGAAACAGGGCAGAAGGTATAGTTTTTCAATATGGGGCTTTTTTTTTTTTTTTTTTAAAGTAGGCTCCACACTCAGCATGGAGTCCAATGCAGGGCTTGAACTCACAACCCTGAGATCAGGACCCTGAGATCAAGACCTGAGCTGACATCAAGAGTTGGGTGCTTAATCGACTGAGCCACCCAGGCACCCCAAAGGAATACTTTTTTAATAAGTGGGTTTATGCTAATGGCTATATAACACAAAAATTATATCTATACATCATACAAAAATAAATTTAAGATGAATTAAAATGTAAACATGAAGTTTAAAATTGTAAAGGTACTAGAAATTGTTTTTCATTTATTCCACAAATATTTATTGAGGTGCTACTGTGTTTTAGACACCATTCTAGACACAGGGAGACAGAACTAAATAAGACTAATGAGGTCTGTACTCTCTTAAAGTCTGTGTTCTATTGGGAGAAGACGGGCAATGAAGTAAAAAGGGTGATATTATGAGAGTTACTAGGATACTATTATACATAGGATTGTCAGGGAATAGTTTTTTGAAGAGATATTATGTGAGCTCAGAATTGAGTGATAACATATAGTTAAACACATCAGCCAAATTACATCAGAAATAAAACCAAAACAAAACAATTACAACAGGTAGCTAAATACAAGTCACTTAATATAGGTGTTGGAAGACTTAAGTCTACAAGGTGTGGTGGGGCATCTGAGTGGTTCGGTCAGTTAAGCATCCCACTGTTTTCACTCAAGTCATGATCTCACAGTTCTGGGATTGGCCCTGCTGCTGAGTCAGGCTCCGTGCTGACAGGCCTGCTTGGGACCCTCCCTCTCCTTCTTTCTCTGCTCTTCCCCTGCTTGTGCTCTCTCTCTCTCTCTCTCTCTCTCTCTCTCTCTCTCAAAATGAATAAATAAACTTAAAAAAAAAAAAAAGGATGTGGTAAGACAACCCAGAGATGAGCAGGAAGGGAATTCACTTCTAGTACTATGGAAGTAATACAAAGGAGGTAGTGTTACCATAACCATGGCAGGAGCTGCCAGGCAGAGCTGGAACCACAGAGAAGATGCAATCACTACTGAAGATATTTCTTCACAGAGAGGTGAGGGGAATGCCATAATCACTCCCCTCCTGCTACTGTTTAACCTCTGGTAGTGCCTTTCTTTGGTGGAACCTAGCCAAAACCTAGTAGGCAAGGGGATCTCAGGAAATGTGTTTGCAGATTTGGGTACCATGCAATGCAGACAGGATCAGTGAAGAGCATATCTGACAGCTGAAAGTTGTGAGAACTTTCCTGGCAAGTAATAACAATGCAAAGGCCAGTAAGTGGGAAGCAAAAAGAAAAACAGATCTTGGGGTGTGATAGGGAAGTAAGGAAATCAGTGTGGGTGGATGTTTGGTCAGTAAGAAAAAGTGTGGTATGAGATGCAAGTAAAGAAGTAAGCAATATTCACATGTTGTAGAGAACTGTGGGTGGTGATAAGGAATTTGGATTTTAGTCCAGATAAAATAAAAACAACTGATTGATTTTGAGAAAGAGAATCTGATTTTTCATTTAAATGAGCATTCTGGTTTCTCTTTGGAGAATGGAATATAGAGGTTATCAAGAATACAGCATGGAGATGAGTTAGTAGGCTACTCCAGTAACACACATGAGTGATGCTAACTTCAGTAGAATCACTGGAGACAGCATAATGGATGGATTCAGAATTCGTATTGCTGATGTAGCTGTCAGAATTTGCAGAGAAGTTGGGTATGAGGAGTAAAGAAAAGAAAAGAATCAAGGAAATTTAAGATATCCTAAAGTCTGATTCCCGTTAGGATGTGAGAATGAAAATTCTTCCCTCTCATAATAACAAGAAAAACCTGAATAAAATAATAATCATACATTTCTATAGACCTAATAAATAGTGGGGGAAATAAGCTTCAATTAAATGAATTTAAAGAGAAAGGAAACTGTCGCACTTTGAGTTTGGATTTCTCTCTTGTCCAGCAAGAGAGAGGACGCAAAAATGAAAATGAGAGAGGCTAAGAGCCCCGAACAGGGGTTTCTCTCCATATTTATTGAGCTCTCAAGATCTTACATATTTGATGAACTTGCAGAAGAAAACGATCAGATAGTAGCCATTAACTTGTTTGTGTAAGAAGTAAAGAGTGTGGGGGGAAAGTGGGGTCTGAAGTTGTGAACAAAGCACAATGACATACTGGTGCCAGATGGTAATGTTTTTTTGCATCTCTAAAGTTTAAGATTGATGGAGCATGCAGCTTTAAGGATAACAACCTATAGTCACTCTTGCTAGCTAACCTTAGACTCTTTCGCCCTGCCCTATGGCGGCTTTCTGCCCTATGATTTATTTTACTTAATGACTAGACTTGGGTGCTTTCACCCTGCTGTAGTTTTCTGCCCTAAAACTTATTAACCCGTTGGTGTAAGCTAGAGAATTCTTAAACCTATTTCCCACAGGAGACCTTTACAGGTGAATAGAGTTGCACCAGCTTTCATATCTGGAGGCAAGCACGAATGGGCAGGAGTAACAAGCCTGCAATCAATTAAGACTTAAAGAGGAGGGACTGGCTAAGCCTTAGATGAAAGTGAGGATTAGCAGGATTGATTAGAATCTAGAAGTACAAAGCAAATGCCCATGCAAAAACACTTGGCTGAATAATCCCCCATCTTGCCTCCACATTTTGAAAAGGGGTAGTGGAAGAGGAGCTGGTAAGCAAAGAGTAATCAAATAGTCCCATGCATTCCTCAGAGCTTTTGGATTCTGGTATCCTGATGGAATCTAATCCAAAGGTGAATCAAAAATACCTAAAGTTGCACCTGGGTGGCTCAGTCGGTTAAGTGTCCAACTTCAGCTCAGGTCATGATCTCACAGTTTGTGAGACTGAGCCCTGCCTTGGGGTCTGTGCTGACAGCTCAGAGCCTGCAGCCTGCTTCAGATTCTGTTTGCCTCTCTCTCTGCCCTTCCTCAACTGGAGCTTTGTCTCTCTCTGTCTCTCTCTCTCTCAAAAATAAATAAACATTAAAAAAAAACCTAAATAGATAAACAACAACAACAAAAAAACCTAAAGTCATTGGGTGACTCAGTCAATTGAGAATCCAATTTCAGCTCAGGTCATGATCCCAGGGTGGTGGGGTCAAGCCCCATGTTGGGCTCCATGCTGAGTTGGAGACTGCTTAAGATTCTCTCTCTCCCTTTCTGCCCCTCTCCCCTACTTGTGCTCTCTTTCTCTCTCTCTCTCTCTCTCTCTCTCTCTCTCTTTCTAAAACACAAAACAAAACAAAAATTTAAAAAAAAACCCTAAAGTTGCAGTCCAACTCCTTCCATATGAAAGGCTGAGAAGATCAAAAAGGTAACTGCTATATAGAATATTAAAATGCTAAGGTAACTTAGCAATATAGATTGCTAAGACAATCACACATAAGCTCAGTCTAATTGAAGTTGTGGCCCAACACCAACTCAATCCAGCTCTATGAGAATTATAAATGATCAGTTCCCCACCTTAAGTACCAGACAAAGGAAATTACTTGTATTTTTTTTTTTTGGAAATAAACTAAATACAAACACAAAATCTATACTTTAGTCTCCACTGTTCTTTTTTGCACTATGTAAAGAATAAAACAAACAAAAAGGATGCACATGAAGAAAAAAGAAAATATGACCCATAATCAATAGAAAGGATAGTCAATAGAAGCAGATCCACAGATAACTCATTATTGGAATTAGCAAACAAGAACTTTAAAAAAAACTATGATAAATATGTTAAAAGATTGACACACACATATAATATATATATGTATATATATATATATATATATATATATATATATATGTTATATATATGAAGAGATGTGTGTTTCAAAAGGGAAATAGAAACCTTTAAAAAACCAAATGGAAATTCTATTTAAATTTTATTCTATGTATATCTATCTATATAGATATAGATATAGATATGTATACATAAATTTAAAATTCACTGGGTACATTTAACATCAGGTTGATACAACAGAAGAAAGATTCAGTGAACTTGAATTCATTAGAAATTTTTCAGGCTGAAGCAAGAGAGAGAATATAATTGAAAAAAAATAAGTAAATAAAAAGATCATCAGCGACCTCTGGGACAATATTTATCAGTCCAACATACATGTAATTGGTGTCCCAGAAAGGGAGAAAAAAAGAATGGGCCAGAAAATATTTTGAATAAATAGTGGTTATAAATCTCTCAATTTTGGTAATAAACATTAAGTATAGATTCAAAAACACAAACAACCCCAGCAGAAAAAGATATAAATAAAACCACACCTAGACACATCATAGTCTAATTGCTGAAAGCCAAAGATAAAGAGAAAATCTTAAGAGTGGCCAGAGAAAAAAAGACAGATTACATGAGAACAATGACAAAAATGATAGCTGAGTTCTCATGGGAAATAAGGTAAGCTAAAGACAATGAGATGACATTTTTATTTTTTAGGTTTATTTATTTTGAGAGAGAGAGAGAACATGCACAGGAGGGGTAGAGAGAGAGAGAGGGAGAGAGAGAATCCCAAGCAGACTCTGCACTGTCAGTGCACAGAGCCAGACACAGGGCTTGAACCCATGAACCTGAGCCTAAATCAAGAGTCAGACACCTGAGCAACTGAGCCACCGAGGCTCCCTCAGATGACATTCTTAAAGTACAGAAAGAAAAAAAAAAAAAGCCTGTCAACTTAGAATTCCATATGCAGTTAAGAATATCCTTCAAAAAACCTAGGTACAATAAAGATATTTTCAATTAAGCAAAAGCTGAAGGGAAATTTTATCAGATGGAAACCCAGATCTATACAAAGACATGAAGAGTGCTAGAAAATAGTAAAGAAATGTGTAAAACATAAAATATATTTTTCTCTTTCCTTAATTTATTCAAAAATCAATTTACTGCTTAAGGAAAAATAATAACAATATATCATGGCTTTTATGAGATAAAATAGAAATAAAATGTATGTCAGTAATAGGTGGATAACTGGAAGAATGAAATATGACTCCTAGAGTTTTGTCCTAGATAGTTGTGATTATGGCAGTGCCATTTATTAAGGTTGTGAGAACTAAGAAGAAATTGATTGGGAGGGGGGAATTAAAAAAAAAAAATCTCATTTGGACATTGTTGACTTTTCTGGTCAGTGTCCATTTCACCCTGCCTAATAATATTCTGATTTTCTTTCATGTACTTACCAGCTTTTTTTTCAATATATGAAATTTATTGTCAAATTGATTTCCATACAACACCCAGTGCTCATCCCAAAAGGTGCCCTCCTCTATACCCATCACCCACTCTCCCCTCCCTCCCACCCCCCATCAACCCTCAGTTTGTTCTCAGTTTTTTTTTTTAATTTTTTTTTTTACATTTATTTATTTTTGAGACAGAGACAGAGCATGAGCAGGGGAGGGTCAGAGAGAGAGGGAGACACAGAATCTGAAACGGGCTCCAGGCTCTGAGCTGTCAGCACAGAGCCCGACGCGGGGCTTGAACTCACGGACCATGAGATCATGACCTGAGCCGAAGTCAGCCGCTTAACCGACTGAGCCACCCAGGCGCCCCTGTTCTCAGTTTTTAAGAGTCTCTTATGCTTTGGCTCTCTCCCACTCTAACCTCCCTTTTTTTTTTTTTCCTTCCCCTTCCCCATGGGTTTCTGTTAAGTTTCTCAGAATCCACCTAAGAGTGAAACCATATGGTATCTATCTTTCTCTGTATGACTTATTTCACTTAGCATCACACTCTCCAGTTCCATCCACGTTGCTACAAAGGGCCATATTTCATTCTTTCTCATTGCCACGTAGTACTCCATTGTGTATATAAACCACAATTTCTTTATCCATTCATCAGTTGATGGACATTTAGGCTCTTTCCATAATTTGGCTATTGTTGAGAGTGCTGCTATAAACATCGGGGTACAAGTGCCCCTATGCATCAGTACTCCTGTATCCCTTGGATAAATTCCTAGCAGTGCTATTGCTGGGTCATAGGGTAGGTCTATTTTTAATTTTCTGAGGAACCTCCACACTGCTTTCCAAAGCGGCTGCACCAATTTGCATTCCCACCAACAGTGCAGGAGGGTTCCCGTTTCTCCACATCCTCTCCAGCATCTATAGTCTCCTGATTTCTTCATTTTGGCCACTCTGACTGGCGTGAGGTGATATCTGAGTGTGGTTTTGATTTGTATTTCCCTGATAAGGAGCGACGTTGAACATCTTTTCATGTGCCTGTTGGCCATCCGGATGTCTTCTTTAGAGAAGTGTCTATTCATGTTTTCTGCCCATTTCTTCACTGGGTTATTTGTTTTTCGGGTGTGGAGTTTGGTGAGCTCTTTATAGATTTTGGATACTAGCCCGTTGTCTGATATGTCATTTGCAAATATCTTTTCCCATTCCGTTGGTTGCCTTTTAGTTTTGTTGGTTGTCTTCTTTGCTGTGCAGAAGCTTTTTATCTTCATAAGGTCCCAGTAGTTCATTTTTGCTTTTAATTTCCCTTGCCTTTGGGGATGTGTCAAGTAAGAAATTGCTACGGCTGAGGCCAGAGAGGTCTTTTCCTGCTTTCTCCTCTAGGGTTTTGATGGTTTCCTGTCTCACATTCAGGTCCTTTATCCATTTTGAGTTTATTTTTGTGAATGGTGTGAGAAAGTGGTCTAGTTTCAATCTTCTGCCTGTTGCTGTCCAGTTCTCCCAGCACCATTTTACTTACCAGTTTTTCATATACCCAAGAGATTTAGGAAAAGCTGGCTTCACCTTCTTCTCCAGAGTTGGCCTATTTGGTCTAAAGGTAATTTTATCTCTCCTGGTTATTGACTAATTAAGGAGTTGGCCTAAGCCAATCATTGTAAGGCATTCCATTGGCCAGAGGGAAGGTTTAGGAATGGGTTTAAGTGAGGGGTTTCATGGGGCTTTATGAGAACAAAGATTATTCTTTTTAAAGAGCAATCCACCAAAAAATAATGTCTCTTCTTCCTCTGGATGCCATAGTAGGTAGAAGTGAGGCTGGTACTGTGGCAATCATCTTGAATCCAGCTTGAGGATGAAGCCTCACAGGAGGGCAGTGCTAAGAGTGAAGTCATGCTGTTCATTGAACAACTGCTGGTCTACAATCCACCACAGGACTTTTACAACAAATCCTGGAATCCAAGTTATATTACACAGAGCTCAAAGCATTCCATTTGATTCAGACATGTTAAGTTTGAGATGTCTTTTGGATAACTGGATGGAAATGTCAATGAGACAGTTGGATATTTGAGTCTGAAGTCCAAAAGAGAGGGCAGTTGTAGGAGATAGAAACTTGATTGCATAGTATAGATATTATTTAAGTGATAAACAGTATTTTAGTAGGGGCACCTGGGTGGCTCAGCTGGTTAAGTATCTGACTTTGGCTCAGATCCTGATCTTACTGGTTTGTGAGTTTGAGACCTGCATTGGGCTCTGTGCTGCCCAATTCTTGCTCTCTCCTCTCTCTCTGCCCCTCCCCTACTCATGCTTTCTCTCTCTCCCTTTCAAAGTATATAAATAAAATTAAAAAAAAATAGGATTAAGATGGTGGAGAATTTGGGGGACCAGGATTTTCCTTGCCCCTCAAACACAGTTGTATTGAGGCCAGATCACTTGGAAAATGCAGGAAATTAATCTGCAGAGTGGCAGAATGATTTCTACAGTTGAAGGGAGACAGCTTGGCAGGATCAAGGTGGGTGTATTTGAATTGGGGGAGAGAGAATGACATAGGCACAGAGGAGAGGGAACACTTTCTGTGGAGAGACAATGGGAAAGAAGGAGAGTGGGCTGTTAAAGTGTGGCATTGACATCGCACAAGAGGAAATCCTTTCTGGTCCATGGACTGGGGAACAAGAAATACTGAGAGTTCCAGTTTCTTTTTTACAAACAGGCTTTGGAGCTGAAACTCGAGGTCTCGGGAGTGCGTGACTTTCTCCGGAGAGGAGCTGGGAGACAAGGCGAGCATTCCTGGGTTAGAGGGAGCTGGCCCCAGAGTACACAGCGCAGTGTAGCAACCTCAGGGGCGCACTGGAAGAGAACGGTCCCTTTACCAGAATACATTCAGAATAGGGTTTATTCCCTCCTCAAGGACAGACTTTGATGCCAGCCAAAGGCCTTTTATAGCAGAGTGGAAAGACTGTACTCTGAAAACGGGGAAAGGAGCAGCACCGAGCTGGGTCCTTTAAGACTCAGGGTTTTGAATCCCAGCCAAGTTCCCAGAATGTGCAGGAAAACTGTGGAGCAGGGCAAGTTGACTGCCCTCACTATTCCTTGAGGGGTGCCTGAACAGCATGGATTGAGATACCCAGTCCAGGAAGTAGAGATTGGGATGTCGCCATACTTCCCCCAATAACAACACGTGGGACTTCGGAGAGTAGCACAGCGGCCCCCATGGAGGTGAGACCCGCTTACACCAAACCCTGCTCCTCCATGCCTGGCAACTGCTCACCTACAGGTGCAAGACTGACTGACCCCAGGCAGCTGGCTTCTCCTCCAGACCAGCACAGTCATGAGTCCCAGGCACCAAGAGACAATTGTTTCCTTTTTTTTCCTCTCTTTTCTTTTCTATCCTCCCTCTTCTTTTTTTCTTTTGGAATCAGGCTCATAGTTTCTGATTTGTTTTTGGTCATTCTTATTTTATATATATTATATATTTTTATATAATATATGTATTCATATATATTTATATATATACATATTATTTGTATAATTGTATAATATATAATTATGATATATTTTATATATACATATATATATTTGTAATCAGGCATTTTATTCTATTCTTTTTCCATCTTTTCTCTTTCTTCTTCTTCATTTTCCTTTCTCTTTCTCTGGAATTAGCCTTATAGTTTTTTGATTCTCTCTTTAGTTTTCTTTTCCCCAATTTCATTTTTCTTTTTTTTATGGGATCAGGCTTTCTCCACCTTTCTTTTTTTTTTCCCCCCCAAAGTTACTTTAACAAACAAATCAAAGCACACCTGGTTGAAGGTCCAGACACTCCACCACTACAAGCAAGGAGAAGCTCTGCATAAGACTAACCAGTGGGATAGAACAGCCAAAATGCAACATGCACCAAAAGCACTTCCTAGAGTGCCAGGTCCTGGACAGTGTATGACCCCTTTTTTTATATAGTAGTACTCTCAGGTGCAGGACATGTAACAAGCTTTTAAAACATGAAAAAGACAGAAACTTAGCCAAAATGACAAAATGGAGGAATTCTCCCCAAAAGAAAGGTAAGAAAAAACCACAGCCAGAGAATTGCTCAAAACAGATATAAACAATATATCTGAGCAATAATTTAGAATGACAGTAATGGGGTGCTTGGGTGGCTCAGTCAATTGGGTGTCCAACTTTAGCTTAGGTCATGATCTCATGGTTTGTGGGTTTTAGCCCCACGTTGGGCTCTGTGCTGACAGCTCAGAGCCTGGAGCCTGTTTTGGATTCTGTGTCTCCCTCTCTCTCGCTGTCCCTCCCCCACTTGTGCTCTGTCTCTGTCTCTCTCTGTCTCAATAAAAAATAAACATTAAAAAAATAAACACTATAATAACTGTCATAAGACTAATAACTGGGCTTGAAAAAAGCATAGAAACACCAGAGAAACTCTTGCTGCAGAGATCAAAGACCTAAGAACTAGTCATGATGAATTTAAAAATGTTATAACTGAGATGCAAAATAAACTAGATATAGTGACAGTGAAGATGGAAGAAGCAGAGGAGAAATAGAAGATAAAATTATGGAAAATAATGAAGCTGAAAAAAGAGGCAAAGGAAATTACTAGATCACAAGGGGAGAATTAGAGAATTAAGTGATTCCATGAAATGAAACAATATCCGTATTATAGGAGTCTCAGAAGAAGAGAGTGAGAGAGAGGCAGAAAGTTTATTTGAACAAATTATAGCTGAGAACTTTCCTAATCTGGGGAAGGAAATAGGAATCCAAGTCCAAGAGGCAAAGAGAAATCCCTTCAAAATCAACAAAAACAGGTCAACATCATGAAATATCATGGTGAAACTGGCAAAATACAAAGAGAGAATTCTGAAAGCAGCCATGGACAAAAGGTCCTTAACCTACAAGGGTAGACACATAAGCTTAGTAGCAGACTTGTGCACTGAAATTTGGCAGGCCAAAAGAGAGTGGCAGGAAATATTCAGAGTGCTCAATAAGAAAAATATGCAGCCAAGAATCCTTTATCCAGCAAGGCTGTCATTCAGAATAGAAGAAGAGATAAAGACTCCCAGACAAACAAAAACTAAAGGAGTTTGTGACCACTAAACCAGCCCTGCAAGAGATCCTAAGGGAGACTCTGTGAGTGGAAAGACTCAAAGCAAAGACTACAAAGAATGAGAGAACACCACAATAAACATGAAATTTACAGATAACACAATGGTACTAAATCCATCTTTCAATAATCACTTTGAATGTAAATGGACTAAATGCCCCAATCAAAAGACATAGGGTATCAGAATGGATAGAAAAACAAGATCCATCTACATGTTGCCTATAAGAGACTCATTTTGGATCCAAGGACACCTGCAGATTGAAAGTGAACAAATGGAGAACCAACTATCATGCTAATGACGTCAAAAGAAAGCTGGAGTTGCCATACATATATCAGACAAACTAGATTTTAAAACAAAAACTGTAACAAGAGATGAAGGAGGGCATTATATCATGATTAAGGGGTCTATCCACCAAGAAGAGCTAACAATTGTAATTATTTATGGCCTGAACATGGACACCAAATATATAAATCAATTAATCACAAACATAAGCAAACTTTTGGATAATAATACCATAATTGTAGGAGACTTTAATGCTACACTTACAGCAATGGACAGATAATGTAGGCAGAAAATCAACAAGGAAAAAATGGCTCTGAATGACACATTAGCCCAGATGGGGTTAACATATATTAAGAACATTTTATCGTAAAGCGGCAGAATACACATTCTTCTTGAGGGCACATGGAACATTCTCTAAAATAGATCACATAACATAAAATAGGTCACAAAACAGCCCTCAACAGGTACAAAAAGATTGATATCATACCATGCATATTTTCAGATCACAATGCTATGAAAATTGAAATCAACCACAAGAAAAAATTTGGAAAGTCCCCAAATACATGGAGGTTAAAGAACATCCTACTAAAGAATGAATGGGTTAACAAAGAAATTAAGGAGAAGTTAAAAAGTACATGGAAGCAAATGAAAATGAAAACACAACAATCCAATTCCTTTGGGATGCAGTAAAGGCAGTGCTAAGAGGAAAATACATTACAATTCAGGCCTATCTGAAGAAGCAAGAAAGGTCCCAAATACACAACCTAACCTTACATCTAAGGAGCTAGAAAAGGAGCAGAAAGGGGTGCCTGGGTGGATCAGTCAGTTAAGCATCTGGTTTTTGGCTCAGGCCATGATCTCACAGTTCATGGGTTCAAGCCCTATGTCAGGCTCTGTGCTGACAGCTCAGAGCCTGGAACCTGCTTTAGATTCTGTGTCTCCCTTGCTCTCTGCCCCTCTGCAAGTGCAAGACAGACTTGCACTCTGTCTCTGTCTCTCAAAAATAAATAAAATGTTAAAAAATTTTAAAGGAAAAAAGAGCAGAAAATAAGCCCAAAGCCAGTAGCAGAAGGGAAATAATACAGATTAGAGCAGAAACAAACAATAAAGAATCCAAAAAAACCCAGTAGACCAGATCAATGAAACTAAGAGCTGGTTTTTTGAAAGAATAAAGAAAATTGATAAATCTCTATCCAGACTTCTAAAAAAGAGAAGAGAGAGGACCTAAAAAGATAAAATCATGAGTGAAAGAGGAGATATCACAACCAATACCACAGAAATACAAACAATTATAAAAGAATGCTACGAAAAATTATATGCCAACAAACTGGAAAACCTGGAAGAAATGGACAAATTCCTGGACACTCACACACTACCAAAGCTCAAACATGAAGAAATAGAAAATTTGAACAGATCCATAATCAACAAAGAAATTGAATCGGTTATCAAAAACCTTCCAACAAATAAAAGTCCTGGGACAGAAGGCTTCCCTAGGAAATTCTACCAGATACTTAAAGCAGAGCTAATAGTTATTCTTCTCAAACTGTTCTAAAAAAATAGAAATGGAAGAAAAGCTTCCAAACTCATTCTATAAAGCCAGCATTACCTTGATTCCAAAACCAGACAAAGACCCCACTAAAAAGGAAAATTACAGGCCCAAATCCCTGATGAACATGGATGCAGGGATGGTTCAATATTCACAAATCAATCAATGTGATACACCACATTAAGAGAAGAAAGGATAAGAGCCATATGATGCTGTCAATAGATGCAGAAAAAGCATTTGACAAAATACGGCATCCTTTCTTAATAAAAGCCCTCAAGAAAGTCAGGATAGAAGGAACATACCTTAACATCACAGCTAATATCAGCTTCAATGGGGAAAAACTGAGAGCCTCCCCCTGAGATCAAGAACACGACAGGGATGTCCACTTTTACCACTGTTGTTCAACATAGTATTGGAAATACCAGCTTTAGCAATCAGATGACAAAACAAAAAAAAGCATCCAAATTGGCAAAGAAGTCAAACTTTCACTCTTCGCAGATGACCTGTTACTCTACACAGAAAAACGGAAAGACACCACCAAAAAACTGCTAGAGCTGATACATGAATTCAGCAAAGTCGCAGGATATAAAATCAATATACAGAAATCAGCTGCATTTCCATACACCAATAATGAAGCAACAGAAAAAGATATCAAGGAATTGATCCCATTTACAATTGCAGCAAAAACCATAAAACACCTAGGAATAAACTTAACCAAAGAGATAAAAGATCTGTACGCTGAAAACTATAGAAAGCTTATGAAAGAAATTGAAAAAGACACAAAGGAATGGAAAAACATTCCATGCTCATGGATTGGAAGAACAAGTATTGTTAAAATGTCAATACTACACAAAGCAATCTACACATTCAAGGCAATCCCTATCAAAATAACACCAGCATTCTTCATAGAGCTAGAACAAACAATCTTAAAATTTGTGTGGAACCACAAAAGACCACGAACAACCAAAGTAATGTCAAAAAAGAAAACCAGGGGCACCTGGGTGGCTCAGTCGGTTGAGTGTCCAACTACAGCTCAGGTCATGATCTCGCGGTCTGTGAGTTCCAACCCCGCATCAGGCTCTGTGCTGACAGCTCAGAGCCTGGAGCTTGCTTCAGATTTTGTGTCTCCCTCTCTCTCTGCTCCTCCCCTGTTCACCCTCTGTTTCTCTCCCAAAAATAAATAAACATTAAAAAAAATTAAAAAGAAAAAGAAAACCAAAGCTGGAGGCATCACAATCCCAGACTTTAACCTGTATTACAAAGCTGTAATCATCAAGACAGTATGGTATTGGCACAAAAATAGACACATAGATCAATGGAATAGAATAGAGAAACCAGAAATGGACCTACAAATATATGACCAACTAATCTTCAACAAAGCAGGAAGGAGTATCCAATGGAAAAAAGACAGTCTCTTTAGCAAATGGTACTGGGAGAACTGGACAGCAACATGCAGACGAATGAAAGTGGACTGCTTACACCACACACAAAAATAAATTCAAAATGTATGAAAGACCTAAATGTGAGGCAGGAAACCTCAAAACCCTAGAGAAGAAAACAGGCAGCAACCTCTTTGACCTTGGCCACAGCAATTTCTTACTTGACATGTCTCTGGAGGCAAGGGAAATAAAAGCAAAAATGAACTATTGGGACCTTATCAAAATAAAAAGCTTCTGCACAGCCAAAGAAACAATCAACAAAACTAAAAGGCAACCAATGAAATGAGAGAAGATATTTGCAAATGACATGTCAGATAAAGAGTTAGTATCCAAAATCTATAAAGAACTCACCACACTCAACACCCAAAAAACAAATAATCCAGTGAAGAAATGGGAAGGAGACATGAACAGACACTTTTCCAAAAAAGACATCCAGATGGCAAACAAACACATGAGAAGATGCTCAACATCATTAATCATTAGGGAAATACAAATCAAAACCACAATGAGATACCACCTCACACTGGTCAGAATGACTAAAATTAACAACTTGGGAAACAACAGATATTGGTGAGGATATGGAGAAAGGGGAACCCTTTTGCACTCTTTGTGGGAATGCAAACTGATGCAGCCACTCTGGAAAACAGTATGGAGATTCCTCAAAAAATTAAAAATAGAACTACCCCATGACCCAGCAATTGCACTATGGAATTTATCGAAAGGATAATAAAATGTTGATTTGAAGGGGCACACGCACCCCGATGTTTATAGCAGTGCTATCAACAATAGCCAAATTATGAAAAGAGTCCAAATGTTAATCAACTGGTGAATGGATAAAGAAGATGTGGTATATATATACAATGGAATACTACTCAGTGATGAAAAAGAATGAAATCTTGCCCTTTGCAATAGTGTGCATGGAACTGGAGGGTATCATGCTACGTGAAATAAGTCAGTTAGAGAAAAGCAGATATATGATTTCACTCATTTGTGGAATTTGAGAAACTCAACAGATGAACATAGGGGAAGGGAAGGAAAAATAAGATAAAAACACAGAGCAAGGCAAACCATAAGAGACTCTTAAATACAGAGAACAAACTGAGGGTTGCTGTAGATGGTGAGTGGGTAGAAGGATGGGTTAAGTGGGTGATGGGCTTTAAGGAGGGCACTTTTTGGGATGAGCACTGGATGTCATATGTAAGAGATGAATCATGGGATTCTACTCCTGAAGCCAAGAGTACACTGTATGTTAACTAATTTGAATATAAATAAAAAGAAAAAGAAAAATGATTAAATCTCTTTAAAATAGTATTTTAGTAGTATAAATAATATTTAAAGACATGCATTTAAATGAAATCACTAAGGGGTTAAGCATAGACAGAGATGAAAACAGGGCCCCAAACTGGCCTTGAGGGGATTTATAGATTGAAAAAGAATAGTATTGAAACTGGAAGAAAACCAGGAAAGTATAATATCACAAAATAAAAGTATTATATATTCCTGGCATGAGGAAGAGTTTCTCTCATTAATATATGTAATTTTGTATAAAAACTCATGCTTATATTTTGAAAATCAAATAGCAGAAAGGTGTGTATAAGAAAAAGTTCTCCCTTCCTAATCTCCCAGATCCTGGGTTTTTTCCCTAAGAAGCAACTATGTTTACTAGTTCTTCAGTACCATTTGAAGCAAAGATATGATTAACAAATATATGTGTGTCTGTATATGTGTGTGTATTAAGTATACACATATATTCAAATATATATCAAAAATATAGTAGCATACCATACACACTTCTCCAAACACATAAAGCATGCTTATATTTTCACTTCATAATAAATCTTAGAAAGTTGTTCTCCACAACATTTGGCTTTTCTTCTTCATTTTTTATTTATTTTTTAACTTTTTTAATGTTTATTTATTCTGAGAGACAGACAGAGACAGAGTGTGAGTGGGAGAGGGTCAGAGAGAGAGGGAGACACAGAATCTGAAGCAGGCTCCAGGCTCTGAGCTGTCAGCACAGAGCCTGACACGAGGCTCAAACTCACAAACTGTGAGGTCATGACCTGAGCTGAAAGTCAGACGCTTAACCCACTGAGCCACCCAGGCGCCCCTCTTCTTTATTTTTTAAATGTATGCTCAGTATTCATTACGTGTTTTTCCGTAATTTATGTAATCTGTTCCCAATGATTTACATTTAATTTTTGTCAGTATTTTTCTTCTACAAATAATGTTTTGTGAATTTTCTTGTCATATGTCTTCATGTACATACGCTAGTACACCTGTGAGAAGTAGAGAAGTTTTTGGATGTATTAGATATGATACTTACAACTGCAAGTAACAGAAATATCTTGACTCATTTGACTTGAAGAAATGTGTGATCATGTGAAATCAACTCTAAAATCCAGGCTTTTACATTTTAAAATCTCTGAAATCAGGACAATTCTTCTCACTGATGGCTGTTGTGGTTTAATTGGCAGCATTTTCTTTTCTTAGTGGCACATAAAATAATGTTGTATCTTACAATCAGTGGTGTTTTAGATTAAATGAAATGTTTTATTTCACATTACAAAAACTCAAGAGGTAACTGGATTTTACCTTGATTGATCGAGCTACTTAGCAATGTTAGCCAGGCCTGAGGTTTCTTTCCATGCTGTCTGCCTTAAAGGACAAGCATATGGCTTCAGATGTTCTGTTAATTTTTTTTAATGTTTATTTATTCTTTTTTTAATATGAAATTTATTGTCAAATTGGTTTATTTATTCTTTTTTGTTGTTGTTGGTTTATTTATTCTTGAGAGAGAGAGAGAAAGAAAAAGCACAGGTGGGGGAGGGACAGAGAGAGAGGGAGACACAGAATCTGAAGCAGGCTCCAGGCTCTGAGCTGTCAGCACAGAGCCCAATGAGGGTCTCGGGCTCATGAACTGTGAGATCATGACATGAGCCAAAGTCAGATGCTCAACTGGCTGAGCCACCCAGGTGCCCCGTCCTCAGATGTTCTCAAAATCACAACATGGCTACATTTCTAGGCACTAAATCCAGACATGACAATGCCTATAGAGGAAGAGGGACCATCTCTTCAGGAGAAAATTTGCAAGATTTCTATGTGTTCAAAAACCACAAACAGAATTTTAAAATCAAACAATAAACCAGAAAAATATTTAAGCATGGTAACAGGTAATGGGTGGTTAATTCAAGTCTCTTACAAATCAATAAGAAAAATTGACTACAGCAGTGGAAAGTAAGCAAAGGTCATAAACTCAAGATACACACACACACACACACACACACACACACACACACACACACACAAATATAAGTGCCCATCAATATTTGAGAAAAAGTTCAATCAATAAAATAAAAATTAACAATGAAATACTTGTTTTCAACCTAACATATTGGCATATGTGAAAAGATTAAATGACAGTATTTAGATAGGTTGAAATAGGGGTTGCCATGCACTGTTTGCCAAGTATAAATTAGCCGAACCAAAGGCAATAAACAATATACATCAAACTATCGAGATAGCCCAGCAATTCTATTTCTTGGAATTTATCTCTAGAAAAAAAATGATATATGTATTCAGATTACAAGGATGTTTATAATGCAAAATGCTGGAAATGGGGAGATTTATAAATAAACTATGGTTTGTTTATTTCATGAAGTAAACTATGCTACAGTGGTTACAAACTAGTTGAATACTTAATGGTGTCTCAGGAAAATTTGAGTTGCTCCAGGCCAGGGTAACCAAATGGTGTTAAGTGCTGTGAGTCATTGATGACTAAGGACTGAAATGAACTTAGCTGGGCTGCACTGGGGATTTAAAGATATTAGAGAGGCCATCTCTCTGTCTATGTTTCTGGGGCTACCTGGGCTTTAATTCCTACTTCTTCTGTATCTATCCCCTTCTCTCTTCAGACCAGACTCCTCTGTGATGCTCTTAATTTCTGCTTTCACATGGCTTTTACTGACTGCCTGCAGTTCCACTGGAGCTTAGAGCTGGAGGGTCTTATGTCATATGACTGGCTTGATCTCTAGCTACTGAGTTCAATTTCTTGAGAAAGAATACCTGACTGGCTTTAGTTGAGCTGGTGTATTGGTTCTCCCTGGGTGAAAAGTGTCAGTCCCAGCCTTGTGGGCTGTGCCATGGATGGGGCCAAGTCTCACTGGGTTCCTGTAACACAATCTTCTGCTATTACTAGCCCTGGGTACCTCAATATCCCTTGTGGGTGCCCTGAACCCTGCCCGCAGCTCTGAAAACAGTCCCCACATTAATTCCTCCTTAAAATTCCAGCCATGGACGCCTTCTGTTCTATGATTGATGAAGACATGTATATGATCCTTTCTGGAAGTTGATTAGCTGAAACTGAACTGGTACCCTTCAACCTTGTAATAGAGTATCTTCTCAGACAAGATACTCACCCATCTCCGGGTTGAGTTACAACATAATGTGAACAAGACGGTTATTAGTAGTGAAGGTCTATCTTGGCCACTAAATTATCTCCTTTGCTCAAGCAAGGGATGAAACTATGGATTCTTAGAATAATAAGGACCACAGAGGTTATCTACAAAAATGTCATTTTATATCTTACAGATGTTGAAACTTGGGGCTAGACATTTAAGAGGATTAGATATCTTGTTAGATGTCTTTCTGTTGTCAGGGAATCTGCATTCCTACAAAATGCCAATATTCTTTTCTTTTTTTTAATGTTTATTCATTTTTGAGAGAGCAAGAGAGAGACCGAGCACGAGCAGGGGAGGGGCAGAGAGAGAGGGAGACACAGAATCCGAAGCAGGCTCCAGGCTCCAAGCAGTCATCACAGAGCCCCACTTGGGGCTCAAACCCACAGACCGTGAGATCATGACCTGTGCCAAAGTCAGATGCTTAACTGACTGAGACACCCAGGTGCCTCAAAATGCTAATATCCTTGATTCTTCCATATTTTTACATAATGTATTACCTGGGACAAAGGTGTAGCAAACATGCAAATCTACAAATTCATGTTTTTTCATATCCCTCACTCTGCATGTTGTTGGTGTAGTGATAGGATCAGGCTCAATCATTTGAAATTTTTACATTTTGTTTAAAAATTTCACATCTCTACCACCAACTAAAAGTATGTCTAAATCTGTATATCTAAAATAAATCAAATATTGATTAGGAAAAAGAATAACTTATTATTTGAAATTAATATTAGTGGAAAGTGGCATCCCTGGGGTGGTAAGAAGTCTTTTTAAAAGCAACATGACTTTGGCAGTCTTCTTGGCCGTGAGGCTGTTGACATCAGAGCAGTGTTTAACTGGGGAATTAGGCAGCTCAGCAGTGCGGGAATTACTTCTGTGATATCATCTATGTTATGCTGCCAGTAAATGCTCTGAAAATACTCTGCTCCGGAAAAGCTATGTCTGATTGAGAGAAGTCAGTTTTCCAAAATAATTCTCATCAATTCCTGCCTGCCCCCAAACAACCTAGTCATGTGGACCAGAGAGAAATACAACAAGCAGTCTTATTAAGGGGTCATTGCTGAGAATTCAGGTTGAAGGGACATCTGCTGGTAATGGCCTTCAAACACATCATAACATGGGTGTCATTAGATTGATGGTTCATTAACTGTGAATCCAGAATGTTCTATTTTGCCTCTCTCTTTCTTTCTTTCCTCCCTCCCTCCCCCCTCTGTACCTCCTTCTCTCTCTCTCCTTCTCTCTCTCTCTCTCCCCCCCTTCTTTCTTTCTTTTTTTTATTTAAAAATTTTTTAATTTTTTTTTTTTTTTTTTTTTTTGAGAGAGAAAGACAGAGACAGAATGCGAGTGGGTTGGGACAGAGAGAGAGGGAGAGGGAGACACAGAATCTGAAACAGGCTTCAGGCTCTGAGCTGTCAGCACAGAGCCCGACGGGGGGCTCGAACTCACGAGCTGCGAGATCATGACCTGAGCTGAAGTCGGATGCTCAACCGACTGAGCCACCCAGGCGCCCCTCCCCCTTCTTTCTTTCCTCCCTCCTTCCTTTTCCTTCTTCTCTTCTATTTTCCATGGAAGAAAATCAAAAGGGCAGAACTGCTTATGTTAAGTTTTCATGGGAGAGCTGAGGCTAGAGCCTAAAGAACACAATATGGTAGGGGCCCCCCAGAGGGCTCAGTCAGTGAGGCATCTGACTCTTGATTTCAGCTCAGGTTATGATCTCACTGTTCATGGGATCAAGCCCCACGTTGGATTCTGTGCTGTAAGGATGGAGCCTGCTTGGGATTCTCTCTCTCCCTCTCTCTCTCAGCCCCTACCTCTCTCTCTCAAAATTAATAAATAAACATAAAAAAAAAAGAATACAGGATGGTTAAAGACTAAAATTTTTATTATGTTTAAGGTCTGTACAATGAAGAAACAATTATTATTCACTCTCATAATACATAGAAAAAAACCTTACCAGCCTATAAAAGGCCAAAAATTCATTTTAAAAAATTTCAACAACTCCACAAACAGTCCTTCAAAACACACATTTTTGTTAATTAAACTATTATTTCTGCTTTTAAAGATCCCAAAAATGTTATAGGGGGCATCAATACAGAGTTTTTCACAAAACCAGAATCTGAGTTCTTTGTTTAAAAAAAGTCATTACATATTTCCTGGAACTGTTTTTTTTTAAAGTCATTCCTATCTATTTTGGCAAGCTCTATGAAAACATTAGCCTGCCTTGCAATAACACTTTAACAAAAGTTAGTCTCTGAGCTTAGCTAAGGAGACTAGAGGATCCAATAGCCTACAAAGCACATTTATAGCTGAAAGAGTATTACTAAAAAAAAATAAATAAATAAGCATGAAAAGTTATTTTTAGTTGATGAGAACTATGTGTTCCCATACTTTCCCTCCTTTATTCTATAAACCACTCCTGTACATTTGCCAACAATCTGGCTAACGAGCACTGGGGTGCCCCTGGCTGGAGGGCATAAGACTTTCCACATTTGTTTGATACTGATATTACACTTACCACCCACAGTGACAACAAAAATAATCTTCACTGTCTGTGAATATACTGCAAAAGCAATCGTTCAGTCATTGCTGTGGGTGATGTTCTTGGAATTTAGGGCCAGAAGTCCGCTGTGTACTGCCTTTCTCAATATTTTCTGTCTCCCTCTGAGGCTAGGCTCTCTGGGTGGCCACTCTGGTCCCAGACCAGATACCTCAGAAGCTTGGAACCCATTTCTCTCCTTTAGGGTGCATCCTGACTCTCTGTTCCCCCTGACAGTGATCTAGCCAGGAGTGGAAGGTAGGGAGTGAGACTGAGGACTCTCTTTTGATGGGGTAGTTTCAGGCCTTATGGCCAAGGAAGTTCCTGAAGGATCATGAGTAGATCACAACCTTTTACTGGTATAGTGTTTCTTTCACAGATTCTGAGAGATTGGATCACCACCGTGGTGCTAACTCTCAATCACCTTTGGCACATGGCAAGTTCAGGGCTCTGAGTTGCTACTAGTCTGTGTGTGTGGACCCACATGGCCCATCTAGATTGGATTCTGACTGCAGTCAATCAACAGCACCTGAGGGAAGCAGGGCTGGCAGTAGGTATCTTTACCGTATGCACCCCTTCCAGTACACAAAGTTGTAACTTTGGCCCCTCTGCAGACACCAGTCCATATGTCAGCTCTTCTGAGGGCTTGTGTAACCTTTGCTATCAGACCCCAATAAGACCTTCAAGTTGATGTTCTCTCTTGTACCCAATCAATGTTATGATGTCTTGTTTTATCTGGTCAGTCTTAAGTCCTTCAGGATGAGCTGCTCAGTCAGTCCATGGGCACCTCTGGTTGGGCCCTCATCCCCCCTGGTGTGGCAAGCACAGTGGGTAATCATTGAAAGAGATCACATGCTAGGAGTACAGTTATTACAACCTGAAGGGATCTAGAAAAGACACAGTTGGAGGAAATATATTCATATTTCCAGGCTAATGTGCCTCAGTCACACAGAGCACACTTCTGACGGGAAGCGAATTAGTATAGCTTCTCTAGAGGGAAATTTGGCAACATGCGTCAAAATGCTTTTTATTTTACTCTTATTTATAATAGTGAAAAGTTGGAACAATCTAAATGTCCAACAATAGAGGATTGATTAAATCAATTGTAGTGAGACATTTAAATGGAACTGTTAAAATGAAAATGACACCTGAAGATCAACTGTTACATTTTTAATTAAAATTGAGTTTGGGGCGCCTGGGTGGCTTAGTCAGTTAAGCGTCTGACTCTTGATCTCAGCTCAGGTCTTGATCTCAGAGTCATGAGTTCAAGCCCTGAGTTGGGCTACATGCTGGGCATGAAGTCTACTCAAAAAAAAAAAAAAAAGAAAGAAAAAAAAGAAGTGAGTTTACTTTCCTTTCCTGAGAATCAGCATAAAGCAATACAATTTCCAGTAGGTGGTTGTGTTGAATATTTCCTACTGGCATCTCCACTATGCCTTCTGGCAGCATAGATTCCCTTTCCAGCACACTGTCTTGTCCAAGAATCTATGGGATGCAGCAGAAATGAATGAAGCATGTCCTCAGGGCTGGGAACTGTGCTGCGCGGGAGCCGTAAAGATGGATTCCACATAGTCTCTGTCCTTAAGAAGCTGACAATCTAGGAGATGAGATGAATGAGCAGGAATTTATGATAGAGTGATAGATGCTACGAGATAACACCTGCACTGTTCTCAACAAAGGAGGAAATACAGTTCAGTCTTAAGGAACAGGAAAGAATTCCCAGAGGAAACAATGGATGGATGGAGTAGCCATGGGATGGGAAGAAGAGGGAATTCATTCAAGGGCTCAGATTACAGGTAGTCATTGTGAGTCAGATGGTGAAGATCATGCAGGTCCACACTGTGGTGTCCTTGCCCACTGCACTTCTCTGCTGAGCATTGCATGATCATGATTGCCACCCTGTTAACACCCCTGAAGAAAAATTCTGTTCTGGTTTTAGTTTTTATTTTTATTATTTTTTTTTAATTTTTTTTTCAACGTTTTTTTATTTATTTTTGGGACAGAGAGAGACAGAGCATGAACGGGGGAGGGGCAGAGAGAGAGGGAGACACAGAATCGGAAACAGGCTCCAGGCTCCGAGCCATCAGTCCAGAGCCTGACACGGGGCTCGAACTCACGGACCGCGAGATCGTGACCTGGCTGAAGTCAGACGCTTAACCGACTGCGCCACCCAGGCGCCCCTATGGTTTTAGTTTTTAAAATTGTTTTTAAATTTTTAAAATTTTATTTATTTATTTATTTATTTATTTATTTATTGAGAGAGAGAGAGAGAGAGAGAGAGAGAGAGAGAGAGAGAGAGAGAATGGATAGGGAAGAGGTAGAGAAAGAGGGAAATAGAGAAACCCAAGCAGGCTCTGCACTGTCAGTGCAGAGCCCAACACAGGGCTCAATCTCATGAACTGTGAGATCATGACTTAAGCCAAAGTCAAGAGTCAGATGCTTAACTGACTGAACTACTGAAGCACCCTTATAATTTAAAAAATATTTAAATATAATCTAAGGTATGGGTTTTTCAGCCATGGCAATGAAAAAGTCTGGAAATAGTGGTATTGGTTGTATAACATTGAGAATTACATCTCTGAATTATACACATTGAAGGGGTAAGTTTTGTGTTTTTTTAAGCTTCTAGTTTTTTAAAATTTAGTTTTTTTAATTTAATTTTTTTCAATTTTATGTATTTTACCATAATAGAAAAAAAAAATAAATACCAAAAGGGAAAAAAAAGTCAGATACCCCTATAGCTACCACCTGGAATGAACAAATATTAACATTGTGTCATATTTTATTTAATCTAAATTTTAAGAATTAAATATTACCAATTACAAAATTAAACTGATGCCCTAATTTCAAATGGGGCCCCAAGAAAACATACACGAATGATTCTCATGTTCCAAAGACCACCTATGTAAACAAAGAGGCCATCAGTAAAGAGGATCAAAAGTATCTAGCTTTTGGGGTGCTTAGGTGGCTCAGTTGGTTAAGTGTCTGACTTTAGCTCAGATCATAATCTTAAGGTTCGTGAGTTCAAGCCCTGTGTTGGGCTCTGCACAGTGCAGAGCCTGCTTGGGATTCTTTCTCTCTGTTCCTCTCTCTCTGCCTGTGTGCATATGCTCTCTCTCTCTCTCTCTCTCTCTCTCTGTCTCTCTCTCTCTCTCTGTCTCTCTCAATAAATAAATGAATAAATAAATAAATAAAAACCTTTAAAAAGTGAGTTAGTTTTTACTTGGAATGAACAGCTGAAATAGTGAGCCAGTCTGATATTCCGCAGATGCCAAACAGATCAAGATCCCAGCGGACTACAATGTAGCAGAAAGTAGAGTCCCAGGGCAATAGTGAATGTGTATTGTTGTTCATTCCAAGTAAAAGCTAATTACTTTTGATTATTTTCTGTAACGGATATTGAGAAGAAGAATACTAACAGCTCAATAGCCACATAACAAGTTCTGGAAACTGTGTTGATTGTTCAGTCCATACTACATGGAGTATAGCACCTGTAATTGGGGCTACTACACTGTTAAGTTTGAAGTCGTCCACCCTTGTCTATCATGATCCACCTGAGTTTTGTAAGGGCCAGTCAGGTAAATTGATGGGGACCACCACACTACATCCTCGAAGTCTCTCGAGGTGCTAATAGTGGTGCTAATTCTGTAATTCTTCCTAGGATTGCTTCTAATTTTTACTTTGGCTGGTTTGGGGCAGTTTCAGTAACTTTTCTCTTTGTCTCTTATTCTACATGTCAAGAAATCATTGAAAGCGTTCTGCAAATTACTAAGTATTCCTATTACACATGTAGGAACTGGGAGAGCAACCACCAGGCTGGTCCATGGACCCAGTGGATCCATTGTAGGGTGTACTTGAATCAAGCTGCATGTATCATCAGCCCTTCATAAGCCCCAACTCAAACTGGAGGGACATAATGGTATTTCAGGTCCTGTGGTATCTGTGTCAACCCAAATTTTCTACCCATTTCCTTAGGCACCATTGTGCTATTATATGGCTCTAGGTTTCCTTGGGGGAATGTTTGGGGTAATATTTATCATTTCTGCTTTTAGCAGTGTTGCAGAGTCCTTAATCAAGGAGAACTGGCAGCCTTCCCTTCAATCAATGTGCTTTTACGTCTGTGGATTGATTTAGATTTGGAAATTGAGTAAGGGATTGTGATTTTCCATTACTGTGGTTAATTTCAAACTTCATCTTTCTAATACTCCATTTTTTCTTTTTTAAAATTATCCATGTCAAAATACACCTTAGTTGGCTGGTATATTCATTCTAGCTCACCTATTGGGACAGAGCTCCATGATTTATTAGTCATCACTACTGATCTCTGCACTCCAATTGCCATTCTGGCTTTGCTGCCCATTACAGTAATTTCATCCTCCTTGTGCTGTGCCTCCCCTCTACTAGTTCAGAATCCCACCATGCACACTGATGTTTGGCAGCCCATTGGCAGTATCTCCCCCAGGTCAGCTCACACCCTACCATGCTTCTCAAAGATGCCCATGCCTCCCTCACCAGTGTTGTCTTTGTGCTTTGTGAAGAGTGTCTCTTCTGAGTTCTCCTAAGGAACATGGTCAGGATGCTGAACTCTTGGCTTTCACGTAGTGAATCCATTCTAACATCCAACCTCCCTGAATTTTTCTAGAACTCTGCCCAGGAAATTCAAACATCTTCACCTCATTCATTGTAGGTCATGATCCTGTCCATGTTTCAAGAAGATATCTCAGCAGTGAATCAGAGTGGATTCAGGTGCTTTCACTAGGGCTTCCAAATCATTGGAGTGTGTTCCTATATCAATAAATCCTCTTCTACACATCTTTATATTTGCCTTCTCCTTCATGCAACATCTTCACAGTTGCCCATTTTCTTCTTCTTCCTATTTGTCCATATTGGCCAGGTCTTACAATTCTTTTGATTGTATATACTTTCTTCTTGGAGAATGAATTGTTTTCCCCCACTCAAGCTGTGCTGAGAGTGCACCCTGATTATCAGTCAAGAGGTAATGAGTGGTGACAAGGGTAAATCTTGAGACATGGAAGCATCATTTTGGACACCTCTTCAGGTGAGGTCTTTAATAAGGCTAGCAAGGGGCGCCTGGGTGGCGCAGTCGGTTAAGCGTCCGACTTCAGCCAGGTCACGATCTCGCGGTCCGTGAGGTTGAGCCCCGCGTCAGGCTCTGGGCTGACGGCTCGGAGCCTGGAGCCTGTTTCCGATTCTGTGTCTCCCTCTCTCTGCACCTCCCCCGTTCATGCTCTGTCTCTCTCTGTCCCAAAAATAAATAAAAAACGTTAAAAAAAAAAAATAAGGCTAGCAAGAATGAGGGTGTACATCTGGTGCCTGCAGGGTCCAAAAGACACTAGAGTTGCAAAATTCCCAGGCTTATCCATCCAATGATCCTAATGGTTTGATTTTGGTGAAGAGATCTTTTATGGCTATGCATTTAATCTCCTTTGCATCTCTGTTTTCCTTTTTTTTTTTTTTAATTTTTAACATTTATTTATTTTTGAGAGACAGAGCATGAGCAGGGGAGGGGCAGAGTGGGAGACACAGAATTGGAAGCAGGCTCCAGGCTCTGAGCTGTCAGCCCAGAGCCCGACATGGGGCTCGAGCCCACGAACTGTGAGATCATGACCTGAGCTGAAGTCGGAGGCTTAACCGACTGAGCCACCCAGGCGCCCCTCTGTTTTCCTCATAACAACGTTTTGTGCCTGATTTTCATTCAACACAATCTGTGACTAAGAAGCTGTCACCTTGAACACTGCCATCAGGCCCCCTTGCTTCTATAACCTGACTCAACTTGATAGACGGTGACCAAAACCTGTCTTTTACTTTGTTCAAGGCTTCCAAAGCATTTGAAAAGGCCAAAATCTTTAAAATTAACCCTTGCCTCAATACCATTTAGATGCTAGGACTACCACATATCCACTGTTTCACTTTCCACCTGCACCTCAGCCCAAGCCACCACAGGTCAGATCCTTAGCAATTGTGATGTTACTGCATGCACTTACCTCCAGCAATGGGTTCCTTCTTGCTGTGTAACACAGCTCCAAAATCCCATCCAGAGAGTCTGCTATCTATAGCAACTTCTGAGTTAGTCTGAATACCCTGAAAGCAGAGTCTGAGACAAGGGCTTATGTGCAGGTGCATTACCTGCAAAAGTGCTTCTAAAGAGCGATGGTGTAGAATGGGGGAGTGGAACAGGTAAGGAGAAACAGCTAGTAGGAGGAAAACGCCCTATCATATTGGCCATCTCTAGGGACAGATGGTGCCCATTCCTACCTGCATCTCATAAGAAACCTTAAGAAACATATTCAGAATTGTGTGCCTGAAGGATGAAAGAAGAGATCATCATACGTCAAGGGTGGTCCCACTGGTGCTAACTTCCCTGCAATTCTGAGTTATGCATGTTTGGATGAATAGTGGGTTCTTTAGGGTCTGCCATGCTGCAGCATCAGGAAGTAAAACGTGTTCAGAGATAGAATTCACACTGCTATGATGCTGAGTGCAACTGACTAAGATTCGGGCATTTGAATGTATATCCGATAGCAAGAATATATTTCACTTGAATTTTTCTAATAAAAATATTAATTAAAACTGTCTAAAGTTTCTGTCCCACTTAGGAGTAAAAGTGTTTTTGCAACAAGCACTAATTCTTTGTGATTTTATATTAATTTAGTTGTAACTCACCTTATTTTTTTTAACTTTATTTACTTTTTTGAGAGAGTGAGAGAGAGCATGAGTGGGGGAGGGCAGAGAGTAAGGGGGGAGTGAGAATCCCAAGCAGACTCTGCACTGTCAGCACAGAGCCCAATGTGGGGCTTGAAATCACAGAACATGAGATCATGACTTGAGCTGAAACCAGGAGTTGGACAGACAACTGACTGAGCCACTCAGGTGCCCCTAGTTGTAACTCCCTTTAGAAGCAGCCCAATTTAGAGAGAGCCAAAGCATAAGAGACTCTTAAAAACTGAGAACAAACTGAGGGCTGATGGGGGGTGGGAGGGAGGGTAGGGTGGGTGATGGGTATGGAGGAGGCCACCTGTTGGGATGAACACTGGGTGTTGTATGGAAACCAATTTGACAATAAACTTCATATATTTAAAAAAAAAAGAAGCAGCCCAATTTATACACAGGCATAAAATAGTAGGAAGTGGGAGAATTATAGATAAAAAGAAGGCAAAAGGAAAACAACATAATGCACTCAAATATCTAAGTTTGCTAAAAGGAATTATGATTACTAATGTTAGTAAGGATGTGGGTAAACTTGTATGATTTTAGATTTCTACCTGTAGTATACGTTGGTTCTATTCTTTCATAAAGCAATTTAGCAGTGTGTTTCTTTTTCTTTTCTTGTCTTCTTCTTCTTCTTTTTTTTTTTTTTTTGTTGAGTGAGAAAGAGAGGGTGCAAGTGAGTGAGGGGCAGAGAGAGAGAGAAAGAGAGAATCCCACAAGAGAGACAAATAGAGAGAGGGAGAGAGAGAGGGAGGGGGGGAGAGGGAGAGAGAGAGAGAGAGAGAAGTGGGACTCACCCAAAGCAAGGCTCATACTCACCTGAAGTGGGGCTCGAGTTCACCCAATGTAGAACCCAAACTCATGAGATCATGACCTGAGCCAGAGTCAGATACTTAATGACTGAGCCACCCAGGTACCCTAGCAATGCATTTCAAAAGCTGTAAAAACACCTTAGTAGATGCTCTAGGTGCCCTGCCCATAACCTCTCAACATTCACCTCCACTCTCAAAGGCTATTTTCTGCTTAAAGATATTCTAGCCATGGGCACTGTCTTAGTCTATTTAGGCTGCTTTAACAAAAATATCATAGTCTGAATGGTTTAAACAACGTTTATTTCTCACAGTTCTGGAGGCTGGGAAGTCCAAGATCATGGTGTCAGCAGCTTTAATGTCTGGGAGGAGACAGCTTTCTGGTTCATAGATGGCTATCTTCTGTCTTCTCGTTGTGTCCTCACATGGTGGAAAAGGAGCAAGAGGGCTTTCTGCGATCTCTTTTATGAGGGCACTAATCCCATTCTTGAGGGATCCACATCATAGCCTAATCACTCCCAAAGTTGCCATCTCCTAATACCATCACCTTGGGGGTTAAGATTTCAACATATGAATTTAGTGGGGACACATTAAGTCTATAGCAGGAACATACTTAGCTCACACAGATCAAACTAGAAGTGCCAGAGGCCTAATAACCTCTAGAAGCATTCTTCAAATTGGGGAGTTGGTAGTGGATAATACCCCAGCTTCCTTGCCCTTCAGTTTGAATAATTCAACAGTATGCTCCATACTTCCTCTCGGAGTTCCCCAGTGGGACTGAGATCCAGTTGCCTATGGTGGTAACTGGTTGTTAGCAAACCCTTTATTAGCTTCCATCCTTGCCTTGCCTCCCTTCCACATTCTCTTGCCAGTGTTTCCTGGCATCCCCTCCCACATGGCAGTCTTATACTCAAATCTCCACTGCAGGGCTTGCTTCTGGGAAAATCTAAATGGAGATAGTAGCAATACTTTTTTTTTTTTTGCCAATAATTCTCATTCTTGGTGTTTATCTAAGAGAAATAGTCCTTATAAAAAGAGGAACTAGTTAGATCCAAAACAGATACTACGGTATTTTTATATGATAGGAAAATTAGAAACAATCTAAATGTCCAACAAAGATTCATTCAGTCATTCTCTCAACCACATATATTCTGCATCTATTATATTCCAGGAACTAGGCTGGCACTCAGGATATCCAAATGAAATGTCATATAATTGGATAGGACAGGAGACAAACAGGAAAATGATGAAACCTGAACAAAGATAGTAACAGAATAAGGTAGAGAGTAGAGTATAGATAGATTTGGGAGATTTCTTAGAAAGCAAGAATCAACGGAACCAAGTGACCCATTAAAAACAGAAGATAAAGGATAGTGAGATATTGGAGATAACTTCCGGTTTTGTGGCTTGAATGAGCCATTAGCTGAGATAGAGAATGCAGGAAAAGAAGCTATTTCCTTTCTCTGACATTAATATTTTTCTGTAGATAATTGGATCATTTTTAATTTTTATATATAACATATATGCATATATTTTGGCATGTCTGAAAATACATTCTAACTCTAACACTGATTGAGAGTTTCAAAATCTCTGCTCCCTTCTACAAGGGTATGCCATTTTTTTTAAGTTTATTTATTTATTTGCAATTTTTTTTATTATAAGAAATTTATTGTCAAATTAGTTTCCATACAACACCCAGTGCTCATCCCAAAAGATGCCCTCTTCAATGCCCATTATTTATTTATTTTGAGAGAGACAGAGACAGTGTGAACGGGGCAGGAGCAGAGAGAGAGGGAGAGAGAGAATCCCAAGCTTGAACTCAAGAGCCCATGAGATCATGACCTGAGGAGAAACCGAAAGTCGGATGCTTAACCCACTCAGCCACCCAGGAGCCCCTCATTCTTCATAGATACATGCTTCCTCTGCTTCTTTGGCCTTAATGGTGAAATAATGGTGTAGTATTTTCATTCCATTAACCTACTGAGACAAACTGATAGGCTCAGTGCTAAATTTTTGGGAGAGGTTCTAATTGGATCAGCTGGAGTTTGGCATCTATCTCTGGTCCGATCAGCTGCACATATATTAGTTTCTTTTTTTTAATGTTTGTTTATTTATTTGAGAGAATGAGAGAGAGAGAGAGTGCGGACATGCACAAGTGGGGGAGGGGCAAAGAGAGAGAGGGAGACACAGAATCTGAAGCAGACTCTAGGCTCCAAGCTATCAGCGCAGAGCCCCACGAGGGGCTTGAACTTGATCACGACCAAAGTTGGATGCTTAACCTACAGAGTCACCCAGGTGCCCCTACATTCTTAATCAGAACAAAGAGGTTACTTGTCAGTATGTATAAATCCTTTTTTTTTTTTTTTTTTAAATTTTTTTCAACGTTTTTTATTTATTTTTGGGACAGAGAGAGACAGAGCATGAACGGGGGAGGGGCAGAGAGAGAGGGAGACACAGAATCGGAAACAGGCTCCAGGCTCCGAGCCATCAGCCCAGAGCCTGACGCCGGGCTCGAACTCACGGACCGCGAGATCGTGACCTGGCTGAAGTCGGACGCTTAACCGACTGCGCCACCCAGGCGCCCCTATAAATCCTTTTTTTAATGTTTATTTTTATTTTTGAGACAGAGAGAGAGAGAGAGAGAGAGAGAGAGAGGTTGAGTGGGGAAGGGGCAAAGGGAGAGGGAGTTAGAGGATCCAAAGCAGGCTCTGCTCTGAGAGCAGAGCCTCATGTGGGGGTTGAAACTAGGAATAGTGAGATCATGACCCGAGCTGAAGCTGAATGTTTAACCGACAGAGCCACCCAGGTGCCCCCAGTATGTATAAAATCCTTAATTGCCTTTGTGCCTGATAGTTGGCATTTGCAACTACAGATCTGTACTCCACCCTTCTCTCCTTCTTGTGCCCAGAGGTTGACTTCTATGCACATCAGTGGCTTCCTTGCCTCTGGCTACCTGTTTCTCAGCAGTGAGAGACACCAGCAGGATATCAGGGGCAGGAGAGAGAAAGGGTATGTGTAGCAGAGAGAATGATGGTCCCCTGCAAATGTCCATGTCCTAATCTCCAACACCAGGCAAAAAGGACTTTGCAGATGTGGTTAAGTTAAAGATCTCAAGATGGGGAGATGACCTGCGTGTGTCCCATGAAAACACAAGGAGCCTTGAAAGATGAAAGAGGTTAGTGAAACGGCAGAATACAAGAGCCAATGTGACAATGTGTGCTGAGGTTAGAGTGCTGCCATTGCTGGAATGATGTGGGAAGCCTTTAGAAGCTGGAAGAGCCAAGGAGCAGATTTTTCTCCTTGAGCCTCCACCAATACCTTGAATTTATACTGGTAAAACTTTAATATAAATAAATTTGTTTTAATCCACAAAGTTTGTGGTAACTTGTTACAGCAGCAGTAGGAGACTAATACGGTGTGTCTTCCTGCTGAAGTCATTGGATTGTGGCGGCTGTGTTCTTCTAAAGAAGGTCACTGTGCCCATCTGGCAGCCCTCTCCTGGCCACTGTCTGGGTTTGGTAACTGCTCCCTTCCTTTGTACCTTCAGACCCATACATGCTAAGATTTCTCCACTATTGCTAACCTAAAGTGTGTCACCCTACTTTACTGATTTCCTTTAATATTGGTCACAACTTTGTGAATTGTCTTATTCTTCAACACTCTTTAATTACCCTTTTGAGTGTACCAACTATTTCTTCCTAGGACATCAATGGATACGTCCTAAATTTCAAGAATTGAGGAGATTTAAGAACCATCTGGCACAGGGGTGCCTGGGTGGCTCAGTGGGTTAAGTGTCCAACTTCAGCTCAAGTCATATCTTGCTGTTCGTGAGCCCTTCATCAGGTTCTGCACTGGTGGTGTGGAGCCAGCTTGGGTTTCTCTCTCTCCCTCTCTTCTCTCTCCCTGCCCCTTCCCCACTTGCATGCATGCTCTCTCTCAAAATAAATAAATAAATAAATAAATAAATAAATAAATAAATAAATAAACAAACAAACTTAAAAAAGAAAAAAGAACCATCTGACACAAGAGAATATGGTTGTAATAAAGTATTAAAAGTGAATCATTTTAGAATCCTGGTCACCATTACCTAGTTTTTGCCTTCCTCACCCATTATTTATACTTCCTTCCAAGATTGCTCAAGGCAAAATGATGTGGCAAGTTACATATTTATTCCCCTCAGGCAACTTCTCTTTTAACAGATTTTCATGCCACCTTTTGTCCTCTGGAATGGTTCAGTGTGGCTCGACTTGCTAGAACCTTACTTCCTCCCAGTCCAAATGTACTTATTCAGCAGGGTAGGACTGTGGTCACTCCTGCTCTCACCATTCTGGTGGGGATGAGGAATTTTGTCTGCAGATTGACATTGCATTCTCTAGTGACCTTTTCAAATTTGTATTGACCATCTGAATATCCTTTTCACAAAATGCCTATTCAGATCTCTTGCCCATTTTCATATTGAGTTGTCTTTTACATACTGATTTGTATTCATTCTTTATGCATTCTGGACCTGAGTCATCTGTTAGATCTATCCATTGCAACACTTCTCCAGTGGCTCACCATTTCCCTTTCTTAATGCTGTCTTTTGCTGAACAGAAGTTCTTAATCTAAAGTAGCTCGATTTATATTTTTGTCTTTGTTACATTTAGCTCTTTCTGTGTCTTTTTATAGGTCTTTTTTTTCCTCAAGGCTTTATTATTTTATCTTCCATGTTTAGGTCTCTAGTCTATCAGAATTGCTCATTGTGAATGGTCTGCAGTAGAAGGTCAAGATTAATTTTTCCGTATGCTTATTCAATGACCTAGCCTCATTTATTTTATGTTTTTTCCCCTCCTTTTTGACATGACTATTCATTAGGGTAGGCAGCACGTAAGGCAGGGTAGGTGAATTCCATAGATATGTGTATCATTCTTCATTCATTCATTCATTCATTAAGAAATTAAATGTTATATCCAATTATCAAGAAGAAAGTGTACCTTTTTCTTCATTCAAGAAGTTAAATTAGGAAACATAATTTTTTGAGTCTTCTTATTTCTCAGAGTATCAGTCTGGGTCTAATCAGAAGAGAG